>NC_069124.1:10681722-10999909 GCF_026914265.1 Mya arenaria
TAGATTTGAGTTCTGGTTTCTTTCAGATGTCAATTTCTGAGCAGTCAACGAAGTATACGGCATTCAATACTTGTTATGGCACATTCAAATTTCTGCGGTTGCCCATGGGTCTCCGAACAGCTCCAAACTCATTCCAGTTGCTTATGGACAAGATTTTGCATGGTCTAACATTTACCTCTGTTTTGTGCTATCTGGATGATGTTTGCATATTTTCTGAGACCCTTGAGCAACATATTACAGAACTAGATCAGGTATTGTCGAGACTGCGCAATGCGGGTTTAAAGCTTAAGCCCCGTCCCAAATGCAGATTTGCCTACCCCAGTTGCATCTTTTTAGGGCATTCTATAAGCAGAGATGGTATCTGTCCTCCAAAAGACAAGATTGAGTTATTAAGTAACTATCCTACCCCTACCAACCGTAAAGAGTTACAAAGAGCATTAGGAATGTTTAACTGGTTCCGAAAGTATATTCCCAATTACAGTGCTATTACGGCTCCTTTTGCACAGGTTGTTAAAGAAGGGTACTCCATTTTGGTGGACAGACAATTGTGAAAACAGTTTTCTGAAGCTGAAAGACAACTTGTCCAAATCAGCAGCTTTAGCATTTCCACGTTATGATCTGCCTTTCCGTCTCGCGGTAGATACCAGTAGTCATGGCATTGGCTACATGCTCTATCAGGTTCATGAAGATGGTATGTCAAAAGTTGTACGATTTGGTTCTAAAGGTTTATCTAAATGGCAGCAGTCCTACGGGCCTACAAAGTTGGAATTGCTTGGTCTAGTTACCAGTGTTTTGGACTTGGCATCCTATCTTAGAGGTCATCATTTTATTGTTGAATGTGACCACCAGGCACTTAAACCTCTTTTCCAGAAGCAGCTTAAGGGAGCTATATATGACAGGTGGCTTTCCATTTTGCAACAATTCGACTTTGACATTGTTTACAAGCCTGCTAGTCAGATGACAGTACCAGATGCCCTGTCTCGTTACTCACACTTTGATGACGTTTTGCATTCCAGCCCAGAAGAAGCTGGCCCTTTCTTCCCTTATGTCCTGGAAAAACCCACTTCTATCAATCTCGTTAGTCCAAATAATCAGATTATTCAGACTTGCCCTAAGGTGACAAATGTTCAGGTGCTACATCAGCCCACCACTGACTTAGTTGACATTTATGACGCAGACACAGAGGACAATATGGACTTTCCATCAAAATCCTTCCAGAAGAAGAAACAGTCCCGTAAACGCTTGCCACCAATAAAAGAGAAACGGTCCAATTGTTTGCCAGTTCAGCCAACTGATTTGTCAGATCAGCTCACTGATTTGTCAGATCAGCCTATTGATTTGCCAGATCGGCCCACTGATATGTAAGATCAGCAATCTAGTTTGTTGGATCAGCCTGCTAGTTTGTTGGAGCAGTCTGCTAGTTTGCTAGGGCAATCTCATAGTTTGCATACCCACAAGTCCGATGGATTGTCTGACCAGTCTATGACGTCTAGCCAGGGGTTTGTACCTCAACCACAGACCCTTTTTCATGACAATTCTGACAAAGAACTACAGTTTAAGAAGTTGGGACAGGATGGATCCCTTCAGGCTGATGAGCCACAGGTTTTTGACATTTCTCTAGCGACTGATGACAAAAACAGGGTAGATAGTGCAGGGGAAGACCTTGCATCCAGTCAGTCAGATTTGAGTACTGAGTTGTCAAATATTAATAACATTCAGACTGACGCTGTTGTGGACGATGGAGTATCTTCTGCAGGTGACGAGAATATCACAAATTCTGATACCCAACAGGTCATATTTCCAACTTTGTCTTTGCTTGACATGACAGTGGACCAAATGCAAAATCATCAAGCTGAGGACGCTTATCTTAAGCCTTTCATTGACTTTTTGACAACAGGTTTACTTCCTGAATCTCAAAAATTGGCCCGCTCTGTCCTTTTACAGCAGTCTGACTTTGTCCTAGTTGATGGCCTACTGTTTCATTCAAGAATTGCTCGAGCAAAACGAAGCAAGTTGTTACCTCAACATCAGTTGGTAGTCCCAAGCTCCTTTGTGCAAGCGGTGCTTACATTATTCCATGATTCATCTCTAGCAGCTCACGGTGGTATCCAAGATACTCTAGATCGGATGCGGGATCATTTCTACTTTCCTAGTATGGCAACCGCTGTTGCGGAGTATGTTCAATCTTGCCCCGCTTGTCAATCAAGAAAGGTTACCAAATTGCATCATAATAATGCTAAAGTAGCTTACCCAACACCTAGTGCACCATTCTCGGTATGGCGGATAGATTTATATGGTCCTGTCCCTGTTACGTCTAGAGCACATACTTACATTTTCACGGCTGTGTGCATGTTTTCCAAATTTCTATTTGCTATACCGCTAAGAAATAAGGATGCTGTGACTGTTTCAGAAGCTCTTTTCAGCATGTTCACTACCTATGGTGTTTGTGATTGCTTATTGTCAGATAGAGGATCAGAGTTTACTGCTGGCGTTACAGCACAATTGTGTAAACTATTACAAATCCCACAGCAGTTTTCTCCCAGTTTTGTACATCACTGCATGGGTGCTGTTGAACGTAGTCATGCTACTCTAGCTGCTCGGTTAACACCGTATATGAACGCAGACTGTAACAATTGGGATCTTTACCTTCACACTGTCGTGTTTGCCATGAACAATTCTGTTCATTCAGGTCAAGGCTATTCACCATTTGAGATTGTTTATGCTCAAAGGCCAAGGTTCCCATTGGTAGTTTCCACAGAGTCCACATTTCAGAACCCATCTAAAGATGTTGAGCAGTATTTGCTTTCCAAAGTTAAGTTGATGGAAGAAATCCATAGTCAGGTTCGTGACAGTGTTGTGAAGTATCAAGAGAAAATGACTTCAGAAGTAAATGCAAAGAGACAAATTCTTCAGCTTCAATCTGGAGATTATGTGTACATAACTGATGAATCTTCTTGTACAGCAAAGAAGTTGAAGAACCACTATAAGGGCCCATTTGTAGTAGATACAGTTGTAAGTCCACATATGGTGCTGTTGAGTGACCCTTTGAGTCATAAGGTTATCGCCCAGTCTGTACACATTGACCGCCTAAAGATGGCATATGTGAGACAGCCCAAGCCTTATAATTACTACCAGGTTATCTCTAGGGTCCCTGATAAGGTTTATGTTTCAGTCTCCACACAGACTGGAGAGTCTGTACCTCACCCTATGCAAGTTTTGTATCCTCCTCCTCAGGTAGAAGACATGGAGTCTACATGCATCACTCCCCATACGCCTTCTTCCATTAGTTCCCGTCCCAAAAGAGCAGTTCAGAAACCATTGCGATACAGAGATTCTGATCATGTAGACCCATTTTCACTGAACTTAGGCGCAGATGTCTCTGAGACTACATCTTCCAAAATCAAGCGGGTGTTAGCTCAGAGACACACAGGTGATGGTTTACAGTATTTAGTACAAATAGTAGGAGAGCCAACACAAAATGCAATTTGGGTGCAAGCATCCAGTCTGGAGGGCAAAATTCAGTCTAGAGTAGACAGAGCCCCTCCACCATTGATATAGTATTGCAACTTGGCAGTAGTCAGAATTGTAGGAATTGATATACAAGAACATGAATGTGTATTTTCTCACAGAGTTGAACATCATATTTTCAACTCTTTTTCTGTGAATTTTGATTGATTGATATCTGTATAACATTAAGCTATTGTAAACTTAAATAAGCCATGTCTTGGTGTTTTTGTTTGTTTTGCTCGTAAAGTTATGTAAAGTATGCAGATCCTGAGGAAATGACACCTCCAGATGCCGTCTTCTTCGGGTTTACATTGTTTGCCTTTACTTTATCTGAAATTTACAATTGTTTGCAGAGACATGATAATTCTATTAACCATAGAAATCTGTTTGTAATTTGAAAGACAATTTTCATGCCAGAGACTTTGCAATTATTGTGCAGGTGATTGCATTTTAAAGATTGCACTTATACTACTTTGATCTGATTTTTGCATATATGTTTTGATCAGGGCCCATACACATTTCTACAGTGTATCCTATATAAACGTGCATTTTATTCTTAATATTCATGTATTATTTGCTCTCTGATTAGAGTTGATGTTTACACATGTTGTAGAAGCCATACATGCTTTAATATGAGAATCTTGCCAGGTTACCAAATTATGTGGTTGCAGAATATTAGGGTTTTCAGAATCATAACACCTTTGCTTAGCAATTATCATAATTTGTGTGCTGATGTATGGTAATTCATGCTTTATATAGAGATATTATGTATAATATAGAGTATTTGTTCATGTATTGGGGAGCCAATTGCTCTGGTGCATTTCCTCATCGTTTCCTTGTGCAGAATACTATTAAAGATACAATTTAACAAAGTGTTGACATTTAACACTATGTTTACAGACATTTAACACTTTGTTTGCACAGGACAATTTTGGTTGAAATCACTTTTGGATATTATCACATAGACTTGTTGACAAAATGCAGTTTTGTCAACAAGATGAGTGTTTTATTAATTGGTGGTATATTTCAAAGGTTGGATTGAAATGAAAAGGTTTGATATACTTTTTGTATTAGTATATATCAAGACGGACCTTGATATGAAAGATTCTGAAGGATCTCACATGAAGATTTGATATTAAACAATTTCATAAGGTGTTGTTTAATTGAGATTTGATTTAAATTTTAAGGAGTATTTTTGTGTGCATAGTTTAGGTCTGTTTGTATTAGCCTGCGTGCATCTTGTTCACTTTCAATAGCTTTATATGGAAAAAACCTGTTTACTGCAGCATTATTCATGTTCATGCCTAATGGAATTCCAGGATTCAGGGATTGCTCTTGAGAGCATCTGCACTTAATTTCATATTAATGCATAATTCTGGTAAAGATTGGCTTACTGTGGATATGAGTTTGATAGTTACAAATGTGCTATGCAGTTAGGTTTTCCATATTAAGATTTATACACAGAGTTTTCATACATTAGCATAGGCTTATAACATGATCTTTACTTATTTGTTCTTAAATACTCATTGTGTACGAGACTATTTCATTTCTAATTTTGTTATAGTTTATAGTTCTTGTTCTCAAGTAAAAGTAAATGTGTTCATAAGTACAGTATGGCAAATGCTATCATCTAGCTTTATGGTCTACATTTGAGTAACTTTGTTATGAATCTTTAGTGACTTTGATGAAGGTTTATTTTAGTTGAGTATGTATGTTTGTCTGAATAACTGTTTGGGTGAATGATGTCCTTTGCCTGGCCAGCTGGGACTGGTATACATCAGTGTATGACTGTTTTGTGTAGTTTAAATTAGATTAAACCCTTATTTAGTCACTGTTGATTACTGACAAAACTTTTCTGCTCGTGTTAAAATTGACATTTTAATTTTAGTTTTTTGGCGGGGATGTTGTGAATATAGGGTTTAACGAGCAGGCAGGTTTTGTCAGTTGAAGGGAGTTAACTTTCTACTGTACTTCAAGCTGTAATTGATACGTTTAATGTTAGGTTGTTTCCCTTTGATGCGTGCGCATGCGTGAAGAGGGACATGTGGAGGAAAATAAATGATATTGTGAACACAATGCCGAGTTATGAATTAGACTTTATTCCCCTAAGAAGTGCTGATAAAACCATAAATACAACAGTGTCTTGTTAGTTTCGAAATTGATTTTCCTTGTTTACAAAACCGTATACCATTCCATATTAGCAAACAGTTGTTTATTATAATGAATAAAATTAGTGTAAGGAAAGTTTCCATAATATTTGTGTCTGGATTGTTTTTATTCTGTATTATCGAATATAACAGCTCTCATTCGCTGTACAAACAAAATGAAATGGTGATACTGGGTAATTTTATTTTGCAAGACAAAGGATACGGGGGAAAATCCCTTCGAATGGGTCAGTCGGATGAGCATGTTTCAAATTCAATCGGAATGGAAAACTCTGTGAAAGAACATTATTGCCGCGAGGTCAACCAGACATTTGACCAATCCGTCGATCTCAGGATAATAATTATAACGCACAATCGTAGCCAGTCGTTGCTACGGTTGATGACCTCACTGAATGACGTCAACTATAATGGGAGATCCGTCCTGTTGGAGGTGTGGGTAGATAGGTCACGTGAGGGCTCTCATTCCGCTGAGACGGTCGCTCGTGCCTCACAATTCCAATTCCGCTCTGGTCGATGTCACATTCACGTGCACCGGAAGCACGTGGGAATACGCGGACAGTGGCTCGAGGTAAGGATACTTTCCATTTGAATAAAAAATTAAGCCTTCACAAGAATTTCCAAATAAAAATATATGAAAGTCATAATACAATATGGCCTATTAAGTCTGCATTTTAACACCGTGATTTGTTTATGACGGTTTTGGTAGTTGTTACCTAGGTCCAAAAGAGTTTTGGAAGCGACGATATTATTGTAGCAATAATTCTGTAGTCGCTACACTAAAATTTCCTTTTGTACAATCGCACTCATGCAGTGTATTAGGGAAACTCTGTAATTTGACAAACGAAGGTCTTTTCGAGCCACCCCCTATTGGAAAACAACAACAACATGAAAGCAATAAAACACATGTTTAAGTAATGTTTTTTTTAAATACAGTACAAGATGTATGCTTGCAATGTTATTATTTTAAAAGGCTCTAAGATACATGCTGACCTGTACATATGTAAGAGTATGTTAGTGTAAAGAATCTGAAAATCATTCAAACCCTTCTGGAAGCATACAATATTTAATCAAATATTCAATACCTAACCAGATCATTTGAACAGCAGAGTGTCTGCAAACAAATAAAAAAAAATGCTGTGAAAACTATATAATTGTTATAACTGCTCTCTGTGGAGTTACATACTTTCACCATTCAGTTGTGTAGCTTCAAAAGGGGTTATACGTAATGTATGATAAAAGATCGATTGTTCAATGTTAAAAACCTTGTTTACGACATTGTTGCTAACCGTGTTGTTAACGACATCGTTTTCATCACCTATATTTCTGTAAACTTTGACAAAAACTAAATCAATTTTACATTTACATATTGTTTTTTTTTTTAAAGATATGGGCAAACTATGAATTATACTACCTTTTAATATTTATATTATTTCGGTAACAGCGTTATTTACTATCAATCGGCCAAGTTATTGTTTTGCTCGGCGTTAAAATTTCGATCACTCAGTCAAATCTTTTAATGTTTGCCATAGACGATGAGTATTAAAATATGTCATAAAATGAGTTGTCCTAAAGCAAAAGTAGTTATTACTCGTTTACTTCTCGTATACGTCATTTAGTACATTAACTAGGAAAAATGATCAGTATTGGCTAAGCTATTGATATTGGATTTTGCTTAAGTCTTATTATGTGGAATAACATTTTACGTGTTTTTGAAAGTGTGGAGATAAAACACATAATGTAGTAACATTTTCGAGTTTTTAACCCCCACCCCAAACCCCCACAAAAAGAAAATAATAGTGATGAAAAATGAATAGAAAAATAAATAACAAATGAATTAATATGGAAATTGCAGAACAAATATATATCCAAATGACTTTTCTTAACCGTTTTTAGACCCCCCCCCGCCCCCGAAAAAAATAAAATAAAAAATAAGTAAAGAATGAATATCGAAATTGCAGAACAAATACAATAATAGTTTGAAAAATATGTTGGTTTGAATTGGGTGCTAACCAACGCCCGTAAAGTAAAAAAACAAACACCCAAGATCATCACGTGTTAATGTCAATCAAACAATAACGCAAAAACAAAGCCCATTAGAGAAAGAAGAACGGCTCACCAATGAACGTTTAATATTAAGAAATGATATTCATTGTTGTTAAATAAATGTATTCCATGTTTGTTTTTTTTTGTTGTTTTTTTTTTGTTGTTGTTGTTTTTGTTTTTGTACTGGTGTTATTATATTCATTTGTTTATTTATTTTTTCACTTATAATTATTTTATTTATTTATTTCTATTTTTATGGGGGGGGGGGAAGGGGTTCATATTCGAATATATATTTGATTGAAAGCTGTGAATCTGCCTTTACCGGATAAATTTTGATTATTAGGGGAATGGTGACATTCTGCGTGTTGTTTCTTGTGAAATTTGCTTGTCAAAACAATTGCTGTAGCTAGAAAATAAGGCCAACTCTTTAAAATGATCCTTTGAACCTAAACTCCAAACACATTAAGTAAGTGACATAATGGTACAACAGCAACAGAAATTGCCACACACAACCTTTATTAGAACATATTTAAAAGTACATCAAGTGATGAAGCAAAGACCATTGTATTTATAACTAAAATTGGCATAAATAATATAGTCAGACAAATTTATGTAACATATGTCAAACAAAACTATCTCTATCTAATTATAACAATGATAACACTGTCTATAGAAAAGGCACGGATAAATTGATTTCTCTGTATGGCTGTCACTATTGTTTGTGTGTTCTTCCTTCAGGATCTGAAAACACTAAAATGAAAATGTCTAGCAGTGAGGTATATAATAGGATGTAATTTTACGTACTAGTGATGTCAACATAGCAAAACTAAGTAGGCACGTGCATTAGCAATCGGACACAAGGCAACATTCCATCGATCTGCATACAGGGACACTGTCTATCCCTTTCTGTATTTGAGCCTAATGTGTCTGAATATCAGGATGTGTAATAACATTAAAACAAGGCAACATAAAACACCACCATCCTCATGTTGGAATTGGCCACGGTGGAAAACATGGTACTGTGTCACCAGTTACCTCTGCCTCCACTTGGCTTTGCTTCATCAACACTCGAAAACGTCCAGCAAGGACCCTGGAAACATAACCAACAGGTGAACATTTCAAATCCTCCAATTTAACCTGTCGCTTTTCATCTGTGACAGTCATATGCATAGATTCTGGAAATAATTGCAGTAAAAGGAACCACACTTAGCAAGCACAAGTGTGATGAATGTTTGTGTATTCTGGTTCAACAAACACCATTGTCGGTGCTCTTGTTAAAGGTAATACTATTTTAAAGGTAAAAACCCTTAATTACTGAGTTTTTTAGTATCATTTTCTTTAGCTTTTGTGTAACTACACGAGTTGAGCCTGGATCATCTTGCACTACCCAGTGAACCTGCAGTGAACTAGTTATTTCCTTAACTGATAACGCCAGAGTTGGAACTTACTGCTGTATTTGCAAGTATCATACACGCACTGGTTTTGTTTGCGACTCTTTGATAAGTTCCAATGCCACCTTTGCCTTTGCCTTTGAGTTGATTTTTCGGATGAAAATGTTGTGTCCAGGTTTCAACTAACTACTGGTGATTACTGATGCATACACTGGATACACGCCTGGTGACTTGAACGCATTGTTTGCAGTGAGCGGCTTATATAATTGTTTCATAGAGTTTTGACCAATGTTGTTTTCGAATACATCTAACTGGATTTCCCTTCTCCACCTTCGGGCCACCAGGTGCCACATTGTCCTCAACGGCTGGAAATCATCCTTGCCCAAAGTATGCATCAAGAGTGTAGCGTTTGGAACAATTCTATGAAGTTCTATTCAATCGTTTCGAATGAAACTCATAAATACAGAGGTCCAACATTTGTTACGAATATTTATGCGAAAAGCTACAGAAACAAGCTCAGTAGCAAAACTGTTAAACATAAACCCGAATAAATGGCACTGGGTAAACGCCAAAGACATATAACATAAAATCACAAACAAGAAACATGGAAGAACAGCACAAAACTCCACAAGCAGCACAGTGCATACATACTATATATAAAAAACTAGGTACCGCCTAGGAACTGTCAGTAAAATGTAAATTTACTGGGGGTTTAGACCAGTTTGTGTGCACACAAGAAGACCTTCTTAAAGCAGAACAACTGGATTTTCATGGAAAAGAAAAACATATGTAGTTGCTTTACCAGTTGTCAGTTGTCTCTCTTGTGTCCTTACACGGTTCAAGTTCAAGATGTGTTCCTGTAAGTATGTCAATAATGTGTGAATTACAATGCTGTATTTAAGGATTGGTAGTATTTTTTCTTGCGTTTATGCTATAGGAACGCAGTACAGCACACGACCAAATTCCATGAAGCGCGCTATTTTTTGTTATGAATGATCGTCATACTTAAAGTCTCTTTTGATTTCATAAGAAATTTGGTTTATCCATATAATGTGTGTACTAAAACAAATGAACAAATAGTATGTCAGACACTTTCTCAAAGGTTGGAGGTTCAAGTTCAAGAAACAGTCTTTCTTATTTATATTGATTATAAGTAAATAAATACATTTTTCGCTCTTCGTTCGATTCGGGTTTTATGAAAACTGACAAAAATGTTTGTGTTTTTTTTCGCTGGCTCGCTCCAGTTTTTTTGCAAAAATCCGAAGAACGAAATATTTATTTGGTGTGGCCTAAAGAAATGTAACCGACAGCATACGTTTGTATTAAAGAATAGGTGTTTTTATAACGTCGTATATAACTGGTTAAATGACGTCAAGCTAATCCAATCGGAGCGGAATATTGAAGTTAACAATGACTTCATAAATCCTTGCAAGTTATACAATTTAAACGTCAAATTTGATCTACACAACGGACTAGGACTAGGAGTAGGACTAGGACTAGGAGAATGCAAATGCTGTCATTTACCATCAGTAACCTGGTTGTCCATCTTCAAAAGTTGTGTGACTGCTTTCTGGACAAACTCCAAAAACATTCAGTCATCGCACGACCCATTCCCCTCGAGCCATATTGCCATATTTTCATCTTTGGCTTTTGTAAAAAAATTGTCCTTGCTAGTTGTAGATGGTCATTGTATGAAATATTGGATAAACATGCCTGTATTTACTCTCGTGCTTACTTAGGGTATGTTTTCACTGATGTCTTGAGTCTGAGATTCAGACACAGGCTAAGAAATCTGAACGATTTAATGTTTCAAAACATCTATAATATAATTTATTTTGACGATAGATGCGTGCCTGATTATAGAACATATAAGTTATTACAAATTCATTCAGTTTACCATCTTTGCTCCTGTAAAAGTTATTTTAGTCTCAAACACAGAATCAGGACGCTAGTGAATAAGGGTCCTGGTCAAATACCTATAAAAACATTGCTTAAATAGCTCGTAAAAGCTATCAAAATTTCACAGCAATTCTTTAACGCAATTGTTAATTTATATGTAAATACAATCACTTGAAATATATTAAAATCAACTACCCTAGTACTAGAATAGCAGTTCCGACGGCCCGTTAATGTTCTATATACGAACATCATTATACTTTTTAAACAAGTATACTCATTCATTTAGAATTATGAGAGACAATATAAGCATTGAATTTAATGCATTGCGAATTCAGGATAATTCTACATAATTTGCTCAGGAGAGAAAGTTTAGTCAGTTTTTGTATTCAGAACTTTGTAAAATAATTTTTGGAAATAAAAATATAAAGTTAAACCAATTGACTTTCTACATAGTTTATTTAATATCCAACATTTGTTAACGATATTAACAGAAACAATCGACTTAATCCAGTATTTACACTTCATATTTAAAATGGGTGTCTAAATGAAAAAAAGCTGTCAAAGTCAATATCTCGTGTGGCCACCCCTTGTCTGAATTGTAGCTACGCACCCACGTCTCATACTATTCATCGGTGTTCTTATAACATGAAGTGGTGTTCTCACCCATTCCTCGTGCAAAGTTTGCTCAAGGTACACTACGTTGTTGACATCATATCCGATACGTACTTTACATCCTTGTAGTCCCGCATATGCTCGATCGGTAAAGATCAGGTGATTTTGCAGGCCAATCAAAAATGTCAATGGTATGTCCCGTCTTAACGTAACGTGCAGTGTGAAAGCGCGCGTCATTCTGTTGTATTACGGTAGCATGACGTTTAGTTATATACGGTAGCATATCGTTTAGCTATGTACGGTAGTATGACGTTTAGCTATGTACGGTAGCATGACGTTTAGCTATGTACGGTAGGATGACAGGAACAATGAATTTATCACAATAGCGAACATCATTTAGATTACCAAGGATTGTTTTAAGTTATGTTTTCCCACTGTGTGAAATCCCGCCCAATATTAAATCACTTCCAACACCGTACCTATCACGTTTGATAACATAAGCAGGGTCCAGACGTTCAACCTTTTGTCTCCATACTGGAATCCTGCCATCTGTCCTTTGAATATAAATTTTCGGTTCATATGTGAAAACGATTTGGTATCAATGCCGTCTAGTTCTAGTCCAGTCAACATGTGGACGTGCACAATTTAGACGTGCTGCACGATGTCTTGCAGTCAATGGAGTGCCGACATGAGGCGAGGTTTTCTATGACAGTTTAAGTCTATAAACAATATTTCGGGTGACCATGAAACGATGATCCTTGCGTGGCGTCGATTAACGAGGTCCCCCTGACCGCACAATTACCGGTAAACTGACCATCCAAATTTACCTGTCCACGTGTAGCACGTGCTTTACGTAAAATAACAAATAACAGTTTATAACAGTGGATAATCGTGAATTTGCTGGTGTTAATGAGATCAATCACATGTTGTATATAAACATATATTAAACACTTTCAAAATTGATTAATTTGGACCAATATAAAATGAGGACTATTTCTTTCTTCTTCTTACACGGCCTCTAAACGCCAGCTCCACCACTTTACGGTGGTGCAAAGAAAAAGAGCTGTCGACACTTCCGTGGTGGAGCTGTGCGCTATGTTTACATGAACAAACGTGAGTATGATTTATATTTTATTTGATCATTTCATTTAACGGACATATTTCGAAAATCGGAGAATGTGGTACCGTGTAAGAACACTTTTACTGTAGGCTGGTTACTATTTCGTTTCAAGATTGTGCATTCTGTGGTGTCAGGAGCTTTTCTCCCGAATCGGACTTGTGCATATTTTGAGATCTGATTGCATAGCAAGTACATTTCGGTGCTTACACACCCCGTAAGAACATTCTAACGCATGCAAACATAACTGTTATGTATAGTACTTATGCCGGAACACAACAAAACTGATAAGCACTTCTTAAAAAGGAAAAATGCACATATTTATCAAATTCTTGGCGCTGTTGCCCTAGTGGTGGTGCTATCGAGTATTTTTTTTGCGCTTGAAGTAATATAAAAAGTTAACGCTTTTGGAATGAATACAAAAGTTGCTATGTTTATCATTCATTGAACATTATGCTGGTTATGCATACTTCTTGCGGAAACAAAACTCTACGCGAACTACCTTAACCTTACTGAAAATTATTTCGAAACAAATGGTTAGGTGCTGTTAATTTTACCATATAACTATAAGTATCTATCATGTGTGTCCGGTTATGAGAGAGGTATTCTTGCATACCGGACGTGTGTTTCCGGTCATTTGACCAGTACTGAAAAAAACGCATCTTACGCCACCATGTAAGATGAGTTATGCGCAACAACTAGCTACTTCTTATTTCTTTTATAGTATGGTTTATGAAAAGTACATTATTTCATTTCAATAAAGCGCAATCAATTTTATAAGTATGCAATTAAATAAAATAGATAATAAATAACGTAAAAAATGATTTAAATAGTTACTATTTGACATCAATAGTGATTTAAAATCACTGCGCTTTATGACGTCAGTAAACAACGTTTCACGCGCTTTTTGGTAAAATGTACTTCC
This sequence comes from Mya arenaria, assembly GCF_026914265.1. NCBI lineage: Eukaryota > Metazoa > Mollusca > Bivalvia > Myida > Myidae > Mya > Mya arenaria. The sequence continues at coordinate 10,695,382 of NC_069124.1, forward strand.
GTGGTGGAGCTGTGCCCTATATTTACATGAACAAACGTGAGTATGGTTTATATTTTATTTGATAATTTCATTAAACGGACATATTTCGAAAATCGGAGAAAGTGGTACCGTGTAAGAACACTTCTACTGTAGACTGGTTACTATTTCGTTTCAATATTGTGCATTCTGTGGTGCCAGGAGCTTTTCTCCCGAATCGGACTTGTGCATATTTTGAGATCTGATTGCATAGCAAGTACATTTCGGTGCTTACACACCCCGTAAAAACATTCCCACGCATGCAAACATAACTGGTATGTATAGTACCTATGCCGGAACACAACAAAACTGATAAGCACTTTTTAAAAAGGAAAAATGCACATATTTATAAAAGTGGTGGCGCTGATGCCCTTGTGGTGGCGCTGTCGAGTAATTGAAAAACACTTCAGAGTGATAATTTGTGCATAATAACAGTAAATACATCATTGTTTTAGAAGAACAGGCATGTTTAATGCTATGAATTAGCTGACTGCTTTATCGACGTTTTTGAAAATAATGTTGATAATCGCTTCAATGTGTTAATGTGTGCATAAAACAGAATAGAAAATAATTTAAGGCCGCTATGTTACTGTATGGATGAAAAAGAAGATTTATCATTGTTTTAAAAAAACGCATTAACAATTGCTTGGAAATAGAAAAAAATAATTCACGCCGCTAGGCCACTAGGCCGCTACGCCGCAAACTTCACGTACATCTAAATAATAGCAAAACCAATTGGGAGAGAATAGTTGTTTAAGCCTAAGGATTTTTTTATTATTTATAAAAAATAGTTATTATTATTGTTTATTTATAAAAAAAAAACAGTCGTGCATATCTTAAACAAAATTGCGCTTTTAGTTATATGTTAGTAACACATACCAATTCGCGTGCAAAATACATGTTGCGGCGCCGTAAGGGGGTTGCTCTTTTAAGTACATGTATCCGCATAAACGTGATGCGAGGTAGGTTCATTAATAACAAGAGCTGTCACAGAGACAGCGCGCTCGACTATTCCGCCGCTTTTCGGTGTATGGATTGAAATGTTTTGGCGAAACATGCATGGATCACTGTTAGATTAGATTTCAATTCAATACATGATGTGCTGAGATATTAACATAAACTGAATTGGAAAATAGTTGAGGTGGTGCGCAAACTTTAACGTAAATTCTAAGTCGAAAAAGGGGCATAATTCTGTCAAAGTGCTTGATAGAGTTACCTCCTCCTGTGTACAGGTTTGGGGCATGATGGTGAACAATAGTGCAAAGTTTCAAAGCCAGATGTCAATGGACTTGGAAAATATTTGAGGTGGTACAAAACTCTTTAAAAAACTTTAACATAAGTGGTTACGCCGACGCCGACGCCGACGCCGACGCCGACGCTTGGGTGACTAGGATAGCTCTCCTTATTCTTCGAATAGTCGAGTTAAAAATACATAAATAAGGACGTGCATGTTGACCTCTACCAGGACAAGCTTCATATAATGTGAACAAATTGTGTACATTGGGTTAAAATTTTGAAACTTAGATAACATATTAACATAATTAAAAAAGCTCAGGACTCACTCTGGATTCATCCAATATGGCCGCCATAATTCTAGATGGCGACCATTACCATAACAATGTTAACATACAATTGTGATACTTACTGCGACCTGAATAAATTCCATGTTTCGTGATATTAAATAATGATTATGAAATCTAAAGTAAGCTTTTTCAAGATCTCTATATTTAGTTGATGCTTTTAGAAAGAAACGTTTGAAAACTTACATCCAATTAAAGTGTTGCAGTATTGCAGAAGTTTTGAACTTACTTTAAAGTCATTCCAGAAATTTATGCTGTTTTTCATATAATTGATGTCTTTAATATATTTCTTTGTATATATATATATATGTTACAAACACACAACTTGTGCTTGAAGACGACGCATGTGACAGAAATAATCACATGCATGTGCAAAATGATGCCTCTGAGCTCAGTTTTAATAAATAAACACCAATTTAAGTGTTAAAACGGTAGCAAAACGCCCTGTCGCAATCAATGGGGGATCAATTTGAACGAACCACAAAATTATACTCATGCTTTGATTCAACAAAGATAATGTGGAGCCTTTGATGCATCAGTATGATTGAAAACGCAATTGTTAAGAGAAATGAAATATAAATTGCAAAAACAACGCTTCAACATCATGCGAATGTGTTGTTTCTGTTCACCATGCAGTTATGTTGTTCTCATTTTATGAGCTTTTCCTCCTAGATATTGGTTGTTTCAGCTTAGTTATAATCTATTCGCATCGTTTGCGTCTAGATTGATGTTTAAACTGCGAAAATGTTCTTTGTTCAAAGTTGTTAAACCATGTTAACTTCCGTTACTGTTGAAGTAGTATTTAAAACATACATCAATCACATTATATGAAGAAAATATCATGTACAAATTGTATTAAAATGGCATATGTACATCAAACACTAAAATCAAATAAGCTGTTGTATAGTTGTACAATGTAAGTTGTTTGTATTGCTTTTGTTACAAATCCGTTAATAAATAGTTGCAAATTTATTCAACTTACTATTTATTCATATCAACCGTTTTGCAATTGCTTAGCTATGTGCTGGGTATTTTTGTCGGTTGACATGACTGTATATGACTACTTTCATAGATGAAACAGTTTAAAAAGTTTCAGTATTTGTACAGCCAATTTAAAATGTAAACATATCATCTGAACATTCAATTAAACATCCGTTACATGGAAACAGCATTGGTTATCTTTGAACAGCCGCATTTTGATTGCCCGCCATAATAAGAAGAAACACCTTTAAAACTAGTAACCTGGGAACACGTATATTGCAAAATTATTATAACGGGTGATTTTTGAAAACATCAATTTTACTTCATTTTTTCAATATTAATATCATAATAACTGCATAAATTTCTGGAATGACTAAATAGTGTATTATATGAGGACAAAGAAATCCAAGATGGCGTTCAAGATTATCGCCATCAATATCTAGTTGAGTATTTACTATCTCTAAATATGGTTGGGGTAATGACCCTCTCTGAAAATATCCAATCCGTCCACCAGATACAATATGACCACCACTTGGTATTGCGTACAAGTCCTAATGATAGAGTTGCCTATGGGTTTGGTTGACATCTAATTGACTTTATGGTTGCCAATATGTGTCGTATTTGGCACTGACAAGTCCTAATGTTAGAAGCGCATTGATTTATTTGGCAGTGAATGGGTTGACATTTTATCAACTTGTGGTGCATTATGCACTGAGAATATTTAATGACATCTTCACAGGAGCTTGTTTGACTGCAAATGGGCCTTATTGATGCCAAAATGTGGCCTATTTAGCTCTGAGTAGGCTTAATGAGAGCTTCGCATAGGTTTCTAAAATGATGCGGTCTATAAGACTGTTTTTTGCCCTGAATAAGCGTTATACTAGTAGTTCCCAAAGCTGTTGCAATTCACACTGAATATGAGTTTGGCATGTGTTTGTTATTGTCTGGATAGTATTTTATGTTTGCCAAGATATAGTGTATTTGGCACTTATTCGACTACATTAGAGCTTCATTTGCATTTGTTTGGCTCTGAATTTGATTTATGATTGCCAAACGTTGTTAAATGACAATAAGTAGGCTTAATGAAAGCTACACATGTGTTTGTTTGATTCTGAATGGGTTTTATGTTTGCCATGATGTGGCGCTTTAGGCACTGAGTAGTCTTAATTAGAAATGCACATATTGTTATTTGGCTCTGGACCGTAGTATGGTTGCCCAAACCGTTTTGTATTTGCTTAGAGTAGGCTTAATAAAAGATAAACATGAATGTGATTGGCTCTAAATGGTATTGATGGTTGTCAAAATGTGGTTTATTTGACACTGTGGAGGTATAATTTGAGCTGCATTTTTGTGGTTTTGATATCTGTTTTGCTGTAGCATTGCTACGATGTGATCTATTTGGTATTGAGTATGCTTAATGAGAGCAGCACATGGGTTTGTTTGGCTCCGAATCAGGCTTATGGCTGCTTAATGTAGTGTTTTGGGGCACTGAAAAGGCATTACTAGAAAAACACAATTTGTTTAACTCTGAATTGGCCAAAATGTTGTCACTTTGGCACTGAGCTGGTTTAATTAGAGCTGTACATGCGTTTGCTAGGCTGTGAACGTGCTGCTTTATTGTAATCATGATAATAAAAATGACAGAGAACTGGAACAACTTCAGTTTAGACCCTATGAGATTTGTTATCTATGAATATGTTTGACTGTAGCCACAATAGGAATTTTCAGATCACGGAAGGGCCTGTGTAGAAGACCTCTGCGGTTAAGCATGCCGATTTTAAGCTGCTTTGGTTTTTGCTTGATACATGATATATTTTTATAATATGCCTTTCAAATTCCTTTTCCATATTCAACAGTGAAAATACAGCACGCCGTATTGAAAAATCCGTATCATGATTTTGTCGTTTTCTGATTCAGTACCATGCGAGTACCGTGTGTAATCTGATAACTACTTTCACGTTGATTAAAATGGCGTGACCAAAAAAAACTGGTAAAACCTGTCAAATTTTAAATAAATAAAATTATCTAACTATACTCTACTCAACTATCTAGACAGCTACTTCAGTGAACTAGTTGTTTGTCATTTCGAAGTCCATAAATTGTTGCATCATCCATGTTTATTATCATAAATATGAGCAGCTCGCCAATACAAAGAAGAAGGCGAATTCGCCACATCGATAGAAATAGCAATTGACTCACGAACTTCCCTCAATTCTGCATATTATGATAGTAAAAATAATCCCACGAATTTACTTGGTTGGCCGTGTTACGTCTACAGAGAATGACGATTAGTGTATACTCGTAAAATAAGTCCCTTTTTTGTTGTTGTGTTTTTGGGCTGTGAAATTTAATAATTGTTTTCGTATTAGCAATTTGTTAATTTTCCTAAACAAAAAATATTTGCTCTTATTTTGCTCCGAAAAATATAAAGGAATAATTAAATAGGCAGGTTTATAACAAATGGAATATTACGATAAAACGTTTTTCTGGTGACCAGCATCACATCTCGTTCGGTGAGTAAACATGTATCCGTGCATGCATAGTGTTTACACACCGAACTCGAAGTGATACAGGTAACAAGAACAACGTCCCCTATGTAACTGCGATTGTGTTTTTTTAGAACCGAGGTAGATGTAGACGAGCCCTAATGTGGTATGTTGTCATCAGACAAACTCAATTGCAGCAGAATTTGGATTAACAGTGCACTGAATTCATTTTTGATTTGTTTACACTATATGGCCCTCAAGTATAACAAAACTATTGTGTATTAGGCACTTGATAGAGCTAAATTGCGCCTCCTTATTGTATGTTGGCAGAAAAGGCTTTTTTGACACACAGTGGACTTGCGAACTGTCAATCGGTGGTGACTGTATGACAGGTATGGGTTGATAAAAAGTAAAAAAAATAAGGTTGAATGAGCTCTGGCTTGACATTAATAGAGCCCGGCCGGGGCTTGTGTGATAATGAGTCGGCTTGACTGTAAACACAAGAAGGTTTCAGAGGGCTGCTGGAGACTAAGTGTGTCTACAAGAGACGCTTTAAAATGGAGCCCTAAATGGATTTTGAGGCACTCAGTGGACGTTTTGGCTTTATTAATACTCATTAAACCTATTTATTGGGTTGTTTGGTACTGGAATATTAACACACTAGGTTTGAAGAACACTAGATGGCCTAAAAATATGATACTTCTGGCAGGGTGGGCCTACAGGAAACTCACAAAAATAGTTATATGTAGCTTGTTAAGCACTGGATGCTCTAAAGTAAGGGCATTGTATGGTTAAGTTGACCCTTAATATTGGAAAAGATCGTTGTTTAATAAAATCTATTTTGGGACTTTTTAAATGTTATGACTTTTCCAAACAAAACAAAGATATATAGCACTTTCGATTTAAGTCATATTTGCATTTTGACATTCAACTGATTTTGACCCTTAGTTGCGTTCGTAAGTATGAAGTACATTATCAAACAGTGTTATCATCTATTCATTAAGATTTGTTGCTTTTTAATGATCCATTGGCAAATTTGCACTACATTTGTCGTTTGAAGGACCAAAACTAAAAAAAAATAGTTCTGTGGTTCAATAATTAAAAAGCATGATTTATATATCCGTTCCAACACGTGTAGCTGTAATTATGAGTTGACCACATTTTACGAAAGTAAAGTTTATCAGATTTCCAATCAAAAACCATTTACGTTTTCCTGGAAATTAATATGTGTATGAGTCAAAATTATCGGAACTATCCAATCAACATTGATTGAGGCTTTCTGGTGTTTGCAGCTATCTTTAAAAAGATATTTGCAGTTTTGTTACCAGGAACGGACTTTAATCCAATAGTTTGCATTATTTTATCGAATATCTATCTTATTTTAAAAGTTATAATCATGAACCCATAATACATTGTTGATTAGGAAGTAGGGGCATTTTGACATAAAAAGAATTTTGTAATGTCGACAGACGTTTACGGAAAGATGTGAATGCTTTTTTATTATAAATCTGATAAAATCTTCTTTCTTAAATATGATCAACTCCTTACTACCCTAAAACATTTCACAAAAGATGTTGTTTTACTACCGAAAACGATCGTTCTTCAAAACTACATAGAACATGAAATTTTGAAACGTTTTAATTTTTGGCTTTCCACACCAGCTTTTGCACAGTGTAAGGCCCTTACCAAATATTCGGCCGTTGATGAATCATGAATTAATTGTTTCAATTTTGTTTTTAGCAAATTGTTAACCACAAAATGATTTTTTATATAAGCATCATACATTTAGCTTTTATTGCGAAATATTTCACAACAACTAATTAACTATTATTCATATTGTGTTAACTTAAGTATTACTATGTTTTTCACGTATTTTATCTGTTTCGTGTCAATTGTTCGTATGTTATAGGCATAATTGTCTGAATGCATTAAAATTGTTGTTGTTTTGGTTTTTGCATCTATAACGGAACAGCCATTGTTGGTAAAATATGTATAATTATTTGACTGGCGTACTCTACCATTAATAATGTTTTTGCCAATTCTACCGTTTAAATCGCCGCATATTAGCGCACATCCTTATTTGCCACGCACACACATGCACGCACGCACGCACGCACGCACGCACGCACGCACGCACACACACACACACACACACACACACGCGGACTCCACACTTTGACCAGCCAAATTGCGTCCATACCCCGGTAATGACATCAATACGCAATTCATTCCTCAAATGATCATCAAAACAATCATTATAGCATGTACAATCGAATCGATAAATTGGCATGATTGCAAACAAATTATAAGAAATTATAACAAGATAGAAATAAATCAAGTTTTAGTGAGAGTGTTACGCTATATAGTATGTTATCTGATTTGCCTTCATGGTAAATATAGCCGGTTTATGTAACAATGTCTTCTTTATAAAGTAAACTGTATGACCCTGTAGTACAGAAAAATTCATACAACAATTAACTGATAAACTTTTCAAGAACCAAGTCCCTGTTCTATTTTAAAATACGTTCGCCCCTCATGCATAATTATAGCTGTCAACTTTTCTACTTTCGGTTTGTTGAGAAGTAGTTCTCTGCTATTCATTCTTATAGCTTAATATTCGCTCGTTTTTTATTGCAAAGCATTATGAACAGTAAACAATGAAGTATTATTAGTGCACATATGTTCCAAAAAAATAATGAAAACACTTTTTATTTTAAGATGGGCATGAATACATAACCAAATTACTATGCCACTATTTAAAGAATGAAAATTTGGAAGGTCAAATGTGTTAGCAAAACAAATGTAGATACTCATTGGATTTTAACCATTCTTCTTAGTTTAAGACTGCATGTACGCGTGTTTTTATAGTATTCAAGTTAATATTCAGTCATCTTACTGTCATAGACCATTCTGTTTCGCTTTATAATGTTTGTTTTCCAGATAAAGAGTAAATGCCAAGCTAGTTTGTTGACACATTTTCAGGTGTGGGTGGGATAAATAAATATCGGATCTATCTGTAAATTGTTGTGTGAATTTTCCAGGAAGCTCATTTTACGTACTACAACGGTTAACAGTTCAAAATACGTTTGAACGATGATATAAAATTTTATTTATGTTCGAACAGTTGTTTTTGTCTGTAATTTGTTTGGTATGAAAGCAAATTATCAAACATTCAGCTTCAAAGATCAGTAAAATGTTTGATAAACGGGATAACCGGTAATAAACGGTAGGTTGTTAATTAATCGTTACTCCAAAAGAGAAAGACAAGAGAAGACATTATATAACATTTAATAAATAAATAATAATTTGCCGAGAATGGCCGCGACGCCAGTAATATATATATTATACAAGTAAGTCTTTAGACAGATATAATAATACGTCGCGGCCAAATGCCCGTAATACATTCAACAAGGCATTTAATAATACATGAAAATTGCAAACTAACACAAACTAATATTGGTAATAATAAGTATAAGGGAGGGAGGGATGGGTTTTTTAAGTCAAATACTGGACGTCTGGACGGGACGAAATTAAACTGAACAATGACCAGATCGGATTAACACCTAAGCGACTATGGGTGACTGCGCATAAAAGTAGTTCCCATAATTATAACATTTTAGGCTAAAATGTGGTAAATTTACAATTATATATTTATTTAAATTTATTAAATATTTCTTTATTTTTTTAACATTTTTTGACATAATTTACTAAAGTCCAGTGTTCTGTTTTGATCAAGGCAAGTAAATGTCACAACAAAGGAATTTAAAAGTAGTTCTGAAAGTTGATATTTTCACTCCTTATTTTGCAGTGAAAATATCAAATTGATATTTTCACTGTTGTTATTTCACTGTTAAAACCCCATATTTCATCGTAAAGCATGAAAGAAATATATATATTTCCTTCCAATTGCTGAAATATTAAAACGAAAATATTTTGCAATTGATATTTTGTTTTTCTTGGAAATATTAGCAAACAAATAACACACCAAAAACATTCTATGGTTATGAAATAATGGTGTTACATCTGATCATTTTACTTGATTTGTTACATAATTGCATTCATTGTAAAGGCATTTAAAAACTGATTGTGCAAAACCAACGAAGGTAATTTATCAAATGCATTTGGTAATCTTTTAAAACGTATGTTTTATATTCAGCCATTATGTACTGCTTATTTGTATTAAAAATTACATCGTACGATTTAGACAACTTATAACGAATGTATTTGATATAGAGAACAATGTGAATTAAAAATATTGCAATAATGATATGAAATCGATTCTATGTATTCAGTAGGGAAAAGGGAACAAGTATATATACTATTAAAAATTAAAATGCACACATATTGTTAAATAAATCCAAATAATTTAAAAGAAGAAAAATGTTTCGCTATAAATTATTATGTGCAGTTATCATTGTATAGCTCATTGCCACTGCCACAGCTATCGTGCTCGGTCGAAAGTGATCATGCGTTTATTAAAACCTGCCGTGACAACTGTAAGAAGGATTTTACCTTGGCTTGTTGTTTCCCTTGCAGTTGTGTCTGTGATTTTATTGTTTGAGACAGAATATATTGCTTTAAATGTGTACGCTTCTAGGAATTATACTAGAGGGGCGGACGTGGGCTTAGTAACAAAATTTGGACGTTTTGTGAAAAACATCCATACTTACATCTTCAGTTATAAATGTCACATTGTCACTAAGACGAGAAATAATGCAGATTTAAGAATAATAGTCATAACTTACAATAGAAGTAATGCTTTGATGAGACTTTTGGAGTCACTGGACAAGGCTGACTATGGAGGAAGTACCGTTGTGGTAGAAGTGTGGATTGATCGTAATCGAACTGAACAATATTCCATACAAACTGTGGATACCTTGTCGAAGTTTTATTTTGAGGCAGGATTCTGTGATATTCATTTACATCCAACACACGTGGGATTAAGAGAACAATGGCTGAACGTAAGGTTTTTTTTCTAGTATTAATTATGGTGTACAATTTATGCCACTCTTCATACCAATTTTTCGTGCATAGTAACCATGTTTTGCCATGATTATTATTCCGGTAGTGGTAGCGGCGGCGCCGACAACGGCGACGTCCAATCAAGTAGACGTGATGATGATGGTTTCGGCAAACATTAAAAGTCTGTATTGAACGATCATGTTATTAGAATGTCTGGTAGTTGATTGGAGTGTTTGCTAATGAGTTGTCGAATCATTGGGGACGTTAAATAATTAGTCATTAAGATTGCAACAACGGCTAAACATTACCATCATGTTGCATTTTGGTTAAGTTATCGTCTTCAGAATGCATATATATATTACATTATCTTTATATGAATGACAAGTAATTTGTCATTATACGTGTTATTAAAACAACGTTATGCATGTAAAACAAAATAACTGCACATGCATGCATTCGTGACATAGCACAGTTTATAAAAAAGGCATGTTTAAAAAGCCGATCTAGGTATCATTCGGTTTGTTTACCGGGCGCTTCCCGTGATTGTTGTTCATTTTTTTGTTACACATGACAGTGAATCAATTAAAAAATCGTGGCATTAAAGCATTAAACCATAAGATATCTTTAGCTTCCCTCCATCTCAGTAGGGTTTGTAGCTTGATGGTATGTACATAAAAAACAAAAATAATGCTGGATATACTCGATCTTCTTTTTATCCTGTCACTTGCACACAGATCGGCCCATTAACTAGGTGCCGTGTGAATGTTAGTTTATTAGGATAGTTGATCACGTGATGTTCATCTACAGTCAGTTGGTCATGTGACCGCGAAAATGGACTTCATTGCTATTCTGAAATAACAGAGGAAAAACACAAATAATGCTCAAGTTTGTTATCAATAGTACGGCAACAACCGACCTCAACAATCATTCGCCCAGTAAGATCCATTGTCGGCATGATAATGATATAAGCAAAAAAAATCGGTCCGAAAATCAGCAGGTGCACTTATCCCATCCACAAAGGCCGAAATATGTACAGCATCCTACGATAGTTAATTCCATTTATGTGGTGAATGACAAAATCTCACAACAGAAATTATTTCTCTCTTTGCCGGTGCAGTTCTGAACATCCAACACTAATAATAACATGAATTAAATCCATAAAACATGTGGATTGTTTGTGAACACTCGTGATATTGAACCATGAACTATGTAGTCCGTGACTTGCGTAATAAATGTTATGCCATTAGATAATGTTTGGTGATTGATTCATAGATTCGTGTATGCATTTTTAAAATGTGTAATGTGTTGAATTGATATTGACGTATTAAAATGCGATTACAAACGTGTTTAATAAAGTTAAACAGCTTTGTGAACTTTTTAAGGGGTGGGGGCAGTTAAGATGTACTTTATGTGTTAATATGTTAATTTTAAGGTTTTTTATTGTGTTTTAATGAACAAAGTCACAGGATAATTAGAATACTAGAGACTATGTTAGTGCCGTGGATGGAGAAAGTTTATCTGTCTTGCCTTTGGAATTTATCGGATGAGCCTCCGATAAATTCCTCCACCTTTCCAGATTAACTTCTTCCCGCCACGGCACTAACCTAGTATCCTCTATTTATTGTTTTCTTTTTCACCGCATTGTTCATAGTCCTATCCGGGATTGCACATGTTTATCAAATTAAAAGTGGTGAAGCTCAGCCAGTTTCATCTTCTGATCATAGAGACGTTACTTTCTTCTAAATTAAATGTTGATTAAAGTTTAGGACATTAATGATACTTTCTTACCGAATATGGTGCTGGGGTCGTGAATTAATGGAAATCAATGTTATTTTGCGTGCAAATTGGTCGAGTCAATATATACAATTCTTAAATAATCTTCTGTTGTATTTCAGACCTGGAAACCCAAGGACAAGGAAATTGCAGTGATTTTAGAAGATGACCTGACTGTGTCACCATACTTTTACAGATATCTGCGACTCATGTTTGACCTTTACGGTAATAGATCAGATGTCAGTGGGTTTACCTTGCAAGGTCAAAGTATCAAACACGACCCTTCGGCGGGAGGACAACTTGACATAGACCCTAAACACAAAGTATTCCTATATCCTACACTTGGGACGTCAGGTTTTGCACCGAATTTCCGCCAGTGGCATGCATTTAAAGGTATATTTCATGTTGTGGTTTAAAGAATATTGAGTCGTGACTTTTGTTTTGTTTAGAAAGTAATTCAGCCCTGACTTTAATTCGACATTTACAACGAATAAAATATAAAAACCCTATCAGTTCACACATTATCACTGATTATTAAAGCGTGAAGTTTGATAACTGTCATACGGCGTGCATTTGATATAAAGTTGGATTAATAGAATAATTTGTATCCATTCACTTTTTTTCCCTAATTGATACTGCCATGCATAGGTGAACAAATTGTCTTCTTTAGGCTATGATGTTTGATTGTTTTATTTATTATTTTATTCAGGTAAAATACACAATTACAGTTACAATATGTTAACAAGATAACTGATGAAGCTTATTTCAGGTAGAAATATTTGAAAAGCAATAATAAAAAAGTGCGGTATTGGTTTCTTTCTATTGGGACTAGTATGTCAGATGCGGTATTGGTTTCTTTCTATTGGGACTAGTATGTCAGATGCGGTATTGGTTTCTTTCTATTGGGACTAGTATGTCAGATGCGGTATTGGTTTCTTTCTATTGGGACTAGTATGTCAGATGCGGTATTGGTTTCTTTCTATTAGGACTAGTATGTCAGATGCGGTATTGGTTTCTTTCTATTGGGACTAGTATGTCAGATGCGGTATTGGTTTCTTTCTATTGGGACTAGTATGTCAGATGCGGTATTGGTTTCTTTCTATTGGGACTAGTATGTCAGATGCGGTATTGGTTTCTTTCTATTGGGACTAGTATATCAGATGCGGTATTGGTTTCTTTCTATTGGGACTAGTATGTCAGATGCGGTATTGGTTTCTTTCTATTGGGACTAGTATGTCAGATGCGGTATTGGTTTCTTTCTATTAGGACTAGTATGTCAGATGCGGTATTGGTTTCTTTCTATTGGGACTAGTATGTCAGATGCGGTATTGGTTTCTTTCTATTAGGACTAGTATGTCAGATGTTTATCAGTAAGCTGCATAATATGTTCTTTTATATATCTTGTTTTAATGAATGTGTATCAAATAACACTATATTAAACCAACTTAAAATAAACTTTTAATTACAAAGCTTCGCTAATCTTTTTAAATCTGAAAACAATTGTAAGAAATTGAGTTTAATTGATGTTCATATCATGTTTCGATTGCAAAATTTGTTTGTCTATTTAATCGAATTAATTGTTTTAATAAAGATTTTTATGAAAAACCATGTTTAAACATAAACCTCGTATATTTACACCTCAACTTCCATTCCTTAAATGAACTGCCTTTCGGCAATTACGTTCATCAATCGATGAGCTCAACATCTTCGGATATGTTCGGATCGTAATTCATTGCATAACAATATACATGAAAGCTATTGATCTTATTATTGGTTGTATTGTGTCTGCAGGTCCGTTAAAATATAGATCAACATTTTTAAAAGTGTTAGTTTATTATATTTTAAATATATTGGTACCAGAAGTGTTTCAATTTTACGTTTTAAAGTGATTTAAATAAAAATTTATTTACAGAATAAAAATTCCCCTCATTTTTTAGGATTATGCGAAACGTTTTTAACAGAAAATATACAGATTGAATTGCTTCATATTACACATTACACTTTCGAGAGGAGAGATCGTTTCCATAAAAACGGCGGCGGACTTTTAGTCTATATACAAGAACATGTAAAATATAAAAGACGACATGATATAGAGTCTGCTGATATTGAATCAATTTGGTTAGAAATAATTGGAAAACAATGTAAATCGTTTTTAGTAAATTTTGTTTATCGTCCCCCAAACTCGAGTCAAATGTGGCTTGACATGTATGACCCACAGGTGGACATTGCCGATACTAGTTATGTAAAGTATTATATTGTTGGTGATTTTAACATTAATCACTTTAGTGATAAAAAATACGACAATACTAAATGGTCTGACTTTACAGTGAAATACGGATTGCAAAATATCGTTACAACACCGACTAGGGTAACGTAAAAATCATCAACGATAATTGACCATATTTATACAAATTATATTAAAAACGTGCTTAACGTTCATGTAACACCATTGTCATCCAATATGTTTCACTAGATATAAGATAAATAATTTCAAATGTTTTGAACAAATCAGTCACAAATCGATATCTTACCGATGTTTTAAGAATTTCAATGAACAATCATTTCAAAATGATCTTATCTCATCAGGAGTTGATATGATTGAAATAATAGTCAATCCGAACGATGCTTTAAATGTATTTTATTCTATTGTAAATCAAGTTTTATCTAAACATGCTCCTATAAAGCAAAAAGAGTAAAACATGATTTTCAACCTAACTGGTTTACAGATGAAATAAAAACAATGATATTTGAAAGAGACGAATACCATAGAAATGGTGAACACGACAAATATAAGATATTAAGAAATAAAATTACAGCCTTAATTAAAAAAGTAAGAAGGCATTTTTTTAATCAAGCGGTGAAGGATAAAAAGGATCCAAGCTTTATCTGGAAGAATTTAAAGGATATTTCTCATTTGAAAAAAATAGCAAGACAATTTTACCGGAGCAACTACAAATTGGTGATAGAGAAGTTTCTGGAAGACTCAATATATCAAATATAATAGAAAAAACGCCCTTTAAATCCGAAACGTTTTGGTAAACTGATATTTTAACCTAAACGTTAAATTAGGGCACAAAACGTTCGAATTGAATTATATATCACCACTTGAGGTAAAACAGATCATTGATAAACTTAATATAAGTAAATCAACTGGAATAGATGAGATTGGCCCAAGAGTAATTAAACATTGTGGTGACTTCATCACACCATGCATTGCGTCTATTATAAATAATAATATCATGAACGGAATATTTCCAGACTCCTTGAAAACTGCACGTGTATGACCATTGTTTAAATTAGGATGTAAAGATGATCCAAGTAAGTATCGTCCAATTTCGATATTGCCAACAATATCAAAAATATTTGAAAGGCACATTGCAAACCAAGTTCAAGATTACTTCCATTCTACAAACATTATACGCACTAAACAGTCTGGATTTAGGAAAAACCATTCCTGTTGTACAGCGTTAACAAGTTTAATCGATGCATGGGTAAAAGATATTGACAGTAGCAAAATTGTTGGTGCCTAGTCTAGACCTACGAAAGGCATTTGATTTAGTGGATCATGAAATTCTGCTACATGAATTAAACTTGTATCATTTTTCTGAAAATTCGATAAAGTTTTTTTTAAATCCTACTTATCTAATAGAAAACAATAAGTTAAAGTCGGAAACATACAGTCTGGCTTGCTTCCAATATCAACAGGAGTACCTCAATGATCCATTCTTGGTCCACTGCTGTTTCTTATATATATCAATGACATTGCGCTTTGTAAGACGAATATGAACATCGATTTATTTGCAGATGACTCAACAATGCATGAAACCGGTAGTTATGTAAACATCATTGAAAGTAAACTGCAACGACATCTTAATCTCGTTGTCGATTGGTGCTAAATAAATAACATGTCATTGCATCCAACTAAATCCAAGTGTATGGTTATCGGAACTATATATAAAACAAAACAGGTTAGTAAATTAAACTTTACAATCGATGGAACAGCATTAGAAAATGTGACTGTGCAAAAACTACTTGGAATCTATATTGATAATAACCTAAAATGTCGTCCGCAAATAGAAATTGTTTACTAAAAAATCAACTGTAAAATCTCACTTTTAAAACGTCTATTGTTCTACCTCAATGATGAGATGAAACGTTTGTTTTACAATGCATATATCCTTCCAATTTTAGATTATTGTTGTCATATTTGGGGCAAAGGAAACACAAGTTACTTAAATAAAGTTAAATCCTTGCAAAATAGGGCTGCAAAAATCATTCTTAAAATTCCTAAACGATCATCTTCAAAAGGATTGTTACAAGAACTTCAGTGGCTAACGTATACAGACAGGTGTAAATATCACTGTGCAACCCTTGTCTATAATACCCTTAATGGAAAGGCTCCGAGGTATATGTCTGAATTGCTAATCTTTGCAAATAATGAACACTATTCTCTAAGATCAACTTCAAAACAAGATTTAATTTTGATATAAACACCGCGAACTAACTATTTCATGGATTCCTTTTCGTACTACAGTATGAAGGTTTGGAATACTACTCAGGATGAAATACGAAATGCAAAAAAGTTAAACACATTTAAGCATAATTATAAAGTGCACCTCTTGAAATGTGCATATCATTAGTTTCAAAAAGGTATATCATCTTTTCATTATCTTAAAGATTGAAATAACTGTTGTTTTATAAATTGTTGTGTTTTATTGAGTTTCTGTCGGCGTGTACATGATGTATATTGAAATAATTGTTATGTTAAGTAAACATGATTTGTATAGAATAATTATATTCAAAACATCAAAAGTTCTTGTATAGGAATGTATAAGTGCGTTGCAGATGTTTTATGATTTACCAATTGTATTTTGTTTTTGTTTGTTTGTTTTTCTTCATAGAAGGCCACATTGTAAATATGATGTTGTTATGGTTGAACCTGTAATAATGTCATAATGCGTTTATACCTTCTCTAAATAAAGATGTTATTATTATTATTATTATTATTATTATTATTATTATTATTATTATTATTATTATTATTATTTCAAGTGGTTGATCTTTTCCCACGTTATTGTGACGTCATTTGAAAAAAATGTTTCCGGTTATAGTCGGGTCGTTCTGTTTACAGAATGGGTAAGAACGGATTACTGAAAGGTTTTCTTAAATGAAATGAAGTATTTTTTAACCATTTTTGAATGAAATAATGAACTATTGGTGTAAATATAAGGAATGAATTGCGGGGTTGATGTCATTATTGGGGATATGAACGCAATTGGGTTGGTCAAAGTACGCGTGGAGTCCTTCGGACTCTACACACATTGACCAACTCAATTGCGTTCATACCCCGATAATGACATCAACCCCGCAATTCATTCCTTAATTAATGGCCAATTGTCAACGCCAAATGACATAGAACTCAAAAACAAACAATAACAAACCAGAAGTATGGAACAGCAACACAAAACTCCCCAAACATCACACTACAAAATAATATATACAACTAGGTGCGTATTTCAAGGATTGTTAGGTACCGCCTTAGAACGAAAAACAAACGAATTTGTTGACGTCTGTTCTATGAAGGCATAATGTTGCTACCAAACCAGGACAGGGTGCAGTATTTTTCCAAAATTCATTATTAGGGTTCTCTTCCAGTACATTCAGCAAAACACAAATTATTGATGTATTAACCTTACAAATGATAAAACCACGATTGTATGAGTAGACTATATCTGGAAAGTGTACTTAACGAATGTAAAAGACAGGGAAAATGTTTGTGAAAATGTTTTAAGTGCATAAATTATAAAAAGACCTCTTGCGTTTTTACTTTCACGGATACAAATATCCTTTGAAACATCAGATCTCCACCGACCATGTGTTTTTTTTTAATTAATCTATCTGCTACCACATTTCTCATACTGTAATTGCAACCAGCGAACATAGTAGATAAACATGCGTCTGTTTAACGACTCATTTTATGAGCGTAAGAAATACTGTACATAAGGAAATTTAATTTCGATTCAAAGGAAATGCTGTTTTTTTATAAATGACAGATATAAAGCGACAGTGTAATCCATGCACGAAACAGCTTTAAATTTATATTTATTATACCGATTGCAAAATACTGTAAAGTGGGATTAATAACTTCAGATAAATGGTGTTTGGAGATTATGCTTTTCGTAAATATGAACGGATCTATTTTCTTCCAAATGCCAATTTTGAAAACATCTGAAAATGTATAAAGCAAAATTTAAAAAGAATGACAGTAGATAATGCACTTGAACATAGTTTGAAAAAACAACTCAACAAAATTTCGCTTAAATGCTAAACAAATGTCTACGAAACCTTCACTTTTTCCCTTCACATGTGACTGAATAAGACAGCAACCTCTCATATTCAGAAACAATAGAAAATCGTTCGGTCTGAAATACAAACACAAATTCAAACATGTTTAAAGAAAGTACGTAATTGATTTATCATTAATATATTTTGTTCGATCTTTAAAAGTGAGTCCTCAAGAGGATTTTGTAAATAGTATTATAACCGTTATATTAATATTGATGTTTGTCAACGTCGAAAGGTGATTCCTTATGCAGCTTTATTACTAGCCGTGAAACACGACACTGACCAGCACAGCATTTCCTATATACCAAATAATGATTTCCTTCAGTTCCTTCATCCAAATATAAATTATAAATTATTTCTATTTAGCTTTAATAAACGAATTAAACAACACACATATTGGTGTACGCACATCATGCGGCAGAATATTTCCCTTGCTGTCGAGAAATTGATTTGATGTGAAAATTAAACAACCAGTCAACTGAGATTCTCGCACAGATTTTACAACTTTCCGTAGTTTATTAATCAATGAACTTGAACAAGTCATTCTTATTGCTAGAACTTTATATTTATACCTTATGGAATCTGAAATACAATTTGCAGACGAACCGCTGTAACGGTAAATATGTTGACTTTCTTTCGATTGTTTATTGTGTTCAGAATTTCTTACGCTCATAAAATGAGTAGTTTTGCAGACCCATGTTTATCTACATTAATAAAGAATGTTATAAAGAAGGGATTTTGAGATCAGTTAGTTAAAATCACATATCAAGGGAAAAATTAGACAACAAAACGGTATTAAAATTATTGTTCAATATTTTTTTTTTTAATAATTCATGTTAGATGAAGCTGCAGTATAACCAGAAGCGTCCGAATAAACAATCAAGTGTGTTGGTGAAATAGTCACCAATTTTTAGTTTCTCAGTTCGAGCCAAAGTAGATTAAGGTAGTGTACATAAGCTATAGTTGTTCTTGTTAATTTTCTATGGGCAGTGTCTGCCATCAATAAATGTTGAATGTTCTTTTCTATGAATTTCAATGTACTAGTGATGCACAAATTATAATGAATATATCACTCTACGCCTTTACGAAAAGCCAATACATTCTTTAGGAAAAGGAAATTATGAATCCGCGCGCAAAAGTGTAAATTTGTGTAATAATATTCATGTTTCAAACCATTCGAAAGATTTAACACTATTGTTGCTTAAATGACATGTACATAACCGATATTGAAAATACCAAGATGTTCAGATCCAATACAATAAAAAAAAATCTTATTTTTTTTAAAGAGAGCTATCTAAAATTTTCACTGAAGTTAACAAATGCATAACAATACTCAATATTTATCTCTCGGTGTCCCCGCTGGTCGCACCCGAAACAAACGTTCCTTGCTGAGCTGTCTCTCTGGTCACTTGAAAGCAGCAGGGCCTGGGCCCCCCAACTTGGCCTGGGATCCCCCAGTAAAATGTTCTCTAAATTGTTCACTTCCGGTCCTTGTTGGCCTCGCAATGGGATCAGTATGTTTGTAGGAAAAATTGTTTGGAAGAAGACTAAGAAGAGCTTGTTTCTAGTATATAACAGCGCCAGCTTCCGCTTGGCGAAGAGGCGCGTGCGTACTTTCGAAACCCAAAGCTGGTTCCTCATATTAATTGACCGTTAACCAGCCCCAAGGGAAATTTCCTGCAACTTAAATCAGCCTATTTCTATGCTCTCTTGTGTCAATACGTTGTCTTTAATAGCACTGGCCACGTCTTCCAAGTCAAAACTGTAAAAAAATATTTAATCGTTGTTTCAAGTTAGTTATCCATCCCGGCCATTTGCACAAACTGTTCTGTCTGGATGACGAACATCAAACAGCGGTTCCACGTGTACAGTGGCTTAAATAGTCACCCAAGTGTACAAGACACAGACCATAACTAAATAAACATATTCAGTGACCAAAAATAAATAAATTTAAAATAAGCTACTAAACATATATACACCAGTCATTATGATTCCACCAAAACTGACTATTTCCAAACAATCGTATTAATACGACCATGCTCATATGAATCTCTTTATTATTAATATAAAATATTCCTACAACGCAATACAATAAACTTTGAAGACGTACACAAAACCAACAAGCTCATTGTTACCATTCATACAAAAAACATCCTTATCCGAGACACTGCTTATTCCGCACAAACCATCCAAATCCAAGACGCTGCCCATTTCACGCAAAACCTTCGCAATCAGAGCAAACCCGTCTGAAAGCTAGACCCCTCTCATTCAAAGCAAACCGTCCTTACCCAATACCTAAGTGAAAAACTACAGAAACAAGCTCAGTAGCAAAAAGTTTAAACATAAAGCTGGTTTGATGGCACTGCCAAGTTGAAGTTTAAGTATCTGCCGACGCTTTACCGTAATTAAGTATCGGCTAAAATTGTGACATTATAATTTTGTAAATTCAAGAGCAACATTCCTGTTCTTTATGAAACGGTTGTCCATAGGGAATCTAAAGCAATCATCTAATGAACTAACTAAGTTCTCCAAAACATAGATCTTTTCATAAACATAATTTTCCAACATATTTTGCTAAACACCTCGATATACATTTTCCACAATTCTTATAACCTATTCTATGGTTGTTAGATAATCTTACAACCTTCATTCTGGAAAACTGATACAAAATGCTGTACTATTTCAACCAATGTCTATGATTCAATATGTTCAACTGGAGTATGCTGACCTTTCACTGTTAATGATAAACCCACTTTTAATTTAACTGTTGTGTTTATCTTGTACAAAAGAAAGTGTAAAAGTACTTGCTAAATATTTGTTTGTGCCCCACCCATCGTCTAGGAAGATTACAATCTAGATTCCATTTATTCTCCAATAGTTTACTTTTACTAAATTTAAAGGGGGCTGTACTACACCCGACAGCCAATCCAGTTAATCAGAATTATTTCCCTTTACGAAAATCCTTATTACGAGCTGGAAAAAATATCGAAGACAACGAGAATATAAAGGATGATAACTTTAATTAAGATAAAATTTAAAACAGTACGAATCTTTCTCAAAGTATTCCATACCCGTTTTCTAACCTTCAAAATATATTGGTCATTTTATATCATCATCAAGATATTGTAATTGATAGCCATCAAAAATTCCAAAAATATTTTCATTTGAACATTTTGCTTTCAAAAATGTATGTTGAATTTTTATCAACCCTAAACTTTTTTCTCAAGAACATCTGGTGTAAAACTGTCTTGCTCAAACTGAAAAACTCTTTATGTTATAAACAGTCAAAATAATTCTCTTCATTTATATTCTGGCTTGACCCCTTTCGTTGCTGTTGCGAATCCCGATCTGTCGGCGTAATAGTATTTTGCTTTGCAGGGACCACACTCGTTCGCACGGCATTCCTTTACTGTCTACCAGGGGAATCATATTTCTCTTGAATCAGTTCTGTTCTACGTATTACTTAGAAGCTAGCTTCAAAACAATGTGCTAAGCTGTTCCAAGTCTTCCTGAATTTCCGAGTTAAATTCGATTTTTTTTTATTTACTTTCAAGTTGTACTGATACACGAATCCTGTTTAAAGACTTTCATTTGGCGCTAAAGATATGCTTTCCTGCAATTACATGGTCATCAGGCGACTTACCCTGACCACGTACACCACACCCTTCTACGCTACTTGACATACAAGAGCAAACCAGTTTTCTCTTGTGTTCTTCTTAGAATAACCTCAAATGACGAATATACATGTACAAGCGGCTTAAACAAGCCATTAAGTTATGTAAGCTCACAGACCTTTAACTTATATTCTATTAATCGGAACGGCATTGATAACCAACGAAGTAGATGGTAATAACGTAAATAAATTTTATTCCGAACCAGAGTTAAGCTGTACAATTTCATTTTTACAATTTCATAACAGAGACGTTAACAAATAGAGTTAACAGAGTTTTTACACAGTCCGGTAACTTAGTTTCCGTCATCCATTACACCGAGAAACAGTTTACACAGACCTTACTTATGACGTCATATCAACTCATATAAAACTCATGTACATCAACTTGTGTTATTAGAATAAATGCTTTTCCAATTAAATTCCAGAATGGCTAAAAGATGTTTTGACTTCGGGGAGGAAAGTCCCCCTAGTTCCAAACCACATAGCGTCCGTATGGTACAAACAGTTCGAGGTGACAGGAAGGACAGACACGATGTGGGAGATGGAATATCTGTATTACACCTGGAAACATAACCAGTACACGCTATATCCAAACTTCAAAGGTACTTAATTAGTAATACAGCATTATATCAAATCGATGATAAGGAAAAAAACACATAACGATGGACAATCGAGTCAAAATATTCACATTAAAAGGAGCAGGTGTTCTTAATGTCGAAGAAAAATCATCCATTAGTATTTCTTTATAACACGATATGTACGAATTGCGCGTAATTTAAACCTTTCAATTGGTACCTGTTTTTTTATAAGAATGGCGTTGGTCGATCCTAAAAAGAGAAAAAGGTGTCTAGATGATTACGAATTAAAGGAAAACAATTTACAAAACGACGATCAAAAAAACCTTTTCGACATTTATGATCTAATTATATAATCTAAATAACGTTAAATTACTGGTGCGCAAAATTGCTATGTTTTATTGTTAACATGCACTTTGATTAAAACATCCACTGTCATTAGCATACCGCAAGCAAATAAGACAGGAAAAAACTAATGCCGCAAATCTAGATAAGATTTTGATAAATAATGATTGATTGTTTCTGTAACCTCCATTGATTACGGCTTGTCGATTTTAAATCGTGTCAGTTTTTGTTAAAGATCACAAAGGGTTGACGTTTAACTGGTACGAAGATGGACTTCACTCGACGGGTGAGCGGCGAAGGAGTGGTGAGGACCAACGACAATTGGTAATGAACTGGACCTTGGTTGCTGCGGACCTTCCGCGTATCCCAGCATACGTTAACAATGCCGGACATGTGATAAGGGACGAAGTGCCTTAAAATTAAAGTGGTTTATATACAAATTATCACACACTCCTGATGTGTTTAGAATAAATAAACAGGTTGCGAAACTCCACCTGCATGTAGTTGTTCTACGTTTTTCGTAAGTCGTCCTGTGGACGTGTGTACAGTGTACATATTTATAGTGACTCGATGTGTTGATGTATATTCATGTAAAAATTAAACTGCTATTACTTGACTCTTTAAGTTTAACTATTAAAACGCACAGCTCTGAAGAGTGGGGAATTTAAAATTTTAAAGAAGTTGACAAGTTAAATCACACATTTGTTTAATCTATTTTGGGCTTCCGTCAGCAGGCATGGAATGGCGGCTGTTCTGGGGAATTAGTGTCGCTTGTAAAAAGCTCGAAAGTTTTGATTAAGATTGAGTTCATATTCATTAGTAATAGAAACTGAAAGACACAACAACATTAAAAACAGAACACGTTAAATATGTATTATTTATACGGTTGAATCAGGCTACCACTTCTTGTGCATTTCTCCTCTGTATATTCACCTGAGAACTGAATATAAGCTGACTCGATCATTGAACACTATTAACAAATGTGTATCCATCATGTCTAGTAAAAGCAGTCGGAATCTACTTATGCTCTCTTGCCGTTGCTTCTTGGATGTATTGCTTTATTTATTTGGTAAATATGCTTTAGCATATACTTGACAGATATAAATATGTTTATTCTTTTGTTGTTATTATTTATTATTATATATATTATTCATAGAATTGAACGCAGGACGTTATGTTTAGTACATATTTGGAATATTCTTAGTATTTTACTGCCAATTCCTTATGTAATTATTTTCTTTAAAAACTCATACCTCGTGACAAGATCAAATCAACTTTTAAAGTCAACGTATCCAGCGAACAATTTTTGTTTCCGTGAATATAATTCAGTAAGAAAGTAAAATGTAAATATATGGTAAACGGTTGAACGGTTTTTCTTACATTCAGCTTGGTTCTCCAGTATATCTTTATATTTGTTTAAAAATTGTGTCAGTCTACTGTGAAGTACAGATGTGAACAATTTACCTAAGCAGCTTGGAACTATAATTTGTCTTTATTTTTCTGTAATTTCGAGTTACCTTCTTGTTTATATATTGGTAAAATATAACCCGCCGACCAAAGCTTTGGATATACTCCTGTATCAAGAATAAAGTTAAAAACCTTCATTTAAAATGGGAATAGGATTTGTTACGTACATTTTAGGTACTCGTTACAAAAATTGTCAGATTGCCTTGAAGCCTTGCCCTTGTTGCTTTTGTCAATCCTTTTCTCTTTTTCATCTTCGGTGGTTGGCGAATTTTATATTTCCTCATTATTTTGCAAATATAAATTAATATTCTCTAGGTTTTCTGTTTCCCCACAGTCCTTTAGTCTTAACAATTCGTCAAATTCATTCAAGGACAATGTTATACATGATAACTTATGTTTGTATTTTCATATATGACACGATATGATTTTGGTTGTTTTGTTTGTGATTCACGCAAGCGGGACGATTTGTTGAATTTAAATTGCCATATAGTATTGTTCAAAGTACGTTTATAATCTTGGCTCACACTGATGATTTTATATTGAGCTCCTATTTGTAAGCTATATTTTTTCTAGCCTGATTATATTACCCGTTTATTTCTGCATTAAATCCCGTACCATGCTTAAAATCTCTTTATTAATACGATTAATGCATTTGTTTTTTGAATTATTCATACATTTAGGTTTATAACATTTTTTCGTGGATTCATAAAAGATAACGGATAGCACCTGTGCTATTTTATCAACATTTTCTTGGAGGTCCCAATTGTCATCTAAGGTACGGAGATATAATTCTATGTTAGCATTGTTTCCAGATGGTTATTGTTAAGTGAATCGCTGTACATTTTGGCAATCCCATTTGTATTTATTTTGTATATAACTGTTAAATTGCCCTGGTCTGGTTTGTTATTGGAATCAAATATACCCATATTTATAGCTGCATGTCATGAACATGCTAATGTTTCCCAAGACGACATACTTTGAATTGATTTGACCTACCAGGCTTGCTTAAAGGCGTACGTTGACACGACTATGATCGCGCAACGATTTGTTCAATGAGCGTTTAAGAACATTTTTCGATTCTATCTAGGTACTGTAGCAACTCCTGATTCCGAGTTTAAATTGAAACACAAAAAAAGGAATATTTGTGTGGGTGTCCAAATTCATTTAAAAAAAGATAAGTCCTCTTTGATTTCTATGCCTTCACGAAAAGTGTTATCAAAAATCACAATCAGTCGAAAATACGTCATCGAGAATGCTAAGGATTTGAGTGCCTGCACCCTTCCATTTTACTTTCAAAAGGCGACAAATCTTGCTGCAAAGGAAAACACTAAATGATAAACCAAACGAATACACTAAAAACGTGTAGTATGCCTCGTCCAGCATGCCAAGAAAACCCAAAAAAGTTGGTGTGCTGTGGGAATATTTCTACGAAATGATAAGCCGAGCGGATATCAAATTTAACAAACCAAAAGCATTTTTCTAATATAAAACGAGGTCTACTTGAGATCGTAATTCTCGAAATACTGTTCCATAAAATGTTGTTAACATTTCATGAATTCAGCGTGTTTTGTCATTTGAACGGAGAGAAAGAATGGATTTACCATTCTTTGCAAGCATTGACCAACTTTCTATCTATAAAGTCTTTAACTGCTTGACTTACAAACTATTTATTTTCTAAAGCGTATCTATTGTTACGGAGACATCATGAGTGCGGCATTAATTGAAATGTAAGTTTGTGTTCGTGAGCAATAATATATATGACAAGACGTTTGAACGTTTGCATTTTCAAAATACTAAATTTTGACAAAACCTACCCCTCACGATGATATCTTACTGTCCAGACTAGAACTCATAATAATCATTTATTAAAAATGACAAATTATGATTTATTAAAATGATCAGGATTTTTGAACAAATCCCCATCTTCCTTGTTAAGGGACGAAGTATTTCATTTCCTGGCCGGCTGGATTCCCGACTTGGGATCGAAGGCGGATGAACCGGATGTAAAAAGGACAGAAGTGCCGGAAATGAGCCCGCACGAGAAGCATGAGAAGCATGAGCAGTAGGTTGTTGATCGTATTAGTTGGTGTGATTGGCCACGAAACAACGCATAACCCCTAGGCTGGAAGGCCGAAAATGGCCCGGTAGCTGCACCTTGGTAACGGAAAGAAGCAGAGATAGCCAGAAGTAGCAGACACTGTTGGAACCGTTAGTGATGACTGATAACGTTTGACGGTTGTTGATTTGCGTCGTTTGATTGTCTTATTTTCTGCCTTTCGCAACTAAGATACATCGTCAGAACCAACGGCTAGTGAATAAGCTGTATGCCAGTTCACAGGGTCCAAGCCGCACTCGTAAATATCCAGCGTTCAATCGCAGAATATTATATTTCTTAAGCAGCTGTTTTAAACGCATTGGTATGGTACTATTAAAACAAAACTCGTTTCGCTGATGTCAAATCTGAAAACAATGTACGAGTCTATTTTAAAAAGTTCACGGAAATCTGATCTTAAATCGAGAGGATATGATCCCGTAGACGCGTGAGTTGACGACTATTCGCTTATTTAAATATCAAATATAATAGTGGTTGGTATCGATCGAACGACATCGGCGAGTATAATACGATTTGTGTGAACCGGAACAAATAATCGATAATGCATAAAATTGAAATTTTGAACAAATCGAATCGTCTTGTCGAACTGATACAGATAACATGGAATTTGGACAGATGGATTTCCTATTCTCCCTCATGTCTCCACTGAAAATAGTAGTGCTTGGTATCAAACAAAATGGTTAACTTAACTCTATCACCCGTTAAATATGCACAGGTAGTAAAGTAACTCGTGAGTATACCCGAATTTACTCACTTATGTCTCTGTCTCTGTATTTTTAGTTGTGATTTTTTCCTTCACACAGCCTGGAAGTTGAAGATCTAGAGGAACATTAAAGGACAAGAATCTGTGTTAGCCAAAGAATGGTCCTGTCCGAAATTACATACCGACTCCGGAGAAATGAATATGGTCTCTTTGTAAGATGAGATTCTAAGCATCAGTTTATCCCCGGATTTTTTAAAGAATCATTGCAAAATATCCACAATATTATATATTTCATTGACTTGATTTTTAAAATTCAAGAATTCATAAACGTCGCACTATTTATCATTTTTATGACTACAGAGTTGTGTTTAACATTGCTTTTCTGTTAATTTCAGATTATGGTGTTCCAAAGAGATGTGGCATTGATCCGCAAGTGATTATGCATTATGAAACCGGGATATGCGGCATTGAGTCCAACATGTCAAAATATAAAGATACTAGTCAACCATATAGGACTTAATTGAGTGTAAATGGTTAAAAAGTGTGACATTTACAGCCAGTGTGTTATAATTGATCAATATATAGACAATGACGAAGTGCCGTTCTCTATTAAGCTTGAACAAATGAAAATATATCAAATTTGGGCAAAGCGGTGTCTCTGCATTTGATGCATCATGAAGTCCCTTGAAAACACAAGCATTTTTCAAGAATCTTACTGTTCATTTTTCCGTTTATTTTGCTGCGCCATTTGTTCGACAAGCAATCAGTTTGGTATATAGTGGTGTTTAACTGCCAATGAACACAACATCTCTTTTTGTATATTGTTAACTTGATATGTTCCGTTGAATATATATATGAATGGACTAGAAAATCACATATGCGACAAATTACTAAATTTCAGTTTGAAATAACTTTTTTTCTTTTTCAGTTTAAAAATTATGCCTATTTAATCAATTAAAAAAATCTTATTTTGCTTAGAAAAATAAATGCAGGAGTTTTATTGTAAAGTTTTATAGACACCATTAAATGCTACTGGAACAGGTTTTACTGATATTATTAAACACACATGTTCCAATACTTGTCTCAATGTTTAAGTATTGAAAAGAATCTTGTCAAACTCCGGGTTGTGTTGCGTTTAGTCTGAAATTGAATTGATTCAAGTTTTTCACTCTTTTTTGTCAAACATAATTGTGGACTCAGGCCAGTGGTGCAAATATCATCTAAGAGAAAAGTTCTATTAAGTTTTCACAAAAGCAGATACCGAACTCGCTTTATCTTTAATAATGTGATATTTATTAGATGTTAAACTGCAAGAAACAGTACATGTTGTTAACCGTAAGTGCACTTTATCAATTCAACCATACCATACATACTTCATATAAATGTTAATGGATTTTACTTGCAAGTTTCTGACCTTTTGTCGTTTACATTTATTGTAAATACTCAATATGTTAATTTTTGGGAACACCAAGCAAACATGGTGACAAAGACAATGTTATCCATCTTATTATCAAATGTACATAAGAGTCATTAAGACATTGTGTGAATATAGTCTAATCAATGTAATCATTTAAATTGTTTGTATATATATATGGGTGGTTTTCATAAAAAATGGTGCTTGCTCTATTGGAACTAACATTAAAAATTAAAAAAAGTTACTTACAACTTATGACTTAAAATATACAAATAAAAAATAGAGCTGCTAAAAACGCTCAGCTGTCTGTAGTGATATTTTTTGATAGGCAATCAGATTCATACTTTAAAGGCCGATTATGTTTTAAGGTTTAATAATTGAGAGAGAAAAGTGCGTAAATAGCGACGATAGAGTCTCAGATAATATCTGATGAAACCAGGAGGTCCACACGATGACTGTCCAACGGTATCACAAAATCGGCTTCTCATTCGCTATTTGCTAATTAGGTAGATACATTTGCGCGTAATTAAGTAATTAAGAAAGCCACATGATATACAAATTTGGTAGTGAACTTTTGGGTGCTAAATTTGGAATTTACTTTTTGTTGTGTTGCATGTTTGTTATTACGATAATAGAGTTGTTTTATCATACTGGGGGTTAGAAATGTCAAAATGGTTAAGTCAGTTATACAAACAATTCGAAGAGTTTACATTACCAAAACATACTAAGCCTTTAAAGGCCATGAACTTATTCATTCAATTTTATCTCCCGCCAGATGTAAACAAATAAACCTTTTTTGTTGGAAAGCAAGACAAGGGTCACTTTGGATAATCTAAGTTGCTTAGATTCTGCTGTACTTGTCTTAATGAAGGCAATATTTGTATATTTCATTTAATTCTAAAAAATATAATGTTATCATGTTACATTTTGCAATCGAGTTTTAACTGGTTTTGGGTAATGTTATTTTTATAAGAAACAAATCAGAATATTTTCTGTATACTCTCGGAGATATTTGTGCCGATGAAGTGTTAAAGTGGCTTGTATATAATAGTTCAAGTTAGGTTAGGAATCCTTTTCAATAATATAAGTAATTGAGTTAATGTATGGCCATGATTCAACTTAATAGTTGCATTTACATATAACAAACGTTTCCCTTTCACTCCTGGTATGTTGTCACTTAAACTTAAACTAGCACGTCTCCGGCAATAATAATGCAATAGGGTCGTGGCAGGACCTTTGTTCAATTCCTTAATTTATGTTTTAATGCTATTATACCGAAAATTTTGTGAGTGTCTTTCTTTTTTGGTAGTAATATTATTGTATTGTTTTATTACTACGTTATTATATTATAATACTTTTGTTACTATATATATATGTACATTTCACTATAGCAACTAGTTTGCACAAAATTGATTATCTTTTCTACCCGTGAGATTATCCTGGCACGTGAGTGGGATTATGGCATATTTGCCAGAGGTAGACGAGTACGTGCACCATGACGTCATTTTCACGAAATCCGTGAAACAAAATATTGATTATAAAGGATAAGACATGGTTGACAAAGATTTAAGCCCTCGGGAATCTATTCTTCCCACTGGGTCAATTATCAACCGAAAGCAACGGTCAACCATGTATTATTCAATAGATAATATGGACGCGTACTTGTATATTGCAATAGTATATAAATAGTAAATTAGTTTTTCGTCTTGGGCCGAGGACTTGACCCTCAATATCCGCCATTAGGCACATGGTCGTGTATACAAGACAGTTAAAGGAAAAAACGCATTCGGAACTCCTCGGCCTTTATTTATCGAAAACAACCTCGGGTGTATTTGGGCGGTTTACTTACTCAAAATGAGATACGTTTGAGTCCGGTGCAAGTAGATCTCGAAGTTATTTTATTTAGCAGTTTACTCTTGGGAATCTTAATTATGTTTGCAATAATACACTTCACTGGGTATCAATTTAAACTTAGATCAATAAAGACAACTCTAAAACACTACATTTAATTAATGATATAATAAAAAAATACAAACTACTTCCAATGATGTACCGTTGTTCAGCCGAGGTTGTTTTCGATAAAAATGGCCGAGGAGTTCCGAATGGATAAAACGATGATCTCAATCAAAGTTGCCCTTGAAATTTTGCTATCGCGCACTTTTGAACTAACTAGTGGTGGTGGTTTAGGTTGCTGATATAGCGGTACCGGTTGCGGGGACTTTATTATATTTTTATATCATTACTTACAGCGCAGAAGTGATATAACCCAATGCAATATTTTTCATATATAACTAGTGTAAAAACTGCAAATAAGGTAACCGCATCACAAAAAAAATGTATTCATACGCGCTGTCAAAAAACGTAAACAAACATCAAAAACAATGTTTCAAAATAAATCCTGTCGGTCTCAACAAAATCAGCACTACGATGAAACGAATGGTGAAGAAGGCTGGGCTTAATCCAAACAAACGACCCCTGATCACAGCGCCAGAAAAACCTCGTCCAGAAATTGAATCATGAATGAGAACAATGTTCCTGGGCCATATTAGGCAAATATCGCTGATAAAAGAATTGGGTTTTTTAAAGTTCTTTTTCTGTCATCTACTGATAGGTATTTGATATAATAACTTTACTAAAGGGATATACGATAAGAATGCATACTTTAAAATTGAGTCTGATATGTATTATTCCATTAAAACCATATATACACAATGTTTCGGATGATGGATTGTGTAATATGATGTACGATAAATATGACCAATCGAATAAGCCATACGTTTTTATAATGAGTACGATATCATTATAGTTACTCATTAGACAATTCAACCGTGCGGTTATGTACTAGCAAAATAGATAAAAAAAATATAGTGTCAATAGGTTATCTTAGGATACTTAGTGACTGGTAAATTGTGCTAGAGCATATATGCTGACATGTTAAAGGATTGTTTTATGTTGGTAGTTTTTGAAGTGGTTTAACCTTTCTGACTAAACTGTATTTTGATACGTATAATATGAAAATGATTTTTTTTTTTTGACGCGGTTTTTTTTTCAATTTCACGACTATGAAACTAACTATTATTCAGTTAGAATATCACGAATATTCAATTAATCTTACACTTGTTCGAAATCAATAGTTATTGTGAATTATATTTGTGTTCATTTGACGACTTCTGTATGTATTCATTGGTGTTTATCTGAAAAATAATATGTTTTTACAATCGCGCTAAAACATAGCATTATTGATACCATGTTATACTGAATGTTGGTTAAATGATATTGCAATTATGCTGATGCATAATTTCAAAAACAGAAAACATATCACTTTGAAAATTATCTGTCTGTCACGAAAATTATCATTTGCTCATAAGCTTGACAAAGCTATTTATTTCATGAGTTTTCTTCACTGGCAAATAAATATAAAATGCCACAATTATTTTTCAATCGTGTGTTTGGGAGACAACTGGTCTATTTCTAAGAAAGTATTACACTTTTTTTCAATCCTCAAATAATAAGTATTACGTTCTGTACTTTAAACACTAAAGGACTCGGCAATAAGCAAAAACGTATCTAAATATCTAGAGTCGAAAAGTTATGCTATAATATTTTCACAAGAAACCCATTCAACAAGTCAATCTTGGAATAGAATATGGACGGGTTTTAAATTTTTTTATAAAATAAATCTAATAAGCAAGGTGCCTTCCTTGTTCATAATCAAATGTTAAATGCTCAAATACTTATAATCTAGTAGCTGGTCGGCTAATTACCTTAAACATACACGTTAATAATAAAGATATTACTTTAGTTAATGTTTATAGGCCAAATGATGACGTAACAACGGTATTCGACAGATTAGAAATGTTTGTCGCTGACAATAATGAACAAAATATAATAATTGGAGGTGACTTCAACACTGTGCTTAACCCTTCCATTGACAAAAAGAATGGTAGGACGGATACAAATAAAAAATGTCAAAGAAACACTTAACAAAATAATATCTAATTATAATTTGATTGATATTTTGCGCGAAAACAATCCAAATTTACATCAATTTACTTGGCATTCTAATACAAAACCAGTCATATTCTATCGTCTGGATTATTTTCTCATTTCTGATTACTAACGCAATACAATAACTAAAAGTAGTATTAAACCAGGATTTAAAACAGAACATTCAACAGTAATACTAAATCTTAACACACATGAGCAAGTTAGAAGACCAGGTTACTTTAAAATCAACAACAGCATTACTAATGACACTGAATATCAACATCAGATAAAAAAAATGCAATAGGGGAAATTATAAAAAATAAATGATAACTGTAACCCAAATACACTATGGAAACTAATCAAAAGGGTCTATTAGAAACACTTCAATCAAGTATTCAACTAGCGCTGACAAAGAAAAAGTAAAAAAAAAAGAAAACGATTTAATCGGAAGAATCAATTTACTACAATAATACACACAATAAAGTAATAATGGCAATCAGATAGAAGAAATAAGTGTTCTTAAACAAGAATTAGATATAATAACTACAGAAAAAAAGTTAACGGAATGATATTAAGGTCAGAAGAACAACATGTAGAATATATTGAAAAGAAACAGTAACTATTTTGCTAGTCTTGAAAAACGCCATGAACAAAAACAATTATTAAACTTAAATCGAACCAAACCATATTAACAAACATAACATATATCTTAAATGAGCAACAAATTTTTATGAAAGTTTATAAAACAACAACAACTAACAGTGATACCATTTTGTTTTGATGTTCCTTCAACAAAATTAAACAATGAAGAGGAAATAAAATGGGAAGGTATACTTACTGAATCCGAGTGTACAGATTCTCTTAAAAAAATGAAACCAAATAAAAACCCTGGTTCAGATGGGTAAACAGTTGAAATTTATTATGGATTTTGGGTTATCTTAACAGAACATTTCGTTAAATCAACCAATTTCTCTTTCCGAAACCGATCGCTTACTGAATTACAAAAACAAGGTCTAAATTCCCTTTTACCTAAGCCAGGTATGGACCTCGAAATACTTTCAAATTGACGTCCAATTAGTCTACTTATCATTGATTATAAAATTGCAATTAATGCAATTGCAAACAGAATTTAAAAAAAAAATAACTACATTATTATCACCAAATCAAACTGGATTTATCAAGGGAAGGTATACTAGTATTAGTGAAAATATAAGGTTAATACAAGAAGTCATTTAACATCTAAATAACTCTTAAACAGACAGTGTTACTCGTATTCGTCGATTTTGAAAAAGCGTTTGATAACATTGATCACAATTTCATAAGTAAATGTTTAAATCATTTTAATTTTGGAGATGAACTTATTCAATGGATAAAACCGTTTTATACTGATATTAAAGGAATCATTCTAAATAATGGTCACCTTTCTAACAATTGTTCACAAGAACGAGGTGTACTACAAGGATGTCCATTGTCTTCCTTCATTTTTCTTTTATGTATCGAAATATTTTCAAATTATTTTTCATTGACTCTTGTCCTGAAATTGAAGGAATTAAAGTAAAAAAAACACGTAAATTAAAACAAACACTATTTACCGACGATGCTACATTTTTAAACAATGAAAGTGATTTATCATATAGAAAACTAATATATTCAATCCAGGAGTATGGTGCAACATCAGGCTTAAAAATCAATTGCTCAAAAACGTTAGTACTCCAAGTAGGCAGCTTTAAAAAAAGAAAATACATTTCAGTGAAAGAAGTCGATTCACATGGACGTCCCGATCAGCGAAATCTCTAGGAAGTACATTTTCAAACGATATTTCATCATTTTCCACCAATTATATTACTAGTATACAAAAATACAGGAGTTCAAAAAATGTCTTAAACAGTGGTAAAACGGAACATTAGCCTTGCTATGAAAGGTCTCTGTCATTAAAACGTTCGCACTTCCTAAATTAGTGTTTCCATTTACTGTGCTACCAAATCCTCCAGGTATACTAACAGAAGAAATAATAAAATGTATTTTTGCCTTCTTATGGGATAACAAACCGGATAAAATAAAGCGAGAACAATTATATCATACCCGAGAAAATGGTTGATTGAACCTTCAAAATTTAAAAATATTTCTACATTCCATAAAAGCAAGCTGGATTAAACGATTTATCGAAGGAAATTATCATGGTAAATGGAAAACATTCTTTTCTAATATATAAGATAAAAAATGAAGGAACATTCCTTTTGAAAGTAGTCTGGATGAAAATGATATAAAGGGTATATGTTGTCATAACGTATTTATTCATGACATCCTTAAATCTTGTAACATATTTAAACCAAAACAAGAACAAGTTGATATCAGAAAAGTCGTCATATGGAACAACTCAGAAATTAAATGTAATAATAAGACTATATATTATAAAGTATGGCATAAGAAGGAAATATTGTACCTAGAACACATATTTGACTTCAGGGAAAAGAAATACTACTCATTTTATAATATGCAATTTTTATACCAAATTCCTTATGGTGATTATTTAATATATCAGCAACTCATCCTCAGTATACAACACTACATGAAATCAAATCTTCAGTCTTCAGATATCACAATTCCGGCTGAATATACATCAATCCTTGAAAAAATACCAAAAATAACTTGTTGGAACTTAAGCATAAACAGAAGTGTGAAAGCTCTGTAAATAAGGTTTTAGTCTATAAAGAAATTTACACAATGCCATACATTGCAACAATTGATACATGTATGCGGGTTTTTCAATTTGAGCTTATAAACAGAATCATACCTACAAACGAATATTTACTCAAATGTAAATTATGTAACACTAGCTTAAATGTGTTCTAGCAATATAGAAACTATAAATCACTTATTCTGGGAGTGCCATATCATACAAGACCTATGGAATAAGCTAAAATCCTAACTCCAAACAAAAGGTATATTTATTGAACTCAACCTGGTTAACGTTCTATTTGGAATAAATGAAAGTCGTAAATATAGCAGTATTACCTTCATTATTTACTTATGAAATATTACATATTTTGTTCAAAATACCGACCAGTGATTCCAAACTTTCCTAATTTTAAAAACTACTTGCAAATACGCATTCAAATCGATCGTGAAAAAGCTATCATGAAAAACAAACTTAATGTCCATATACATAAATGGGCACTATTTTCATAAAGCATTTAACTTAGAATACCAGTTTGTCCCTCAAAAAACTTCTCTTTTTTTCAATTTGTCTTAGTATTTTTATTTTTTATTTTTTAAATTTGAAAACCCTCAAAAAAGTATAACAATTCAATATTGTACATAACTTTGTTGTTGTTTTTTTTCATTATAAACTCTACAACATTTTTTTGAAACTATCTAGTATGTATTTACTATAGTTCTGTATTGATATGGTTTTGTCGATAAGTGAATAAAACAAGAGGGCCATGATTGCCCTAAAACGTTCACCTAAGCAAAGGGCCACAACTCTGTGATAAAGCATTAATAAAAATGTTGCAATTCAAACACATGTTTACTGATGATGATGCCTTGTTTTAAATTGTAAAGGGTCATGTCATGAAGCTACCTGTAAAGCTTCATTGAATTTGGCCTTGTAGTTTCAGAGATTTTTTTTCAAGCAAAACAGTCAGACGGCCATTTTGTTGTTGTTTCTATTGTTGTTTTAGTTGATCAATCGTGACCCCTTGTTGTATTTTTGTAGAGGGTCAACCAAGAAAGCTTCCAATAAAATTAAATTGAATTTGGACTGGTAGTTTCAGAGGAGATGGGGTTTTTAAAGCAAAATAGGAAGTTGGCCATTTTGTTCTTGTTGCTGTTGTTGTTGCTGTTGATCAATCGTGACCCTTGTTTATTTTGTAGAGGGTCACCCAAGGAAGCTTCCTGTAACGTTTCATTAAATGTGGACTGGTAGTTCCAGAGGAGATGTTATTTTCTTAAATCAAAACAGGAAGTCAGCCATTTTGTTGTCGTTGCTATTGATCAATCGTAACCCCTTGTTTAATTTTTGTAGAGGGTTACCCAATGAAGCTTCCTGTAAAGTTTTATTGAATTTGGCAAGGTAGTTTTAGAGGAGAAGTTTTTTAAGCAATTGTTGACGGGCGGACTGACTGACGACGGACAAAGACCGATCACAATAGAATAAAAAAAAAGATTATGCAAATATCGAGACACAAGAACATTGCATCTTTAAACAACCATAGCCACATAAATCCAAATCAACACAAGGAAATATCCAACATCCTGTACTACAGTGAAAATACATGCAAGTGCTCAGTCTATTTACACAGTTCGCCAGCAATGCTCAAGTTCACAAAGTCAATGATTCCAAAAGAAATCTCACTTTTTCTGTTGGTTATTACAACATTTTGGTGCTCCAATTCACGGTGGTAAAACTCATTGAGCATATCCATCAAAATGACAAAATCCATGATGTAATCCAACAACTACAAAGCGAATTCGCACTACTGTGACGCTGACTAACGGTCTTTTCAAACTTTAACCGCCAAATGACATGTACACACTCGCGTGATCACTAATGACGTCACGCAGTTATGAAATTGTTCTTATTATTGATTTGATTAATCTAATGGGTTGAAATATGTATTCATTTTTTTTAAGTGAAACCTTTGAAAATCGGTTGATAATTGAGACAAGAATGTTTTGTATTGTGAATAAGATGTTTTAATGTCGGACTATTTTCTTTCATGCGGATGAGGCATAATAATAACACTAAATGTATATTCTTCGCTCTAGGACACGAGAATGTGTATTGAAGAAGCTTTGACCTAGATTCCGATCGTAATTGAGTTATGTTATAAATAGAATCTCAAATTCGTGATTATTTTGTATCAAATTTATCAAACTCGTAATCTAAAAAGCATAAAAACTCGGGAAACCTCGTTTTTATCGTTTTAAAATGAACTCGTTTAATAAATTTGATACAAAATAAACACTCATTTGAGATCCTCTTTTTATACTCTTTGTCTACACATGCAAACACAATATTCAGAGTAGTGTACATATAACTTATATATGGGGCACAATATATGTTTTAACATAATTTATATGCGAAAAAGCAATAAACATGTTATTCAAACGACTTTAATGATCAAGACAAAAACAACATATGATTTTTGTACTGATGAATAGATACGCAATAGCGTTTTTCACGCATTTAAAATGGGGAAAATGTGGGCATGTAACTATTATTTGAAGAAAAGAAATACTTTTCTTTTGTGAATCTATCAAGTATAAAGTAAAGCTTACATACACATAACGTCACCGGGTTTTGTGTTTTGCTCGCAGTGTATTGTATTTTTTGCAATCTCAATTTACGGAGTCATGCTAAACTTTAAGTAAGTATATATAGACATCAAAGTATTCCTAATTGTCACTGTTGCACCTGTCGTGTTCGAGTTACGGACTGATAATTGAATTTTGCCGATTTGTCTTGATAATATACGGGAATCTTCTCTTTCTCAGTTATCTCCTCTGATAAGCAGAACGGATACCGGCCACCAATAGCGGGTAAAAGTGGATTCAAACCATGTAAATTATATAAACATTTTTTTTAAATGTTTTTTTCATCTCTGTATCTAGGAAAGTGTTTATCCATTATTTGTTTTAAAATTCGGTGCATTGAGGTTAAAGTACAAAAAATAATAAGCGATATGAGAATATGTGGTGACGTGATTTTCATAATGACACTGATTACCGATAATTTCATATATGTTACAGCGATTGTGATTGGTTCTGGCAAGGTTAAACTCAGTCAGTCACGAAGGTTTGGTGCGAAAACACTGTTTGCAGAAATTATATTTTATCGAGTTTGTAAGTTTTCTGCGCATTAGCATTTTTTGGATTTATTCCTGTAATTGTTTGTATTTTCGCTGGAATTATTTGTATAACCGTTAAGTAAGTTTGTTTTATTCACGTACAGTAAACCCGAGTTGAAAAGTGGAAAAGGGCCAGGTGTAGGGCTCGAACCCACGACCGCCGTAACTCAAGAACGGTGCTCTAACCAACTGAGCTAATAGGGCGACTGGTTCTTACCAACACACACTACATCACTTTGTCCGACAAAAATCCGGAAATACATTTCTTAAATTATTCTTATAATCGATAGCTTCGCTACTTTAAATTATGTGCACTTATCATTCTTACACTTTGCTTTTAGAAGAACACAATTAAACCATCAGTGGAACGTTGGATGCCAAAAGATGTTTTATGTTGCATTTCAGTCAACGTTTATATTCGAATATTCAAATGTTTGTATTTGTTTTCATAACATGCATTACAATCATGTTTGTACAGTACTGCAAAAGGTAACCTTGATAATTTGTGCACGTAATACGCACTGCAAAGTGCAATGCGCAAGGCAAGGCAAAAACTAAACGATAAGGTTTTTTTTAGAAATAATACATGGTTTTTAAAGTGAAACTTAGCATGATGTGTTAAGTTTCAACTGATATTTTAATGTTAGTTAATATATAGAGCATCATTATTTGCTTCGACGTTTCAGGTTAATGGTACAGAATCAGAAAAAAACTGCAGTATATTTTTCTAAAAAAATATAATTGGTCAAAAATCTATCTCTCTCTCTTTATTATATTATGAACGAAGGAAATGATGAGCCTTTATTTAGATTTTAATTACTAGTTCCAAAAAGTGATTTATACAAGTTGCAGTTTATATAAAATAAAAATATAAGCATTATTCCCAGCATAAACTGTGAAATTTGTGTTTACAAATAAAGGTAAACATAAGGTTTATATATTTTGTTTATTTGGAATAAAGGGACTGTACACCAGATTGGCACCAAAAAAGTTTTTTTCTGTAACGAATCTCAGGACAATTATTTAAAAGAATGTGTTACGCTTTGATATCATAATTGTAAAAAAAAATTGTGTCCGGAAGACCGAGTTCGAACCCGTGTCGCCAAAATTGCATATCAGCGTCGTATCCACTGAGCTACGACGGCTTACTCCAATCGGGTGACATAATTAAGCTATACACCTAACTCGGTAATATCACGTGATAACACCGACTAGCCAATCACGCATAAGGAATGAATTTTACTAAGTAGACATACCTAGTAATCTTTTTAATGGGAAAATACGAAATAACTGCTAAACTTAAATAAATTGTAAACTATGTGGAACTTCAGTAAGTAAGTTTCAATGCATTGTACACATTAATACCAAGTTTATGGCAATTTTCGACAATTTTCTTTTTTTCTTGCAAATTGATCATCTGGTGCACAGTTGCTTTAAAAGCTTCATTCGGAAATGAAATACTATCCATCAAAGATACATCAAACATTGTTTTTTTAATTTGATTTAAAGTAATGATTCACGATATTGTTTTTAAATGAAAGATATTGTGTTTCTGACAGACCACAATATCAATTATGTGCCAGTCTTATAATCCAAAATACTATGAATAGTTTTTAATCAACCAGGTTATCACAAAGTAATGACTGGTTATAAGAATATTGTGCACTTCGTTGTTCGGGCTTGAGGGAGGCTTAGGGTGGGGGACGTCTTGGTTTAGATTAACTTAAGTTAGGGTTTAAAACTTTCATGGATTTACGTTTAGGGCCAATGTCACTGTTACGAAAAATAAAAAAAATACGGTTGGTACTGTATGTTTTTGTTAAGGTTGATATTTTTACCAATCTGGATATAAGTTGGTAAAGTTTATGGACACCTTACATACAATTGCGTTTTGGGCTCTTAGAGTAAAGTCCAATGTCACAATAATAAAAAAACAACGTTAAAACCTTAATACCTTTAATTAGGGTTGGCATAGTGTGACCCAATTTGGTAAGTAGGTAGAAATCTCAGTCGATAACGTTTGGGGCCGTTAACGTTTAACGTTAAGTGTCAAAGTTGCTGATACTAAAAACAGAAAAATAACAATATTGAAACTGAATATTTTTAGTTACAGTTCATTTAAAGTGACACTCTTATTCAAAATCAATGTATACACATGTATAACAAACGTCAATTTTTACTGATAAAGCTTTAACTACTTACTATATAATGCATTTATGGAAAATATTACTTACTGATAACAAGATTGTAACCGTGTATTTAATAGCAGAAAGCGCAACAATATTAAATGATTGGTGAATGCTAAAAGATTAACAGGGGTCTACTATAATCGCATAAGGTAGAAATACCGTGTTTTATGCTCACTTCTTTTAAATTAAACTCGGTATCCTTCATGAGAACCATTGTTTTCGACATTTATTCATCCATTTTGGAATATTTAAACAATATTAGTAATTGTGGTAAATCTTATCTAGGAGTAAGAGTGCATCTTCAAGGCAACTCAACCTTGTAAACATTCGTTTATACATCTTCTACTGAGTCATATTCTAAAGGCGCACAATTAATCTGTACACGATTCATGTGCTTTTTTTGGTTTTATGACTCATTTAAGTCTCAATGCCACCAAGGATAAAATACTAGAAAAAATGAGTATATCACAATGATAGAGTGTCATTTAATGTCTTATAAATTTCCGAAGTCCACATGATGCTTTACTAAAAAGAAATATATGGGAAATACCAACGGATTTCCAAACTGGTCCACTGACTGACTATATGTTAATGAGGAAGATAAGTGGGCGGAGCATATTATCAATGCTCGATTACGGTTTTTCAAAAATACTTTTTGTGCATGCAGAGACAGTGTTTGTATACCACGTGATAAATAACTTATATATGCTACGTCAGAAGGCAAAGTTTTGCTTAAAATGAAGACTTAAATCAAAGATAACTTTTCTTTTACATCACCGTTTTAAATGAAACAAAGACCTGTGTATGCCGCTTAAAGAGCCACGCCTGCGTTTTATTCCAGACTTTGATAAGGTGATTAGTTTCATCAAACACTTCGACAAACCTGTTTCCAAAATGATGTTTTGTGATCAGTCAGACATGCCGGAGTGTTTTAAGAAACTACACTCTCAATCAAACTATGGTAAAAGACCGTCAGCGGAGCTCCGTAGGCGGCGTAGACTGCGCTATGTTTCATTTAAAATGATGAATAAATAGGAAAGTTATCTTTGTTTAAGGCTTCATTCGAAGCAAAATATTGACTTCGGACGTAGCACTTATGATGCAATTTATCACATGGCTTCCACACACAGGCAAATAAAGCGTGGTAATCATTAAAAGTGTTATATCTTATATACTAAAAGCGGGAACCATTCAGCAAATGTTGATATTACTATATATATCGACTTTGAAGGCCATACTTTGATTTTCCTGATCACATGATGGTATGAATGTATGCTTGAGATGACAAAATATCGCGAACATATTTCGATTTCCACATGGTCTAGTGAAAAAGGTGTTGATTTTTTGTTTACTTTACCTGCGGGGATAAACACACTTCTAAAACCAAAATAATCTTTAACCTATAACTGTATTTTTTTCTGCAATTTCAATATTATAGAAACTAATGATATAATTAGTGTTTTAACAGTCTTACCGAAAAATTGTTTAAACTAAAAACTTATTAAAAAATGCAGGTAGTATTTAGAGCTACATAGAATTCAAAGTATTAAGCAAGTGACAGATATGAAAACTTCCAAATGACATTGTGCGCGCTAAATTTAGATAATACTTTAATTATACTTTCGGTTTTGTTTTGTTTTGTGATAAACTTTTATTCCGGTATCATGCACTTTCGGTTTTGTTGCATTTTGTGGTTGATTTTTTTTTTCATTTTGGGGTTTAAAAATTTCAAAAAGGTGATTCAAAAGAAACACCATTTGGATATGCATACAGAAATAAGTTTACATCCCTAAAACCTAATGGGACTTTAAGTTTAAAATCAAAGTGCATAAAAACTCATCAAGCTAGATTGTGCACGTAAAAGGAAGTATGCACTTTTGTCAATTACTGTTTGCACTGCATTGCAGCGATTCAAGTTCAAACATAACATTGAAAGGGGCAGATAATATGCAGTTTTTTGCACATGTTTAAACCTGAAGGATTTTGTCTTATCGGTTCAAATGACTACATTTTTTAGCAAATATTTTTTCACAATGACATGCAAACAATTGTTCAGATTAAAATCTAAAACAAGCTCCCTTGACAAGAGTTGTGTACATTAGAAGTTTGGTGATAAAATAAGATAGTGGATATTTTGTAGGAAAATAATTAATAGTACCACATTCTGTCTATTTATCGTCTATTATTTCTTGTCTATGATGTCAGCATCATGTTGACATCTTTCTTATGGACTTCTGTTTCCTTCTACTGGTGTTTAAGACTGTTAAAATATTGTATCCTCAGATATGTCCTATATCTTACTTATATGGTTGTGTATGTAAAAACAATATTGACCATTAACAACACATACTGTAACAAAGGTGCTCGTCACATTGCCTGGATACAGTTATACATTTTTTTATTTTTTTTTTTAATATTTTTTTTTATTTTTATGTTTACCTTATATTTATTAATATATTATACTAATTTTCTTTCATGAAAAAATGTGGAATAATTTTTTAACATATATTCACTATTTTGACCAAAATAAATAATACAAAAAATAAAAAATATAATATTAAAAAAAAAAAAAAAAGTTGTAATAGAAATTGTAGGGTCTTATATAAATTCAATTTATATAAGGATGTCGTAGGATAATTTTCTGGTATCATAGCAGGAGTCTTAACACTTCCTGTGTTTTGTTTATTGTCTTATGACCTATTGGTACTATAAGGGTGAACATATTGCGATAGGTAATCTCATTCCAAAAGTGTAAATAGGAATTGTTATTATTTTGCTGAATTTAAATATATATAGTCTTGTATACATTAAGTACACCAATCTTAAACAAAAGTAATATATGATGCTTTGTTCATTTCATTTCTGCTTGTCACATCCTGCCGAAGGTTAAGAAGCAATGACGGGGTCAGTTCAGGAAGGCTCAAGCAAGGTTTTAATTAAGAAACTTAGAACACTTTTCCGTCTCTTTATATACATAATCGGTTCTAAAAGGAACTTTGAAAGACATGTTAATGAAACTCTAGCTTTTTTGGTTTGGGTACCATGCAGGTTTCGTATTTCCTGTATATTGATAAGAGCGACATAAAACATTGTAGTTGTCTCTTGAAGCATATAGCACATTATTGAATACATAATACATTGAAACAATCTATGTTATTGCCTGAGTTCAAAGAACTTTTATCAAACCTTTGCCTCTCCACAAGCTATGCACTTGTGCTAAAGCAGATAAGATATGCATGGTGTGCAGTAGAGATAAACGTTATCTTTGTAAGATCAATTCAAATATTTTGTGCACCACTTTCTGACCTTATTCATAATAGGATTGGAAAATATTATATTTTATATAATAGTATTTGGCTTTATGTGAGAAGAATCATGTATGTACTATATAACACTATGAATCGTCCAACTAGAAGTGAATTGAAATCAACAAATTAATAGATATGGGGCATAAACCAGTTAAAAAAATATATTAACGGCTGACAGCTGCTAATAATTCGCATAATAACTTTAATTTTAAGTAATTGTATTAGAGAACAATGACCTCATTATTGTTTTATTTGGGGCTCCTTTAATAATATTCTTCTTATATTTAAATTTGAAGACATCCTTATGTCATGTATTCTCATACTTCTCTTTAGAACTTATTATGATACCCATTTTAGGCAGTTTTCTTTTCTTGTTTATCGCATGCTTTGATTATATTTGTTTGATAATTTGAATCAGTGCTATAGCCCTTTCATTTATTAAATTATTATCTTGGTCTGTATACTTGAAG
Source organism: Mya arenaria (assembly GCF_026914265.1). Lineage (NCBI taxonomy): Eukaryota > Metazoa > Mollusca > Bivalvia > Myida > Myidae > Mya > Mya arenaria. The sequence continues at coordinate 10,739,620 of NC_069124.1, forward strand.
GAGAAATGTCTCAAATGCTAACTTTTTTATAAATAACAATTTTTAACTGCACTTAGTGTCAAAAATAATGTTTTTGCCTAAAGACTAAAGCATAAGTAAAATACTACCAACAACTTATAAAGTTATCATTTTTTAAGATCATATATGTAAACTCATTTACTGTTATTTCACAAAGTAAATTGTGGCCCTACATTGACATGGCCAAAAGTTTTCACATTATAAAAATGGTGTTTCTCATTGAAGTAACACAATGATTATTTAGTCATTCCTATTTTTAAATGTTGGCTTACAAATACTATGAGTTGTTTTATTCTTTTTCATGTGCATTAACATTCCAAATACTAGTAGACAAAAATGACTAGTAAATGACAGGTAGAAACCATTGTAACCCAACAGAATGGCTTTACATCATTAAGTCATCAATAAATTGTTAAATATTTTCTCACAAGTAAATGAGTTTAATCAATAAAGTCAGACAATTCTGGACTGGACCAGACAATGTACTGTTGCCTTATCTAACAATAGATTTAAACCATAGACAACAGCAGCCAATTGTATAAACGTTGGCTAGATTTAACCGCTGGTTTAAGTTCCCCAGCGGTTATCTTTAACCAGGATGGCCCATTGTATCCAACACCGTTTATTCGTTTGTATAAACGCAAAAAAATGCAGCGGCTGAATTAAGCAACTTATCGAGAGATCCAAATATGTTATCATTAAACCAATACAAAAAAGATTCGCCGATGTACCTATAGCAAGATTCCGGTCTGTACGCGTTTTGCCGTATTTGTAAACAGTATGTAAACTGAGGTAAACAACAATGGCCAACTTGACAACTGTTGCCAGAATAAACACCAAAAAAATGGTGCCGTAAGAGAGTGGATCGTAAGCTGTTTTGCTTTTGCAAATAAAGCCGACGGAAACACTAAACACTGCAAGACAATGCTTAGGTCAAGATAACCCAAGCCTTTAAAGCAGTAGGCCATGCTTTTAGCACGGTCGAGGAAGTTAAAGGTATTGACTATTTTTGTTGTTGATGATAAAAAATAATAAATATAACTAAAAGGGCAAAGACAATTGTTGTTTTTTTTTCAAATATCCCCTCCCATACCCATTGAATATATCTGGTAGTTGGATTAAAGGTTGTCGTATATTGTACTTACTAGGTACTTTATTTCGTTTGATACCAACTACGATGCAAATAATTTAAATTTACTCCACGAAAAACATCGAAAGATGGTTAGTTCTGCAAAAGTCGTTGTCGCGCAAGAAAAACTCAACACCAGGCAGACCGATGGGGGGAAGCCATTGCCCATCGTGGATGTAAATATTTCCGAGAAAAAAAGTAAGAAAATGAACCAAAACTCTTTCATCACATAATTTCAACGATGTAATCTAATCCAATACACTGGTACATATATTTACTGGTTTAAAAAATATACTCCTAGATTGATCCACTTTCAATGTCATAATGACTGCAGTCGATCGCAAGTTTACACAATAAACACGTGTGTGTTGTGAAGTTTGACCAGTCTGTCGAATGGGTATTGAAATATAGGTCAAAGTAATCAAGTGAATAACATATTTATTCTGGGTATAAACCATTAGTTTCCATCATTTTTATACATGTTTGTATTCGTACAATCTTTAGTTTTAAAGTATAAGGATAAAAATAGTGTCTTTATATTTACCTTTTTGTAGATCTACCCAACATTAGAAAAATTGTAAAGAAATGGAATAGGCCATATATAACGGGGCTCCTCTGGAAAATAGTGACTGGCAGTCAAACCAGGTCTTGCGGTATGTTTGAAGCTGCATGTAGTTCTGGTATGCATAAGTGGATGTCATTCACACATCCACATTCACACATAGTTGCAAAATCTATCTACCTGAAATATGTTTTTCAATACACTTATTAAAAGTTAAACTTGAATGACAATGAGTGGTAATGTGTTATGTAATAATGGTATGATAATGAAAAATGCAAAGTGAGTAAGTAGATATTGATCTAAATATATTGATTCATCATATTGTACCCTCATTTCCTTTAATTTTAGCAATATTGAAATAAACACAATCACATGATAATATAATTACCATTTGTTAAATATTTATAGCAATTACAATTAAACATTTGAAATTCAATATATTTCCCGATCTATTTTATGTATAAATACAGTACCTTTAACATCTATTCTTTAACTACTTTCAGGTGAGGCACATGTAAATGAGGCAGAGGCGACTGAGACTCAGCTGAACATTGAAGGTTATAATAAAGGTAGTTTTATTGGTAAGAAAAACTAATTTCGTTCTTTGCATTACCTGTAACTGCATGTTAGATGAAAGACTGTCTAGGGAATATTTCAGACTAGGAAAATGCAATATTTAATCATCATGTTCTTTTCTTATACTTTTATTCCTTATTCTTACAAAAAGTATTTCATCTACAGATATGCCTTTCTGTGATAAACATTTTAATTCAGTCTCGTATGTGTTGATTGCTTTATTTCCTTTCGGCAATGACATATAATGTGGAAAGAATGCGATATGATATCTCAAGTTTTCACATGGTAATATGTTCAGATTTTGAAATTAACTGTTGACATCATTTGGCATTCCTCAAAATGACAGTAATGAATAGTCAACAGTTATTGTTAGAAGTTGTACATAGTAAGTAATATTTGTATATCGTTTGTGATTTCTTGTTTCAGCTAGTCCAGATATGGAATCCACACCTTAGTCCAAGTATGCTTGTCCATTATTTTCTTTTATTTAAATTATATCAAATGCATTACAATTATAATAATACGTAATAATTGAAGAAAAAAAGTTGTATATATACAAGTAAAATGATTGGCAATGTACTTGTTAGTACTTATAAGTTTTATCAGGATTATTTCCCAATAAGAAGTGTGTTATATTTCTATAAATGTGTAATACAGGAAACCTAAAACATTGAAGAAAGCGAGACGGCATATTGCAATGAGGCTACAGCTGCAACAATGTCGGGGAAGTTCTTTGACGCAGCGACAAAAGTGCTGACTTTACTGAGCGAAAAACATTCTATAGTATAAATAGGTTTATTCATTGACACTGCATTTTGATTCTGCAAGTTGTACTTTACTCAAGCATTTGTTTGTTTGCATAGTTCATGTTTGACAAGGTTCCTTTTAAAACTTCAACTGAGTGCATCTGATTGAATCTGTAATGCTGCAAATTGTCTGTTTTACATCAGCAAATAAGAGTAATAACAACAAAAACAAGTTGTTTTTGTGATATTATTCTTGATTGTCTTTGTCCATACACTACACAACATGGGGAAACGTATATACAAAGGTAGCAATGAAAACAGGCAGTTACAATGTTTTCAACTATCACAGCATCTTTCAAAAGATTGCAGTAGTTACTAAAAATCAAGTCAGACACAATCCTTTAGGAATAAGAATTTTGGTTTGTGATATAACCTTATTCAAAAATGATAAATGTAATTAACAGTATTGTTTAAAGTGTGAGCTATTTTAACTACAGCTATTTCATTTTTATACATCAGCTTTTTCACTAAATATGTTATTAAGATCTGTACATTTAAGTCCTTTTTTACAATATATGGAAGTTATTTAATTTGTATGATGCAGCCAATTTAACTGTGTCATTGTAATGTTTCTACTTTTATTCTAGTACAAACTATCTAGGGGAAGGTAGAAATTTACAACAAACAACAAAAAGATTAAACTAAAAAAAACAAAATAGCTTTAAACCTTACATCTGGACTGCCAGATAAATGCAATTAATGCCTAGAAACATGTGAGAAAAACCTTCAGAAAATTTGAATATCCTAAAAATTCTTTCATTTATCAAATTCTTAAAACATATTAATGAAATATCCTTAAATGATAAAGTAAACAGTTATCAACAGTTTGAATGTAAAACAAGAATTTACGAGGATGAACCCTGCATACTAACAAATATAAAAAGATATATAATAATAAAAAATGTTGGAACTATTAGCAATAGGAAATGATTTATCAAATATTAATAGACTGATTTAAATAGAAACTTTCTCTGTTGATAACCCAAAATGGCCTAAATTATGAAGAATATCAATATTTTTCAGTCAAATCTTTTCATTTGCAAAATGACTCAATTCGATAAAAGGGAGATAAACGTGTAATCTAAATAACACTCTGACTGGGTTATTTGTCCATAACATGACAACACAGTCATTAACTTCTAATTTTAACGCTTGATCTCATTCCGGACTACTACTTCACACAATCAATGTTTTTAAGCATCACAGTATCTTTCAAAAAGTGTCATTAAATGGTTAAGATCAATTCAGACATTAGCATACAATTTCATCAAATGTTGTCACCACTGTTATTAAATACATACATATACAGAGTCTAAATTAAAGAACTAATATTTATATTAACAGGAACTAAAACATCCGGGAAAATGATGATCATGAAAATATTCTCCATCCTTGTAAACATGTTCCTTTTCAGCGGTAAAATAGTGTAAAACAGTTGTTGTGTTCAGTAGGAGAAAGAAATACTTCCATCGATGTCTACATTTCTTGATATGTATTGTAATGACAATTTGGTTAACTTGCAATATTTGTATGAAAAACTACAGAAACAAGCTTAGTAGCCAAAAGTTTAAACATAAATTCCGTTTAATGACACTGGGTAAACGCCAAAGACATAGAACACAAAAACAAAACATCATAAACAAGAAACATGGAACAACAACTCATAAAAGTTTCAATGCGACCTAATTACAGATACATATAATATTTCCGTTGTAGAAATTACAGATAGTTGCCAATTTTATAAAGTAGATACAGATGGCTTTCGATATAACCTTCATGATTTGTAGTATTGTTGTTTAACTAATAGTTTGTAAAAATAGTCGTTTTTTTCTCCATCATAGCTGAGCTGACTGTATTCTTATGATTATCATAACCAACTCCTCAAAATATTGATCTAATTAATAAATAAAAAGAAATGTAAAGCACATGTGCATGCAATGTTATCTGGGTGCAAGGACAGGCACTGTGCAGTAAGCCATCTTCAAGTCCTTGAAATTAGCATATTCATATTCATGTTAATACAAAATACTATATTATTTTTTGTACATTGAATTAAAAAATATCATGTATAAGACATGCTATATTTAAAGTTAACTGAATAATTTATTATGTCAAAGCAAAGAAATCAATCAATAATTGTGTTCAGCACAAGCTCATAACTTATAGAAGCTTCTTAGAGTAAATACTTAAACAATGTGACATAATTCAACCTAATTTGATAATAGTTACCATGAGAATGTGCCTTCATGAAGTGAATCTATCCTGATGCCCTGAATACATACGTATCATGGGTATCGCCAGGCACGATGGCACAGGTGCTTGTAAATACACATTTGAAACACAAACAGTATATATTCGTTATCATTTGTTAAAAGGATTTAATACCACAATATACAGTATCCATCTTTTTTTCTTACCGTAATGTAAATTGCACATCATACTTAGTACATGCAAATACCTCATGTGGTGCCCCCATCATTTATAGAAAAGGGCTATAGGTAAACTATTGTACATGTATTGGGATTCCTTCTAACTGACAGCAGTACTTGAAAAAAGTCAAACATGCATGCTTATTTTTGTAGTAGCGATTCCTGCGAGTTTTTGTAGGCATCGCCACAATATTATCTGACAAGTAATGTAAACATATAGATTTCCAATTATAAAGATACTATAGTTTAATTTAATTTTACTGTTATAAAATTGCATTTGTTCATTTTATGAAGCAATATCACGTTATAAAATCTAATTTACGTTAACTCTATTGTCGCAGCTGGCTTGCATGTTTAAGTTGTGGAAGTGTTTTCTATTCACATATTGTTCCTCGTTTTCAAAAGGTGTTTGTATACGAATATATGTCCCATCTTCTGCGGATGTGATTTATAGGAATCCCTTATAGCATGAAATCCAGTCTTCGTCAAAGGAAATTTATTCCTTTGGTTTGTGAGTTCTACCAACTGATCAAACTTATCCCTTCTTTAACATTCTTCACTATTGTAGATAAACGTTGGTCTGCAAACCCACTCAATTTATGTGCGTAAGAAAAACTGTACACAAAAGCATTTAATTTCGATTAAGATCGGAATTTTTTCAATAAATGACAGATACAAAACAACGATGCATTCTGTGTCGATGTCTGTCTGCCGTCGGAAATTTTATCGCGCTGTCCTTCATGTCAAAAATGCAATCGGTCACTGCAGTTACAACTCGTGAAACCGTGGCAACATCTACTACATGTGAATCTCCTATGACTTGTAAAACCATCCCTGTCCCGTAAAAACGTAATGGAATCATAATATGTTGCCTCGCTGTCAAGGGTTTATATCTGAGGGTCGGTCGCTTAGGTCTGTGGTCTATGAGTCGTTCTAATCTGTCGAGGTTGTGTGGAGTTAATCTGTTTTAAAGTCGGCCATCTTTGATTTGGTTAAGTCAGATAACCAAACTCTTTAAGGCCAGTTAAATTTTGTTCAAAAAGTTCCCGGATCAAACGCTGTTTAGGATAACTTTAGATTTATACACTCGCTTTTCGGATAATTTGATAACCAGAGGGATAATCAAAACTTAAACGCTAGTTAGGACTTCTAGTGCAGTAGTGCACTTCAAGTGCACAAGGGTGTCAAGTTTGTTGTTAACTGTTCTGTACTAACATATCTTTTTGCTGTTATATATGTTTTGCTTGAACATTAAATTATATGTGTATATGTCTTGAAATATTGTTAATGAGAAGGATATGGCCGCTTACATAAGGCAGTTGTTGTAGCAATATTTATATATTTAACCTTAATTTTACCTTGTATTATTTAAACCATTGTATTTTACTTTTTGTTTCCAGGTTAATCATTACATCCATTGGCATATACAAGTGCTGTTCTCGGATACCAAAATTAACCGTACAGTACCGTATTATTATACTCGGTGGAAAGTTAACATGCGTTTATTCAACTATACTAGAGCTACTGTAGGACGGTGTTTACCTTTCATTGTTATTTTTCTTGCGTTTGTGTCTTTGACATTATGGTTTGAAAACAAATATACTTTGAAAATATACGATTTTAAGAAGTTTATCGGCGAGACGGACGATGGAATAGTATCAAGAAACGGACATTTTCTGGAAAGCGTCAATGCTTCCATCTTCTTGAATAAATGTCGCCTTGTGGCTAACAGGAGAAATACTGCAGATTTAAGAATTATAGTTCTTACTTACAATAGAAGTAATGCTTTGATGAGACTTTTGGAGTCACTGGACAAGGCTGACTATGGAGGAAGTACCGTTGTGTTAGAAGTTTGGATTGATCGCAAACAAAATGAACAATATTCCATACAAACGGTGGATACCTTGTCGAAATTCTATTTTGAGGCAGGATTCTGTGATATTCATTTACATCCAACACATGTGGGATTAAGAGGACAATGGCTTGACGTAAGATATTTGTTCGAGTAGTATTAATTATGATTTACATGGTTGTGACATGGATGATGATGATGATGATGATGATGATGATGATGATGATGATGATGATGATGATGATGATGATGACGACGACGATGATAATGATGATGATGACGATGATGATGATGATGATGATGACGATGATGATGATGATGATGATGAAATGATGTTTGTGGTGTAGGTTGTGGTGATAACATGCTGCTGCTACTGCTGATGATGATATTGTTGATGATGTCGATGATGTAATTGTTGTTACTGCTGCTGCTGCTGCTGCTGCTGCTGCTGCTGCTGCTGCTGCTGCTGCTGCTGATGATGATGATGATGTTGGTGGTGGTGTTGGTGGTGGTGTTGGTGGTGGTAAAGATAGTGTGGATGAACAAAACGAGTTTTTCTCACGTGTAGCAAGGTCTACAACTTTGGGTTCGATATTTGTCGATAATATCTGATTAACTGACTTTTAACTGCATTTTAAGAAAAAATGTTCTGTGAGAGTAACCTTGGGAGTTACGAGGAAAAACAGTGTCTATAATTCACGTTACAATTTACGACACGTCGTAAGTAGTCACAGCTTATATACATTTTTAACGTGCATCAGTGTATACCACAACCCTCCCGTAAAACTAGTGCTGAAGCAGAATAATAATAATGCAACCAATGGATTGCCTGTCATGAGTTAAGACCATAGGTCGGCACAAAATTATATAAGTGTACTTGATATAAATTGATATAGTCTATAGTATGCATTGTGGCCCATCGAATTCAATTAGGAAAAAGGCCTTTCTTTGTCAAAATGTTGATTCACGTCTTGGGCAAATTAAATCCATTCGGAAGGGACTTCTAAAATTAAAAGATTTTTTTTCTTCTTTTAATTAATACATGATAGTGAATCAAAGCATTATTTTACCATATGAAATCAATAGCTTTCCTCCATCACAGTAGGTTTTGATAATAAATGGTTTGTTATTAAAGTAAAGGCTAAACATGCTTGATCTACTCCTCCTCCTTTTTATTGTTCACATTTTCATCATTGTTTGTACTTCTACCCGGTATTGTGCAGTTTTATCGAAGATATATTGGTTACGTTCAGTCAGCTTTATTGTTCTTATCCAAAACGTTATTTTCTTGTAATGCTGTTTTAAGTTTAGTTCATTAGTGAAACTTTCATCCCATATTATAGTTTTGGGGTAGTGAAACACTGGAAATCTGTGTAATTTCGCGTCTTAATCTGTCAATTCACTATTTAATATAAAAACAAATTTAGTGATCTATACCATTCTTAAATAGTTTTTCTGTATTTCAGACCTGGAAACCCAAGGACAAGGAAATTGCAGTGATTTTAGAAGATGACCTGACTGTGTCACCATACTTTTACAAATATCTGCGACTCATGTTTGATCTTTACGGTAATAGATCAGATGTCAGTGGGTTTACCTTGCAAGGTCAAAGTATCAAACACGACCCTTCGGCGGGAGGACAACTGGACATAGACCCTAAACACAAAGTATTCCTCTATCCCACACTTGGGACGTCAGGTTTTGCACCGAATTTCCGCCAGTGGCAGGCATTCAAAGGTATATTTCATGTTATGTTTAAAGAATATTGCGTCGCGAATTTTGTTTTAATTAGGAAGTATTTTAGCCTCGACTTTTATATAGATATATATACTGAATAGTTTGGTGACTGATATATTGCGTGCATTTTATAGAAAGTTTGTTTAAAATAAATACGTGGATTCAACTCACATAATTTCACCCTGCCCATGTTGATACTGTCATACATGTTGTCTTCTTTCATCTCTGATGTTTCAAGTTGACAAATTTGAAAAGAAATCAATCAAACAACTTGTGCTGCCATATTGATTTATACTTGGAAAAGTATCAATGATGTTTAACGGTAAGCTGTCTAGTATATTCCTTTATCTATTCCGGCCTTATTTGCCAAATCGAATGTGTATCAAAAATCAAAATATACAATTTCGAAAGAAGATTCTCAGTTACAAAGCTTCACCAATTATTATGAAGTTACAAACAAGTGCTAGAAATTGTGTTTCATTTGTTTATATTAGGTTATGACGGCAAATATGTATAATTTGAATGTTTTTACAATCATGTTATATATTTTGATAAAAAACAAAAACTTGACAGTCTTAAATATGTAATTCTATGCGGGCACAATTGTGCTACCAAAACAGGTTAAACCTTCCAATAATTCATTATTATGTTTTCTCTCAACATCCTCAGCCATTAATGTTTTATTAATTAACAATTTAAAAATATAACAACGGCTGTATATGAGTGGTCTATACCGGGCAAGTATATTTTAATGGAAAAGAAGAGGTATTGCCTATATTTATTTTTAAATATTTTGATTGCATATTTTAACTAAAAACCGACGTCTACATCTTAACCTTCACGCATATAAATGTCTTCTACATATGTTTCTCAATATGTTTTCCGTCTTTCTGGAAACAATACATATTTATAAACCACTCAACTGAAGTTTGAGATAGTTAAGTCAAATTAATATACACTCGTAAACAACTTACTGACAACTTTTGATATTACAACCAGATCTCCCTTTCCATATTGATCGCTTTTTTTGTTATTATCTTAACAACATCTCTATATAGATATAGTCCTCTTTAGACACTATGTCAGTACATCTTAAGGAAACTACCTCGCTAAATTTAAGGAAAACAGAAAAACGGATGCATGGTTGTTTATCAAATATGAATCATTCCAAAATATTTAACTATTTGAACTTTTCAATTTATTCCTTTGGTTTGTGATTTCTACCAACTGATCATACTAATCCCTTCTTTAACATTCTTTACTATTGTAGATAAACGTTGGTCTGCAAACCCACTCATTTTATGTGCGTAAGAAAAACTGTACACAAAAGCATTTAATTTCGATTCAGATCAGAATTGTTTTCAATAAATAACAAATACAAAACAACAATGCATTCTGTGCCAGAAACGGTTTTTTATTCATATTTCTTAAACCATTTGTAAAACACTTAAAAAGAGGGATTCATACAGTGTTTAGAGATAATGCTTCGTTGACCCAACTTTTTAATTAGTTCGTGACTGTGAACACATATGTTTTCCTTTAAATGCCAACTTTGAAAGCATCTGAAAATATATAAAACAATAACCATTAAATGTTGTCTTGCGTACATTATCAACCATAAATTAAATTATAGATATGTTTATTAACCCTTAATGAACGTATACAAAGGTGTATGCACGTCAGGCGCAGTACATTGTATGGCTTTACACATAGGTTACACATGCCTCTCATAGGTTTTCTGACATAAAAAATGAGCAAAAAATAATTTCCTTAATTGATTATTGCTATTTCTGTCCATGAACTTTAACATAGTTTGAAAAACGAATTAACACAAATTTCGCTTAAAAGCGAAAAACTGTCTATGAAACCTTTACTTTCTCCCTAAACATGTGACTGAATGAGGCAGCATTCTCTTATATAGTGCATACTGAGTTTGAACACTGCGATATTCAAAGGATTTGGTAACTATTATTATAACTGTAATATAAACATTGATTTTTGCAATAACTGGGTCGGGCGGGTTGGAATTGCAAAACATATGTTCCAGGATGGTGACTATTGAATGGCGAGTCCAAGCGCACAGCGGCTTAATGACCATGACCAATGGTATATTCTTAGGTGTCTGAAACATGTATTGAAAACAATTAACCTATTAAAAATGATTTTTTCCATCCATTGATAACAAGACCGTCCCCATCCGAGACACCGTTCATTCCGAGCAAAATCGTCTCAAACTAAAACACTGCTCATTCACTGCAAATCCGAGCAAACCCGTCCCTATCCGAGACCGCACTCATTAAATTACATAGTATTTTGTGACAGCTTTGAAACTTACATAAATAGGATAGTGATTACATTCTCAGTCAAGTGAAAATATAGTTCAGAGAAGCAAAGCAAAATAGCAAACTACAGCCCATATAGTGAAAAAATCACCAGTCACTGGCAATAGATCATTATTTGTAAATGTGCTTATATCGTTCTCATCATACACAGATAGAGTTTACACAGTCCTGGAAATGAGTTCCAATCTTCTTAAAACAAAAAGCGTGTACACAGTCCCAGGATGAGTTCCCATCATACTTAACTCGAATAGAGTTTGCACAGTCGGTTGAATGAGTTCCCATCCTATGTTATTTATGACGTTATATCAAAATAATTATATTAAACTCATATCAATTTGTATTGCTGAAAGTTAAACTTCTTCCATTGTACTCCAGAATGGCTAAAAGATGTTTTGACTTCGGGGACGAAAGTCCCCCTAGTTCCAAACCACATATCGTCCGTATGGTACAAACAGTTCGAGGTGACAGGAAGGACAGACACGATGTGGGAGATGGAATATCTGTATTACACCTGGAAACACAAACAGTACACACTCTATCCGAACTTCAAAGGTACTAAATTAGTAATACACCATTTTATCCAAAAGATGGAAAAGGAAAAGCATCACAATGTACAGTCATCATATTTAGGAATATTATAAAACAGGAACGCTTACTTTTTTCAGCAAAAAGGATATCCACTTGCCTTTCTAAGCACCACGATATGCCGGGATTAATTTAACCATTAAACGAATTGAAACCATTTTAGTTGATGAGAATGGCGTCGTTGGGTCCTGAAAGTCGAAAAAAGTTGTCTTGATGTTGACAAATTACAAACCGACCGTCAAGAAACTTCTTTCGATTTTTAAAATAACGTCAATTTAAATTGACATCACGTAGCTATTTTTTATGTTAAAATGCTGTCACTCACTGTCATTAAGTATACCGCAAGCGAAAAAGACAACGGAAAACGTGCCGCAAAAACAGATCTTGTAAAAATCCAGATGGATCGTTTCTGTAGATGCCATAGATTTCGGCTTATTGATTCGTGTCCGTTTTTTGTTAATATCACAAAGGATTGGCGTTAAACTGATACAAAGATGGACCTCACTCGACCGGAGAGCGGCTAGGAAGCGGTGAGGACCATTTGGTAATGAATTGGACCCTGGGACGGATCCTATTCCGCGGATCACCGCATACATAAACAATGCAGGAGAAGAAATAAGGGATGAAGAGCCTTAAAATTAAAGTGATTTATATAGAATGAATTCCTCACTACTTTTGTTTTCAAAAACAATACAGAGGTTGCGAAACGGTACATGAATGAAGGAGTTTTTCGTCATTCATCATTTGGGTGTAACGGTCACAGGAACAATCCATCATGAATTAAACAATATCTTATTCAGTTTTGCGGCACTAGTTGTTGGTTGTTGGGTTTTTTCAGTCTTATTAATGTAACCTAAATTGCTTCGTCTTGTCGATTTTAAATCATGTCAGTTTTTGTTAAGATCACAAAGGGTTGACGTTTAACTGGTATGAAGATGGACTTCACTCGACTGGTGAGCGGCGAGGGAGCGGTGAAGACCAACGACATTTGGTAATGAACTGGACCTTGGTTGCTGCGGCCCTTCCACGGATTCCCGCATACGTCAACAATGCCGGACAAGTGATCAAGGACGAAGTGCCTTAAAATTAAAGTGATTTATATACAATGTATCCCAGCTCGTGTTGTTTTTAGAATAAATAAAGAGGTTGGGAAATGCTACTTGCATGTAGTTGTTCTACGTTTTTCGTAATTCGTCCGGTGGACGTGTGTACGGTGTACTTTTGTATAGGTACTTTAATGATGTGTTAATGTATATCAATGTATACAACAGTTATGACATGTATATAAACTTGAGGAATTAATGCATCTGTCAATTGTAACCACGCCCCCCCAGGTCCGGGGAATAGCGGGGACTTTGACTTTAGGTCCAGCCAACTCCGGGTAAAAATCCTGCTGGTAAAATGCCCGCCAAATGCCCGAAAACCCCAGGGACCCTCGTAAAGGTCTGTTCCCCGCTATGTTTGGTGCGATGACAAAACCACCCCATTCACCCGGCACTGCGGGGCCACTTGAAATGTAATAACTAGATCCATTTCCCCGGCTATCCCCGGTATACCCCCGGGGGCGTGGTTACAATTGACTGATGCATGACGTATGCCATTACCGGTGATTAGGTGAAGTACACAGTAAATAAAGGATTTCTCAAACGTTTGTTTGCAACTCAGTTGCAATTTTGGTGTGTACCTGTAGCTTACAGTACACATACAAGTTGTATCACGCAAGTCCTCAATTATCGATATGTATGGTATATGTGGTAATTCTCGTCATGTATCGCACTTTACAAGTACATGATGGAACAGAGTTAAACAGAGAAGGTACCTCCTTGACAATGTATGAAACGCATGTGCACTTTATTTTATTTACGTGTTGTTTGTTCATGCTGCTGTTACTTTGACTGTAATATGTAAAATAAATAAAGGGACATCTGGAAAGGAATATCATTTTGAATACTTATGGCTTTACATATTAACAATGTATTCATTTGCTGTTCATGTATGGAGAAATTAAAAATATACGAGGTTCAATTCAATATATATACATGTATACGTGTCTTTGTATCTCCAAATACAGGTTTGCTTTGCATGGTTAGGTTGACACATTATCTATGTTTGCAGGTTTTTGTTTTATTTGTGTGACCATTTACTGTAGGTTATTGTGAACATCTTAGTCTAGGTTCGTGTGACCATCTACTGCAGGTTCGTTAGGCCATCTTGTCTAGGTTCGTTTGGCCATCTAGTCTAGGTTCGTGTAGCTTTCTGGTCTAGGTTCGGTTGGCCATCTCGTTTAGATTCGTGTGACCATCTTGTCTAGGTTCGTTTGGCCATCTGGTCTAGGTTCGTGAGACCATCTACAAAGTTTAGTCATCTAATCTAGGTTCGGTTGGCCATTTGTCTAGGTTCGTTTGGCCATCTGGTCTAGGTTCGTGAGACCATCTACAAAGTTTAGTCATCTTATCTAGGTTCGGTTGGCCATCTTGTCTAGGTTCGGTTGGCCATCTGGTCTAGGTTCGTGAGACCATCTACAACGTTAAGCTATCAAATCAAGGTTCGTTTGACCATCTAGTCAAGGCTTGTTTGGCCATCTAGTCTAGGCTCGTTTGGCCATCTAGTCTACGTTCAATTGGCCATCTAGTCTACGTTCGGTTTGCCATCTTATTTAGGTTCGTTTGGCCTTGTAGTTTAGTTTCGTTTGTCCACCTAGTTTAAGTTCGTGTGATCATCTAGTCTAGGTTCTTAGTCTGGCTATTTAGTAATGTTGGCAATCAAGTCTATGTTATTTTGGCCATCAAGTCCCGGTGCGTGTGTCCATCTGGTCAAGATTTTTGTGCCGTTAAGGTTAGGTATTTTTTGGCCTTTAAGACTAGGTTCTTGTTGCCATCTATTCAATTGCATCCTAGCCGCTATCAGACTTCAAACAATTGTTTTAATTAAATATCTATAAATTGTCAGTAATTCCATTGACTGACTTATTGTCATAAAAGTGATTTTGTTTCATTTTTTTCTCACTATCGTAAAAATTCCAGTACAGACTATACACTCACCATGTGTTATGCTCCTCGTCCAGGTTGTTAAAACGGCGATTATACCCAAACGCACTGTAGTTCTCAACGAATCGCATACAGTGGCCAGAACTTGCGTGTTATGCTTTGTCGATGAAGCTGTGCCGTTCTCGTATCCCTGGTAAACCGGAAGTATAATGACCGTAATCTGAATGAGCGGAAATACCGATGTCACAAACAAGAAGGGGTCCGTCGAAATGCCTTCGTCGTTGGTAATATTAAAGGATTCCAAAAATTCCGCGCATGCGTAAATCAAATCCGTACTTTTAATGATTTATTAGGCTACTGACAGTCTTCCACCGGAACCGGAAATGTGTACTTCGGAGCTAGGCGTTAACTGTTTCTATATTTATTTATTTCAACCTTTCAATGAGTGCTATATATGTGTTATATATGTGTTATATATGTGTTATATATGTGTTATATATGTGTTATATATGTGCTATATATGTGTTATTTATGTGTTATATATGTGTATAAACATATATACTATACAAACAATCGTTTAAACTACAGAACAAAAACTTACCCACTCAGTTTAAAAGGATTATATGTTAAATTAAAAAAAAAACGGGTCAAGATTTAAGATTCAACATATTTATAAACTATTACTTAGTACAAGGATTCAATAATCAAGATTTTAACGCAATTTTTATGTCGAATACAAATCAATATTCTCCTTTCATATGTACAAACTGACCTTGCTAATTCACTTTTGAATTTGAAGGTTGAGTGTCACATATCGTTCATAACGAAGTGTGGATTAACATTGTATAACTCAAAAAAATGCAAAACTAGCACAAAAGAGTCGAGTAAGATGTAGCAGACAGAAAACCTATTTTGCTCTATTTAATATTAGAATACAACATACATTATCAGATTTTACGTTGACAATGTGTCAGCCAATGCAGTAGTATTCTGAGACAGTATGATGACCTGAAGTAATGTTAAATGACTAAGAAGGGCTTGTTCGCCACGCTTGCAACGCCCATTCTTATTCATTAAATTGTTACTTCATGTCATCTAATTATTACAAGGTATTTGAAGTTCGCATATAACTTTCTTTGGAAAACACTTCACGTGTTTACAGAAATAAAGTTATCAGACGTTTAGATTGTTGTGTTTTATTGTCGGTATGTAATAAATAAAGACACCTTAGTGTTTCTACATTTATTTATCAATTGTATAACATGTGAGTACATCAATAATCTGAATAATACTGCCTCTGTAAATGTACGTGAAGTTAGCGGCCTAGCGGCGTGGAGTTAGCGGTCTAGCGGCCTAACAGCGTGAACTTAGCGGCCTGGCGGCCTAGAGGCCTAGCGGCGTGAAGTTGGCGGCCTAGCGGCCTGGCGGCCTAATTATTTTTTTCTATTTCCTTCCAAGCAATTGTTAATGCGTCTTTTTTTAAAACAATGATAAATCATTTTTTTTTATTCATATAGTTACATAGCGGCCTTAAATTATTATCTATTCATAATATTTTTCATAATCATAATCGCCTCAGAGTGAAAGTGTGTGCTTAAAACAGTTAATATATCATTGTTTTAGAAAAAAAATGCATGTATACATGCTTTGAAATAGGATAACATTTTAGGCCGCCAGGCCGCTAGGCCGCTAACTTCACGCCGCTAGGCCGCTAGGCCGCTGAAGTGCTTGATCGACTTTTTGGAAAAAAAAGTTGAAAACGCTTCAGAGTGATAATTTGTGCATAAAACAGTTAATATATCATTGTTATAGAAAAAAATGCATGTATACATGCTTTGAAATAGGATAGCATTTTAGGCCGCCAGGCCGCCAGGCCGCCAGGCCGCTAACTTCACGCCGCTAAGCCGCTGAAGTGCTTGATCGATTTTTTGAAAAAAAGTTGAAAAACGCTTCAGAGTGATAATTTGTGCATAAAACAGTTAATATATCATTGTTTAAGAACATGCTTTGATATAGGAAACCATTTTAGGCCGCCAGGCCGCTAACTTCACGCCGCTAGGCCGCTGAAGTGCTCGATCGACTTTTTGAAAAAAATGTTTATAATTGCTTAAGAGTGATAATTTGGGCATAAAACAGAAAATGTATATAAAAAAATTAGAAGGAGAGGCATGTTAAATGATTTGAAATAGCTGACTTCTTTATAGACTTTTTGAAAAAAAGGTTGATAATCGCCTCAGAGTGAAAGTGTGTGCTTAAAACAGTTAATATATCACTGTTTTAGAAAAAAATGCATGTATACATGCTTTGAAATAGGATAGCATTTAAGGCCGCCAGGCCGCTAGGCCGCTAACTTCACGCCGCTAGGCCGTTAGGCCGCTGAAGTGCTCGATCGACTTTTTTGAAAAAAATATGTTGATTATCGCTAATAGCTTCAAAGTGTTAATTTGTGCATTCAAACAGTTAATATGTCATTGTTTTAGAAGAAAATGCATGTATACATGGTTTGAAATAGGAAACCATTTTAGGCCGCTAGGCCGCCAGGCCGCTAACTTCACGCCACTAGGCCGCTAGGCCGCTGAAGTGCTTGATCGACCTTTTTGAAAAAAAGTTGAAAAACGCTTCAGAGTGATAATTTGTGCATAAAAACAGTAAATACATCATTGGTTTAGAAGAACAGGCATGTTTAATGCTTTGAAATAGCTGACTGCTTTATCGACGTTTTTGAAAAGAAAATGTTGATAATCGCTTCGATGTGTTAATGTGTGAAAAAAAAAAACCAGAAAAAACAGTTAAAATGTCATTGTTTTAAAAGAAAATGCATGTATACATGCTTTGAAATAGGATTCAATTTAGGCCGCTAGGTCGCTGAAGTGCTTGATCGACTTTTTTGAAAAAAAGTTGAAAAACGCTTCAGAGTGATAATTTGTGCATAAAACAGTTAATTTAAAATTGTTTTAGAATAAAAGGTAAAGAAAAATATTATGAATATATAACAATTTAAGGCCGCTATGTAATTATATGAATAAAAAAAAAGATTTATCATTGTTTTAAAAAAAGACGCATTAACAATTGCTTGGAAATAGAAAAAAAATAATTAGGCCGCCAGGCCGCTAGGCCGCCAACTCCACGCCGCTAGGCCGCTAGGCAGCCAGGCCGCTAAGTTCACGCTGTTAGGCCGCTAGGCCGCTAACTTCACGCCGCTAGGCCGCTAGGCCGCTAACTTCACGCCGCTAGGCCGCTAAAAAAATGCATGTTAACATGCTTTGAAATAGGAAACCATTTTAGGCCGCCAGGCCACTAACTTCACGCCGCTAGGCCGCTGAAGTGCTCGATCGACTTTTTTGAAAAAAACGCTTCAAAGTGATAATTTGTGCATAAAACAGTAAACATATCATTGTTTTAGATGATCAGGCATGTTTAATGCTTTGAAATAGCTGACTGCTTAATCGACGCTTTTGAAAAAATATGTTGATTATCGCTAATAGCTTCAAAGTGTTAATTTGTGCATTCAAACAGTTAATATGTCATTGTTTTAGAAGAAAATACATGTATACATGCTTTGAAATTGGATACCATTTTAGGCCGCTAGGCCGCCAGGCCGCTAACTTCACGCCGCTAGGCACGTGAAGTTAGCGGCCTAGCGGCGTGAAGTTAGCGGCCTAGCGGCGTGAAGTTAGCGAGGCCGCGGCGTGAAGTTAGCGGCCTAGCGGCGTGAAGTTAGCGGCCTAGCGGCCTAATATGGTATCTTATCTCAAAGTATGAATATATGCTTTTTCTTCTAAACAATGATAAATTAACTCTTTTTGTGCACGAAATATCAATTTCAAGCGATTTTCAAAAAAAAATCAAAAATGTTTATCAAACATTTTTCTATTTTATAGCATGCAAACATGCCTTCTCAGCTAACAAACTGATATATTTGCTGTTTATATGCAATCAAAACATGTCGATCAAGCGATCCAGCGGCCTAGCGGCCTAGTGGCGTGAAGTTAGTTACAGTTTGTGCACAAAAACAGTTCATATATCATTGTTTAAGAAGAAAAGACATGTATTCGTACTTTGAAATAAGATACCATATTAGGCCGCTAGGCCGCTAGTCCGCTAGGCCGCTTACTTCACGCCGCTAGGCCGCTAGATCGCTTGATCGACTTCTTGGAAAAAATGTTGAAAATCGCTTCAGACTGATGATTGGTGCATATAAACAGCAAATATATCATTGTTTAAGAAGAAAAGGCATGTGTTCGTACTTTGAAATAAGATATCATATTAAGCCGCTAGGCCGCTAACTTCACGCCGCTAGGCCGCTAGGCCGCTGGATCGCTTGATCGACTTCATGGAAAAAATGTTGAAAATCGCTTCAGTGGCAGTGGTGATGGTGGACGTGATGATGGTTGTGGAGGAGTGTTTGTTACCATGATTTTGCTACCTATGTGATAGATTGTGGCCTTTTGATAATAAAGTCGAGGTTGATATTTTAAGATGCACTTTTAATCCTAAACAAGATTTACCACAATTAATACATTTTTTTTAATATACCAGAAAGGATGAATAAATTGTTCTTATGAAGGTTACCGACTTAAATTTGAAAGAAATGTGCAGAAAACACGGTATTTTTCTACCTTATGAGACAAGGTAAATCTTTTAGCACTCACCAATATTTTTGCATATTCAGCTATTTAATACACGGTTACAATCTTGTTATCAGCAATTAATATTTTCCATAAATGCATTATTTAGTAAGTAGCTAAAGGTTTATCACTCAAAATGTTTGTTATTCATGTGTATGTATTGATTTTGAATATGAGTGTCACTCTAACCTTTTTTGTTTTCTTATCCGTTCTTATATTCAGCATAAAGAAAAATGTATCGCTATTCTATATTCAATATCGGAAACATGTCACGAGCAGGCCATAATGTATTGACGAACGTTGTCAAAAAGCCAAAAATGCATTTTTTTTCATGCCAGCACAAGGCTTGCATCCTTACGGCCGAAAAATTGGTACAAGAAAATAATCATGCCGGTAGCCTTATATGGCTGCGAACTTTGGAACACCATAAATGACCATGACATATTTATGTACCAGTCAATTGTAACCACGGCCTGCCCAGGTCTGTGGAATAGCGGGGACTTTGACTTTCGGTCCAGCCAACCCCGGGTAAAATATCCGCCCTGCGGGGACGAACTGATGGTCAAATCCCCGCGAAATGCCCCCGCACCCCAGGGAGCCTAAGTAAGGCAAATTCCCCGCTATATTTTGCGCAAAGACACAACCACCGCATTTACCCGGCACTGCGAGACCACCTGAAAGGTAAAAACACGGCCCATTTCCCCGGCTATCCCCGGTATACCCCCGGACCTGGGGGGCCGTGGTTACAATTGACTGGTGCATTACTATCAATAGGCTACAACATTTTATTGTAAAATATATACACGTTTCCTTATTAGGGCGAGAGTTGATCTGATATGCGCGAATCCATGATCGGTGTATATTTACTAGCAGGAATTTAGTTATAAAACGATACATTTAGTTAAATCTGAATAGAAATAGCATAGCGTTAGGTTTTAAACCATTATGCTTAATTACTTATTACTGCTTGATTGTATTTGTTTCTTTACACGTATGTTGTGTGTTTTTTCTTTGCAGTTTGTGTTCACTGTTTGATAATTATCAGCTGGTGGAAATAAATAAAATTAAATTGAATTAAACGTTTAGATCATTGGTGGTCCCATATTAATGTTGGTATCATTCAACGGGTATTGCTTGCCGATTAACAATATGTAAAATCAATGACACAGTTTGTATTGTGGTTCTTTATTTCAACTGTAATCGGGCATGGAATAAAGTAATTTGCTATCGTTCAATAGCACAAAGTGTTCTCTGTAATATTTGTTCTGTATATGTTTAAATATTTTTTGTCTTAACGTAAAACTAGAATATTCAAAAAAGTCTAATGACTCCTTCAAGGGACACAATGTAGTTTAACAGTTAATGTTTGCATTTTTTAATAATAATAATAATAATAATAATAATGATACTACTACTACTACTACTACTACTACTACTACTACTACTACTACTAATAATAATAATAATAATAATAATAATAATAATAATAATAATAATAATGATAATAATAATAATAATAATAATAATGATAATGATAATAATAATAATAATAATAATAATAATAATAATAATAATAATAATAATAATGATAATAATAATAATAATAATAATAATAATAATAATAATAATAATAATAATAATAATAATGATAATAATAACAATAACAATAATGATAATAATAACAATAACAATAATGATAATAATAGTAATAGCAATTCATTGGACTTTAATGATTTAACCAAAAGCAACATTTAGTTATCAATAAATTCAAATGCATTAAATGCGTTCCTGTTGTGCATCAAGCGTGAAGGAGGATATACAAAGACAAAATGTAATCGGGTAAGATCGCGAACTGAGTTTTTTTATGTTTATAATATCATTATCAGTGTGTGTATACCACGTGATAAATAACGTCATATATGCTACGTCGGAAGGCAAAAATTTGCTTAAAATGGAGACTTAAATCAAAGATAACTTTTCATTTACAATACTATTTTAAATGAAACAAAGGGCAGTCTATGCCGCTTAAAGAGCCCCGCATTTGTATTATTTCCGAAATTTGATGAGGTCATTAGTTTCATCAAACACTTCGACAAACCTGTTTTCAAAATAATGTTTTGACAGTGCTCCGTCAGACGGCCGTATTGTGAAAAAGTTTGTCGAAGTGTTTCAAGAAGCTAAACTCGCAATCAAATTCTGATGAAAGACCGAAGTTGGGGCTCCGTAAGCGGCGTAGACTTCGCTATGTTTCATTTAAAATGGTAAAGAAATAGTGAAGTTATCTTTGTTTAAAGTCTTTTTTCAAATCAAAATATTGCCTTCCGACGTAGCATTTATGACGCAATTTATCACGTGGTATATACACACTGATTATGCTGGGTAATTTTCGCTATAAATTTAACTAATAACATGTCGATAATTCATCGTATTACTTACTCATTGCCACTGCCACAGCTGTCGTGTTCGGTCGAAAGTGATAATGCGTTTATTCAAACATATTGTAACAATTGTAAAAAGGAGTTTACCTTGGCTTGTTTTCTCCCTTGCGGTTGTGTGTGTGACTTTATTGTTTGAGACCAAATATACTTCAAATGTATATAAGGATTATACTGGCGGTACGGAAGTTGGCTTACAAACAAGAATAAGAAGGTTTTTGAAAAACATGCATAGTTCTATCTTCAGTTATAAATGTCAAATTGTCACTAAGACGAGAAATAATGCAGATTTAAGAATAATAGTCATAACTTACAATAGAAGTAATGCTTTGATGAGACTTTTGGAGTCACTGAACAAGGCTGACTATGGAGGAAGTGCGGTTGTGTTAGAAGTGTGGATTGATCGCTTCAACTCTGAACAATATTCCATACAAACTGTGGACATCTTGTCTAAGTTTTATTTTGATGCAGGATTTTGTGATATTCATTTACATCCAACACACGTGGGATTAACAGGACAATGGCTCCACGTAAGGTTTTATTTAAGTATTTATTATGGCATACAATTTATGCCCGGCTCTATGCCAGTTTATGTCAAACATATAAACGATAAGAGAAAGAACGGCATAGTGCCATTCCTTTGTTAGCGTGCTTATTTGATGTCAGTCTCTCGTAAAGTGTGAACTTGATGATGATGATGATGATGATGATGATGATGGTGGTGTTGGTGGTGTTGTTGTTGTTGTTGGTGGTGGTGGTGATGATGATGATGATGATGATGATGATGATGATGATGATGATGATGATGATGAGTTGTTGCAAATTCTACAGTGCACATGACAACATTGACTTTAACAATGCTATTATGTTTTGTTTTGGAAAATTGTAACATTCTCTGTACTAAACTCTGTCCTAAGTACTGTCGATCAGTAGACTGATTCTTAACGCTGGCCTTTACACGCTTTTTAAGGCTTTCATTACTTTTCTTTTTCAAAAGCCATGTTCATATATTTTAACAATTATTTCAACTACTTCACAAGTAAGTACACATTTCCGTGCAATTAACGGCGTCGAATAAACTTTAGTACAAATTTGCCAATCCTAAAAACAAAGTTAATATTAACATGAACATATAACTTGCCAGTTTGAACACATGCAGCAAGATCCATAACTTTTTGTTTAATTTATTTCGAGTTTTGCCACTTGACCAACCGAAATACTTACACCTGCCTGCGATAATTGTATTGCTTCCATTAAAGGTTTTATTGAAGTTTCTGACTGTTCATGGGTCACCATTAAAGCTTGTTTTGTTTATGCTCTACGGATTTAATATGATGCCCGTACCCTGGGAGTACTTCTTGGAATACCGCATATTAATATGTAATGTTGTTATGATGAATACCAAGTATAATTTCTTGGCTACTTATTGGACTTTTTGTTTCGTATATTTAAGGAATGAATTGCGGGGTTGATGTCATTATCGGGGTATGAACGCAATTGGGTTGGTCAATGTGTGTGGAGTCCGAAGGACTCCATGCGTACTTTGACCAACCCAATTGCGTTCATATCCCCGATAATGACATCAACCCCGCAATTCATTCCTTATATTTACACCAATAGTTCATTATTTCATTCAAGAATTGTTAAAAAAATACTTCATTTCATTTAAGAAAACCTTTCAGTAATCCGTTCTTACCTATTCTGTAAATAGAACGACCCGACTATAACCGGAAACATTCTTTTCAAATGACGTCACAATAACGCGGGAAAAGATCAACCACTTGAAATCACTTGAAAACGTAAAATTGAAACCCTTCTGGTACCAATATATTTAAAATATAATAAACTCACACTTTTAAAAATGTTGATCTATATTTTACGGGACCTGCAGACACAATACAACCAATAACAAGATCAATAGCTTTCATGTATATTGTTATGCAATGAATTGCGATCCGAACATATCCGAAGATGTTGCGTTCATCGATTGATGAACGCAATTGCCAAAAGGCAGTTCATTTAAGGAATGGAAGTTGAGGTGTAAATATTACCAATTGGATTGGACTAAGTACATATCATTCACCGCTTGCATGGAATATTCAGTCGCAAAAAAGAGCATGCAATGGATTCCATTCGATAAGAATGTTGTTGTTTTTTATGCCAAGAATAAATGCTTCTGCTTTTTGAACAAGCCATGTCTCGGATAAAATTTAAAAGTCTGTTATGTTCATAGTATTAGAATGTCTGTTGAATTATTGGAGTTTGGTCGACAATTTAGAGTCTGTTTTGTGTGTTCATGGTATAAAAATGTCTAGCAGTTTGCTGGAGTTTTGACAAACATCAAGAGTCTGTCTTAGCAGTCTTTATCAATCATTTCTATAGTTAATGGATAATACAATAGTATTGGATTCTCATGGTATTATAACGACTTGTCGTGTTAAAGGGTAAATAAACACAATAACTCTTGTTTTTATTTTGTAAAATAAAGTGTACAACGGATATATGTTTGATAAAACAGTATTCTACGACTATTGGTTAATGACAGACAATTTACATGTTTAAGATGTTCACAGATTTATTATTAGAAACAACTGCTTTTGTTCATTATGAACGACGCCAAACAGTAAAGTGCAACTAAAATCTCAAATTCAAATCTTTATTGAGTTATCTGCAATTGTTTGTAGCGAATTCAATTGGGAATGTAGACATTCATAGAAGTTTCGGGGCCAAAACGACGGTTTCCCGTCTATGTCCAATAACGTTTTTGCATTACTGGCTTAATGTCTGTATTTCAAACGAAGAATATTAAACTGTGACAGTTTCGAGTAAAATATAATGATCATAAGTTACAGTGTATTTAACGATATCTCGTTAGTTACGACAGCTTGAAGACACTGGTAAAAATGCCCATTACAATCAGATGAGAATAGCCTTACAATACTTGGTCGGATGGTCGAACATGCAACCTCTGGATTGACAGTATATTATCTTACCACCAAACCATGGATCCGCCGATAATGATTTAATTTTACTTGATATGCATCAATATAATCTTTATTATGCACTGTGGTACATCGAATGCGATTAGAAAAAAATGCATTTGTTTGTGGACATTTTTGCGTGGAATATTTAATTGTTGATTTACATCTAGGGCAAAAAACACCATTTGGAAGTGACTATCCAGTGTTGCATATATTTTTTCTTTTCATTTACTCATGACGGTGAGTCAAAGCATTGTTATACCATATGAGATCATTAGCTACTTGTCATCTTTTTGAAGCTGAATGGTTTGTTATTAAAATAAAGTATTGCTGATCATTCTGGATCTACTTTATCCCCATTTTTAAATGTACTCGTTACTCGATTGCGTAACTGAATCGAATTTAAAAAAAACGTGTGTAGGGTTATTCTTTTCAGAACCCAAGTGAAAGTTTCATACCATATATGATGTTAAAGGTCATGAAACACTAGAAATAAGTCTTGTTTCGTGGACAAATCGGCCAGTTCACTATAGAATATAAAGGAAATAAATTTAGTGGTCTATGACCTTCCAAAATAATCTTATCTTGTATTTCAGACCTGGAAACCCAAGGACAAGGAAATTGCAGTGATTTTAGAAGATGACCTGACTGTGTCACCATACTTTTACAAATATCTGCGACTCATGTTTGACCTTTACGGTAATAGATCAGATGTCAGTGGGTTTACCTTGCAAGGTCAAAGTATCAAACACGACCCTTCGGCGGGAGGACAACTGGACATAGACCCTAAACACAAAGTATTCCTCTATCCCACACTTGGGACGTCAGGTTTTGCACCGAATTTCCGCCAGTGGAAGCCATTCAAAGGTATATTTCATGTGGTTGTTTAAAGAATATTGCGTCGCGAATTTTGTTTTATTAGGACAGAACAGAACAGAAGTATTTTACCCTTGATCTTAAATTCGAAATTCACAAAAAAATAAGTATGCAAAATCGACCGTTTTGTTTTCAATATAATAGATACTTTCATTATCTTTGTGAACACGTCGTTTTATGCGCCACGTTTGACTTTTCTTTATATAACATAGAATGGTATTCTGTTTTCTCTAACGATTCAAGTAAGAAGATACGAAAGACAAATCGGAAAAGCAAGCGAATAACAATAATGTTGCCATATTGATTTATATCGGAAATATTATCACAGATGTTTTAATAAATAGCTGTATAACATTTCCCTTTATATATTTATACTTTGTCGTGTTTGCCAAGGTAAAAGCGCAATATTAAACAATTTCTAAAGAAGATTCGTAATTATTTAGCTTCACAAATCATCATGAATTTTGTTGAATGTTTTATTGGGTTTCATCAGCCAAATATGTTACATTCATTATGGAGTTATAATCATATTAGCTTTATAGCATATTTCTTTATCTATTTTGTCTTTATTTGCCTCTATATGTAAAGTTTACATAACGACAGAGTAAATTTTTCATAGTCTTAATAACACGGCCTCTAAACGCCAGCTCCACCACTTTACGGTGGTGCAAAGAAAATGAGCTGTTGACACTTCCGTGGTGGAGCTGTGCCCTATGTGTACATGAACAAACGGGAGTATGATTTATATTTTATTTGATAATTTCATTTAACGGACATATTTCGAAAATCGGAGAATGTGGTACCGTGTAAGAACACTTCTACCGTAGGCTGGTTACTTTTTCGTTTCAATACTGTGCAAACTGTGGTGCCAGGAGCTTTTCTCCCGAATCGGTCTTGTGCATATTTTGAGATCTGATTGTCTAGCAAGTACATTTCGGTGCTTACACACACCGTAAGAACAATCTCACGCATGCAAACATAACTGTTATGTAAAGTACCTATGCCGGAACACAACAAAACTGATAAGCACTTCTTAAAAAGGAAAAATGCACATATTTATAAAAGTGGTGGCGCTGTTGCCCTAGTGGTGGCGCTGTCGAGTAGTGGTGGCGCTATCGAGTATGTTTTGCGCTTGAAGTAATATAAAAAGTTGACGCTTTTGGATTGAATACAAAAGTTGCTATGTTTATCATTGTTTGTAATGCTGGTTATGCATACTACTTGTGGAAACAAAACTCTTCGCGAACGACCTTATCCTTACTGAAAACTATTTCGAAAACGGCTAGGTGCTGTAACCATAGAACTATAAGTATCTATCATGTGTGTCCGGTTATGAGAGAGGTATTTTTGCATACTGGACGTGGGTTTCCGGTCATTTGACCAGTGCTGTAAAAACGCATCATACACCACCATGTAAGATGAGTTACGCGCAACAACGCGCTACTTCTTATTTCTTTTATCGTATGGTTTATGAAAAGTACATTATTTCATTTCAATAAAGCGCAATCATATATATTAGTATGTAATTAATTAAAATAGATAATGAATCATCGTAAAAACGCGATTTAAATAGTTACTATTTGACATCAATAGTTATTTAAAATTACTGCGCTTTATGACGTCAGTAAATAACGTTTCACGCGCTTTTTGGTAAAATGTACAAAAGTGCGTTTTCTACGTCAATTCTTCCACAAATTGCTAATTTAAGATATGCAAGAAAAAATATCAATCATGTTTTTCCGGTCCGGATCGAAAATTCCACCCTTCGGTCACGCTGCGTGGCCGGTAAGTCGGCAAGCCTCGTTACCGGCTTATGCGCGTGCACTCGGGTGGGATTTTTCTATCCGTACCGGAAACACATGATAGATACTTATAGTTCTATGGTTAAAATTAAAAGCACCTAGCCGTTTGTTTTCGAAATAGTTTTCAATAAGGTTAAGGTAGTTCGCGAAGAGTTTTGTTTCCGCAAGTAGTATGCTCAATGAATGATAAACATAGCAACTTTTGTATTCATTCCAAAAGCGTTAAATTTCAATATTACTTCAAGCGCAAAACATACTCGATAGCGCCACCACTACTCGACAGCGCCACCACTAGGGCAACAGCGCCACCACTTTTATAAATATGTGCATTTTTCCTTTTTAAGAAGTGCTTATCAGTTTTGTTGTGTTCCGGCATAGGTACTTTACATAATAGTTATGTTTGCATGCGTGAGATTGTTCTTACGGTGTGTGTAAGCACCGAAATGTACTTGCTAGGCAATCAGATCTCAAAATATGCACAAGACCGATTCGGGAGAAAAGCTCCTGGCACCACAGTTTGCACAGTATTGAAACGAAAAAGTAACCAGCCTAAGGTAGAAGTGTTCTTACACGGTACCACATTCTCCGATTTTCGAAATATGTCCGTTAAATGAAATTATCAAATAAAATATAAATCATACTCCCGTTTGTTCATGTAAACATAGTGCACAGCTCCACCACGGAAGTGTCGACAGCTCTTTTTCTTTGCACCACCGTAAAGTGGTGGAGCTGGTGTTTAGAGGCCGTGAATAATAAAATGATGAATAAAACAGGGGAAAGCCCAGTAGTTGAACAAATATATATTCCCTGCTAAGGGGCACACGACAAGGGTCCAAACGACCATGAACTATAGACACACACATATCAACATCGTATGCACAAACATATCAGCATCGTATACACAAACATATCAACATCGTATGCACAAACATATCAGCATCGTATACACAAACATATCAGCATCGTATACACAAACATATCAGCATCGTATGCACAAACATATCAGCATCGTATACACAAGCATATCAGCATCGTATACACAAACAAATCAGCATCGTATACACAAACATATCAGCATCGTATACACAAACATATCAGCATCGTATACACAAACATATCATCATCGTATACACAAACATATCAGCATCGTTTACACAAACATATCAGCATCGTAGACACACACATATCAGCATCGTATACACACACATATCAGCATCGTTTACACAAACATATAAGCATCGTATACACAAACATATCAGAATCGTATACACAAACATATCAGAATCGTATACACAAACATATCAGCATCGTAGACACAAACATATCAGCATCGTAGACACACACATATCAACATCGTATACACAAACATATCAGCATCGTATACAAAAACATATCAGCATCGTATACACAAACATATCAGCATCGTATACACAAACATATTAACATCGTAGACACAAACATACAAACGACCATTAACTATAGACACAAACATACAAACGACCATGAACTATAGACACAAACATATCAGCATCGTATACACAAATAAAAACACTAAAAACAAACGTACACCACATACACAAATATAATCACCACAAACGAACAATACCCTCATCAAAATGGCCTTACCGTTAAATGATGGGATTACCGATTTGGAACGGTCTGTGAAACAAGAGTTCACTGAAGCTCGCATCTGCTGGGGGCTAAAACTTGTTAGTATGGCCATAACCTCACACTTCTCCCATTATATATCAATAACACTTAAATTAAAATATATACGCCTTATCAAAGCACGCATCAACTTGAAAAGACTAGCGCAAAACTTAACATATAGACTGTTAAATTAATTTCAAATACTAAACGACAGGATGCCAACATTACCTTTAAACGAAGAAATCAAGCCGAAGCTGATGGCGTTTAAGAGGTATAATAAAGTCATTTAAAGACAACTACCAGACATAACTCGCCCTAACATGGTTGAAAATTATGTCTTCATTTAGTATTTTAGTGAAAGTATCATTGTACAGGCTAGGAGGAAAAAACAATGAAAATGTAATATGATAATAAAAGTGTATAAGTGCTGTATAATATACTTCGGGAAGTAAAATCGAAAACATTACAGACAGTCTTTTATAAATGAGGCAGAAGCGTCAGTCAAAACAGTCTTATCATTTAATTGAATAAGACATGCAGAGTTAACACAGTCCGATGAATAAGTTCCCATCATACCTAAAACAGAAAGAGTTTACACAGTCCGGAGAATAAGTTTCCATTACACCTAACACAGATAGGATTTACACAGTCCTGAGGATAAGTACCCATCATACTTAACACAGATTGAGTTTACACAGTCCGAAGAATAAGTACCCATCATGCCTAACACAGATTGAGTTTACACAGTCCGAAGAATAAGTACCCATCATGCCTAACACAGATTGAGTTTACACAGTCCGAAGAATAAGTACCCATCATGCCTAACACAGATTGAGTTTACACAGTCCGAAGAATAAGTACCCATCATGCCTAACACAGATTGAGTTTACACAGTCCGAAGAATAAGTACCCATCATACCTAACACAGATTGAGTTTACACTGTCCGAAGAATAAGTACCCATCATGCCTAACACAGATTGAGTTTACACAGTCCGAAGAATAAGTACCCATCATGCCTTCACAGATTGAGATTACACAGTCCGGAGAATAAGTACACATCATGCCTAACACATATTGAGTTTACACAGTCCGGAGAAGAAGTACCCATCATGCCTACACAGATTGAGTTTACACAGTCCGGAGAATAAAACCCCATCATGCCTAACACAGATTGAGTTCACACAGTCCGGAGAATAAGTACCCATCATGCCTAACACAGATTGAGTTTACACAGTCCGGAGAAGAAGTACCCATCATACCTAACACAGAGTGAGTTCACACAGTCCGGAGAATAATTACCCATCATGCCTAACACAGATTGAGTTTACACAGTCAGGAGAAGAAGTACCCATCATACCTAACACAGATTGAGTTTACACAGTCCGGAGAATAAGTACCCATCATGCCTAACACAGATTGAGTTTACACAGTCCGGAGAATAAGTACCCATCATGCCTACACAGATTGAGTTTACACAGTCCGGAGAATAAAACCCCATCATGCCTAACACAGATTGAGTTTACACAGTCCGGAGAAGAAGTACCCATCATGCCTACACAGATTGAGTTTACACAGTCCGGAGAATAAGAACCTATCATACCTTACACAAATAGAGTTTGTATAGTGCGGAGAACGAGTTCCCATCAAACTTAACATAGATATAGTTAGCGAAGTCCGGGGAATGATGTCCTATCATACCTAACTTATGGCGGAAAATAACAATACTATAAAAAGCATACACATCAACTCGTATTATTGGAGATACAACTGCTCAAATTTAATTCCAGAATGGCTAGCAGAATGTTTGACTTTGGGGACGAAAGTACCTCTAGTTCCCAAACACAAATCGTCCATATGGTACCAGCAGTTCGAGGTGAGTGGAAGGACGGACACGATGTGGGAGATGGAATATCTGTATTACACCTGGAAACACAACCAGTACACGTTATATCCGAACTTTAAAGGTACTAAATTAGTAATACAGTATTGTTTCAAAATAAAGAAAAAATTACATCACAGTGGATAATCGAGTCATAATATTCACGATGATAATGGAGCAGGTACAACACACAACTTACAGTGTCAGAAATTATTGCAAATGTTTGTGTGTGTGTGTGTGTGTGTGCGTGCGCGCGCGTGCGTGCGTGCGTGCGTGCGTGCGTGTGTGTGTTTTAATTCAAAACACTTCAAAGCTGCACTCCCACAGATTGAACGTTTTGACAACTTTTTATTGTTTGACTTGGAACGAGCCAATTTATGCGAAAATCATGGAAACCAGTAATAACAGACTGCTGACAAAATATCAGATCGCAGATTTTCATATTTCAGTTAAAAAAATGATGTTTAATGCAATTTTCTTAAACTGATAGTAACGCTTTAAGCCATAAAACATTATTTTTCGAACTGAAATGTGAAAGTGTGCGATCTTATCTTTTGTCAGCAGTTTTTTATCACTGGTTTGCAGATATTTGCGCAAGAATTTGCTCATTCAAGGACAAAAAAAAAGTTGTTAAAACGGTGAATCTGTGAGAGTGCGGCTTTAAAGTTCACAAATCAACATTCATGCAATTTCGCTCCTTTTTTGTCTTAACATGCAAACTGTGTAAAACACTTACTGCCAATAGCATACCACAAGCAAAAAACACAGACAAACTAGACTTTGTTTGTTTGATTTATTTTGTAACTTTCATTGATTTCAGCTTGCTGATCTTCATTTGTTTCATTTTTGTTAAGATCACAAAGGGTTGGCGTTTAACTGGTTCGAAGATGGACTTCACTCGACGGGTGAGCGGCGAGGGAGCGGTGAGGACAAACGACAATTGGTTATGAACTGGACCCTGGTTGCAGCGGCCCTTCCGCGGATTCCCGCATATGTTAACAATGCCGGACAAGTGATTAGGGACGAAGTGTCTTGAAATTTAATCATTTATATAAAATTTATAACATAACTTACGGCGCAGGAGTGATATAACCCCATGCAATATTTTTTTATATATAACTGCATGTAGTATAATAACTATGCAAAAAATGTAAACACACATTAAAAACGATGTTTCAAAAAGAATCATGTCGGTGTCAAAAAACTCAGCTCCACGATGAAACAAATGGTGAAGACGGCGGGGATTAATCCAAACAAACATCTCCTTGATCACAGCGCCAGAAAATACCTCGTCCAGAAGTTGAATGACAACAATCTTCCTGCGAATGACATTATGCAAACATCGATATACAAGAACATTGCATCTATAAACAGCCACATAAATCCAAACCAACATAACGAAATGTCCAGCATCCTGTACTCCAGTGAAAATACCCCGTCTACCTCCTTGCAAAATGCTCATTCTAGCTAGTTCGCCAGCAATGCTTAAGTTCACACACTGTCACAGTCACTGATCAAGCCCCACCTTTCTGGTGGAATTTACTACATTTATGTTGCTACAATTCACGCAGGTAATGTCCTTGTACACATCCAGCAAAATAACAAATATCCGTGCTGAAAACCGCCAAATGACATGTACACACTCACGTGATTACTAATGACGTCACGTAGTTATGACATTGCTCTTATTATTGATTTGCTTGATTTAAATGGATTGAAACATGCATTTGTGTTGTTTTTAAATGAAACCTTTTAAAAATCGGTTGATAATTGAGATATGAGATATGTTTTTTATTGTCAATAAAATGTTTTTATGTCGGGCTATGTTCTTTCCTTCGGATGAAGCATCCTAATAACACACAATGTAAATTCTTCGCACTATGACAGGGTGTCCAACGTGTTTTGTGTTTTCCAAATTTTAAGTGACAGAAATGTGTGATGCGGAATAAAATGACGGTGTTCGAAAAAAAAGTTGGTGTTTGGGGAGGATATGTTCACCTGGTAAGGTAAAATAAAAACTCATTTGAGATCCTCTATGTATCACACACTCCTGTTGATAAGAAAAGTGAACATTTATTGTTTGTATAGTTAGGTTGTTATTCTCTTCGAAAAAAAGAAGAAATTCACGTCAACGGAGAGCAACCCCAGACTGCCCATGTTCACAACATCCCCCACCATAAATAAAATTGCCCCAAATTTTTCAAACAGATGCAGATCTAGGATGCCTCAATAGTTTCAAGAAACATTCAATTTAGGACAATCTTATCACTAGCGGATTTAGAGGGGGGCGCATCCGGCGCGCGCCCCCTCTAAAATCGTCAAAGTTTACTTTTTATGTCAATTTAGGAGATAAAAAATAATAAAATACGCCCATAATGCATCATTTCCAACTACAAATTGTTAATTTTTCTTGATTGCTTAACTCCCAATCCATATGCAAACAGTTTATGCCATACACTTTCGGTTCAGAGGGAGGGGTGCATGTCAAAAGGTTGCGCCCCTAAGTTACGCCCCCTCTAACGTTAATTCCTGGATCCGCCCCTGCTTATGACAACACAACTTGGAGTTTGACAAGAGTCTATTCAATACTTAAAGATTGGGACAGTATAAGAACATATTAAATGTATTTTTAATGAGACATAATGATGTTCACAGCTTTACTAAAATCAGATACCGCGCAGCTTTCATCAGCTATTAGCACATGTTGACACAATAGGTAGATAGTTACTTGCATACTGACACATATAATTTGATTCACATACTTTACATCAGCACATGCTATAAGTATAAAACCAAACCAATATATATGTTTCATAGAAGAAGAAGAAGAAATTTTATTCAAGGAAATATAACACACAATATACATTTGAAATAGGCCAACATGACCCGTGATCAAATTTATCGAATACAATAGCTTACGTATAAAAATTCAAAATTCAAATAGCGAACAAGTAAACAAGTATAATTGTATCAAATAAATAGCAGCTGTACAGTTTGATATACATATCTTAAATACATAAATTATCTTAACTATGAAATATTATATTTATGTCATAGTATTAACAACAGTGTCTACAAAATACAATTATACAACATGCATATGATATGTATTAAAATTGAAGTTTAATTATTTTACAAAAGATACTACTTGTGCGTTATATTCTTAGAAGTACAAACGTGTCTAACTTAAATGAATATGTCCCATTCCCACCCCCACTAAAAGAGCGAAAACGAAATATTAGGAGGGTTTACAGGGTAATATGTCGATCTTAGTATTGTTTTGCTTACCAAATAAAATGCATTGTGATTTCAAAGAAAATGTTATACAGCTGAAAGCACACATAGTTTCTACTCATTAGAAATCTTTACGTGAACATACGTTTTCCTTATTTCATATGCATTAAATATATATACAGCTAAATTTTTTAAGATGTTTGCATTTTCAGACTTTAGCAACAAAACTGCCTTATACATGCTCGGTCTCTCCCTATAATATTTCTTAATGTATTTACATCGTATGTCGTTGTACAAAAGACATTCAAATAACAGGTGGTACTCATCTTCTAACTTATTGCATGCTCTACATAAGCGATCATTTCTAGAAATATTTGTCCATCTTCCAGTCTCAACCGAGAGCCGGTGTGATGATAATCGTAATTTAGTTAATGCTATTTTATATTTATTAATGTTTACATTCTTCAAATATGACTGAAACTCAAAATTTGCAAACACTTTATAGAACGACGCTCTAATTAAGTTTTCTAGTCTGCTGTACCAATTTTGGATAAAGATATCCTTTACTCGACGCTGAAAAATACTGATAAATGTTTTTGTGTTCCCCACCCCTTGGGCAATCCAGACTTCATGAAAACCATAATTGCACAACATATTTTTAACATTTACTGCCCAATTAATTTTTCTTGGGTTATTTTCAATTTCATTTAACATCGTTTTATACATAACCTTTGAATACTTTCTGTCACAGCAATCTACTATTTTGAACCAGTATTTTAAAATGTACGTCAATCGCATAGAAAACAAATGTATTCTTCCTAATTCACCATATACGAAATCATTTTGTGTCGAAGTTTTAACCCCTAATAAGTTCTTACAAAATAGTGTATGAATTCTTTCTATATTGTTGTCACTGGAAAATCCCCAGACCTCACAACCATAAAATAAGATTAGCTTAACTAATTTATCAAATAGATCTAACACATGTTCAGTTGATATGTTGGCAAAACTCTGAAGATACCTTTTTAGTTTAAAAATAGCCTTATTTGCCTGACCTGATAGTGTTTTATAACATTCCATAAAAGAGCCCCCAGATGTGAAAACAATACCTAAATAACAATATCTTGATACAACATCTATTTCTGAGTCTCCATAATGGAATTTCAAATTTTGAGGTAGTCTATCGCCTTTCCTAAATACAACAACTTTAGTCTTATCCTTATTTACAGATAGCTTCCATCTGTTATAGTAGTCATGTAAAATGTTTAAATTACGTTGCATTTCTTCACTTGTTTTGGCAAATATTACAATATCATCTGCATACATCAATAGAAATAACTTGATTGTATCAATATCTTTTCCTTTGGCTCCATTCAAAAATAATTCATCTTCTAAGTCATTTAGGTACATAGAAAAAATAAACGGGCTTAAACATTCCCCTTGACGAACACCAAGAAAACTTTCAAACAATTCACCAGTTTCTCCAAAAAGCTTCACTTTTGTTTTGACACTACTATATATACCTTTTATAACATTAAAAAGTTTTCCTCGAAGACCAGCAAACCAATAATAAGATGTTCTTATAACTATACTAACGATGCCTTTAGATAACACCATTTTGAAATCGAAACACCACATATTAAAGGGAAATAGTTACAAAAATAATCTCAATAATTCAATATGAGTAAGCACCCCTGGTTGAGACAAACCAGATCAGGTACACATAACTGTAACTATGGATACTAAATTTTACACGTAAAATAAACTAGTAAATATGAGTGTGGAAATGAAAATTGTAAAAATAATGGTAAAAAGAAAAAGTAGGAAGTAAACGATGTAAATATGAGTGTGGAAATGAAAATTGTAAAAATAATGGTAAAAAGAAAAAGTAGGAAGTAAACGATGTAATATAATATACGTAATTGGGAACTTAAAAATTTTAAAAGTTTAATGTAAGGAAAATGGAAAGGTAAAAATTCCATCTTAGTATAAATTCAACAAAGTAACAATGTGGAATGAAACATTAAAAATAAAGTTTTCATTCATGTTCACTTAACAAACATTTGTAACACACAAACATAGTAGCAATAAAGCATCATTTTCATGACGAACAACAATGCAAGCGAACATAGCACAGTATCAACTGATTATGACTACAAAATGAAGAAAAAAACACTTCAATCGGGACATACATCCGACAAAACACTGACTACAATACAATGTGAAAAACTTAATCTGAACAAAACAGTAATAATTTACAAAATCGATATAGTAGCAACATAGTTGACTTTAACAACAGTTGGAGATTTACGAGTGGTAAAGGATGTAAATGCTGTTCTTCAAATGAACATTGTTTTCTTTCTAGCTTGACAAATATGACAAGACCGTACATATTCACTAACAACATCAACAAGCCTAGCAAAATAATGGTGTTCCTAGATGCGATCAATAGTTTCGTGTATTCATCCATGTCCAGATAACGGTAAACCTGTGTGGGTTCATTTAATCCAGAAACAAAATTCTCGTTTGTGTGTTAAAAGACATTGTCCCTATCAAGAGGTGTAGGTATTATGGTCACTAACAATGCTACCTTCATTATCAGTATGAATTAAAGACAGTCCATCAGTGTCGAAGTTCACACAGTCAACACACTGAGTATCAAATGAACGATTTGCACTGTCGTGTATAGTAATTTCTGTTTTCGTCGTGCCAAAAGTTTTCACTTGTTGATCCAAAGGCAAAATAGCATTTCAAAACGTTATACCATGTTATTGCGTTGAGAATGTAATTTTGTAAACACACTAACCATGTATTCCGTATCCCCTTCATATACATCACAAAGAGAAATGTCCACACGATTACTATCAACGGTGTGTGTCCATGACCAGACCAATAGAGCTAAGTTGTCGGTTCTCCGGCAAACAAGGCAAAATTGCAACCCCTTTATCTAGACTACACAACAGCTTTTCAGAAAGGTGTGATGTGCAAGACTAAGTGTTTGGGCCAAAAATCTTTTCACTAGCTGATTTCCATTCAGTGCCACAATCCAACTGTTAAAGACCTAAAAGCTATTAATCTATCAAATGTAGCTCCTTTGAGTTGTTTCTGAAACAATGGTTTTAATGTTTGAAGACCACAATCGATAACAAAATGTACATAAGAAGCACACAAATGACAAATTCCAGCTTTGTATGGTCATATGATTGCTGCCACCTAGACAATCCTTTGGAACCAAACCTCATTTTACGATTTATTCCATCTTCATGAATTTCATACAACATAAATTATATCCACTTCCCTTTGAACTGGTCTCAAAAGCAAAGCAAAAATCTAGATTGAACAGTGGAAATAATAATACTTTCGAATTGACCAATGATTTGAAACTGTCTTTACATCTTTCAGTCCATTAAAATGATGAGCCTTTCTTCAAAGGTTACTATATAGGATGGGTTTAGGCACTGAAGTTTTCAAAATATTTACGAAACCAGTTGAACAAACCCAACGCACTTTTAAGCTCTATAAGACTGGTTGGTGTTGGATAGTCGCGGATAACCTCTATATTATCCAATGGTGGGCGAAAAGACCTTACTACTAAATTCATGACCAAAACACACTCCATTCTTTACCGCAAGTTTGCATATAGCTGGTCAAAGTTTCATTCCCACTTGCTCACATCTTC
The DNA here is from genome assembly GCF_026914265.1 of Mya arenaria. NCBI lineage: Eukaryota > Metazoa > Mollusca > Bivalvia > Myida > Myidae > Mya > Mya arenaria. Next base: position 10,777,808 of record NC_069124.1, read on the forward strand.
TTAAGACTTCATCAATGTCATGCAAATGTTTCTCAGATGTGGTTGAAAAAATACACACATCATCTAAGTAAATTTCAATTACGCTAAACTGTTAGTGTACTAAATGACTTTGCCTAACCAATAAGTCAACAAAGGACTTGCATGTTATAAATGCACCTTTGAAAGCAATGTTTTTTGCGGAGTCATCTGAAATACTGTGTTCTTGTGGCCATGTAATGTTGGTTATCCTGGTTATCTAGTCTTGGTTTGTATGGCTATCTAGTCTAGGTTATAGTAGCCATCTAGTATAGATTCGTGTGGCTATCTAGTCTTGGTTTGTATGGCTATCTAGTCTAGGTTATTGTAGCCATCTAGTATAGATTCGTGTGGCTATCTAGTCTTGGTTTGTATGGCTATCTAGTCTAGGTTATTGTAGCCATCTAGTATAGATTCGTGTGGCTATCTAGTCTAGGTTCGTGGGGCTATATTGTCTAGGTTATTGTAGCCATCTGGTCTAGGTTTGTGTAGCTATCTAGTCAAGGTAATGGTAGCAACTAGTCTAGGCTCGTGTGTCTATCTAGTCTAGGTTATTGAAGCCATCTGGTCTAGGTTAGTGTGGCTATCTAGTCTTGGTCATTGTAGCCATCTAGTCTAGGTTCGTGTGTCTATCTAGTCTAGGTTATTGTAGCTATCTAGACTAGGTTCGTGTGGCTATCTAGTCTAGGTCATTGTAGCTATCTAGTCTAGGTTCGTGTGTCTGTCTAGTCTAGGTTATTGTAGCCATCTAGTCTAGGTTCGTGTGGCTATCTAGTCTAGGTTATTGTAGCCGTCTAGTCTAGGTTCTTGTGGCTATCTAGTCTAGGTTATTGTAGCCATCTAGTCTAGGTTCGTGTGGCTATCTAGTCTAGGTTATTGTAGCCATCTAGTCTATGTTATTGTAGCCATCTAGTCTGGGTACGTGTGTCTATCTAGTCTAGGTTATTGTAGCCATTTAGTCTAGGTTGTTGTAGCCATCTAGCCTAGGTTCGTGTGGCTATCTAGTCTAGGTTATTGTAGCCATCTAGTGTAGGTTGTTGTAGCCATCTAGCCTAGGTTCGTGTGGCTATCTAGTCTAGGTTATTGTATCCATCTAGTTTATGCTCGTGTGTCTATCAAGTCTAGGTTATTGTAGCCATCTAGTCTAGGTTCATGTGGCTATCTAGTCTAGGTTCGTGTGACTATCTAGTCAAGGTCATTGTAGCCATCCAGTGTAGGTTCGTGTGGCTATCTAGTCTAGGTTCGTGAGGCTATCTAGTCTAGGTTATAGTAGCCATCTAGTCTAGGTTCGTGTTGCTATCTTGTCTAGGTTATTGTAGCCATCTAGTCTAGGTTCGTGGGGCTATCTAGTCGTCTGGGTTATTGTAGCCATCTAGTCTAAGTTGGTGTGGCTATCTAGTCTAGGTTATTGTAGCCATCTAGTCTAGGTTCGTGGGAACACATAGTCTATGTTATTGTGGCCATCTAATACCGGTTTAGTGGTCATCCGTCTATCATGTCATGATGTGTGTGTTTGATTCATCAATATTTATTGATCAAGTAAAATTGTATTGAAAGATTGGTTCGGGGATTAGATAGCTCCACTGACCAAGCTTCAGCCCTGCGTTATAGCTGCACTCTCACAGATTAAACCTTTTGACACCTTTTTTATTTTGTGTCTTGGAAAAAAACAATGTTTTGCGAAAACCCATGGAAATCAGTTATGTAAAACTGCTGACAAAAAAGCAGATCGAAGATTGTTATATTTAAGTTCAAAAATTGATGTTTTATGCATTTTTAACGTTTTAAACCATAAGCATTAATTTTCGTACGAAAATATGAAAATCTACGATCTGATTTTTGGTCAGCAATCTTATATCATTGGTTTGCAGATATTTACGCAAAATTTGCTCTTTCCAAGACAAAAAAATAAAAAAGTTGTAAAAATGGTTTATCTGTGAGAGTGCAGCTTTAAGGTACTGCTAAAGTTCGGTAACGTTAGGTACCTTTTTTGGTTTGCATCTTTATTGCATCGCAGCGCATACACTGCAAGCTTGGAACCAATCCGCAAAAGTTGGACGCAAACGCCTCATATAGTTATCCTTAACTGAACAGTATATTTGTCGAGGTCTAGCTTCGAGCCAGGTGATAACTGTTAATAGTTTTAAATCTTTTTATTTCAATTTAACTTACGTTTCTATATATGTATGAAATAAAGATAAAATATTTAATTTATATACATGTATTTGATGAACGAAATAATGTTTGCAGATTGTGCCCGATTATTTATCTGTTTATGTAATATTTCGAGGGTGAAAGCCAAACGGTTCTAGTTGCGATTTTGTTTGATGGCACAATTCGTTTCCAACCCTCGACTTGAAGCCACAAATCGTTTCCAACCCTCGTCTTGAAGTCACAATTCGTTTCTATCTCTCGACTTGAAGCCAAAAATCGTTTCTAACTTTTGACTTAAGTCACAATTCGATTCTATCAATCAACTTCAAGTCACAATTCGTTTCCAACGCCCGACTTGAAGTCACAATTCGTCTCTATCCCTCAACTTCAAGTCACAATTCGTTTCTAACCCTCAACTTGAAGTCACAATTCGATTCTATCCCTCGACTTGAAGTTACAATTCGTTTTTATCTTTTGACTTGAAGTCATAATTAGATTATATCCCTCAACTTGAAGTCACAATTCGTTTCTAACCCTCAACTTGAAGCCACAATTCGTTTCCAACCCTCGACTTGAAGTCACAATTCGTTTCCAACCCTCGACTTGAAGTCACAATTTGTTTCCAACCCTCGACTTGAAGCCACAATTCGTTTCTATTCCTCAACTTGAAGTCACAATTTGTTCCCACCCCTTCCTTGAAGTCACAATTCGTTTCCAACCCTCGACTTGAAGCCACAATTTGTTTCCAACCCTCGACTTGAAGACACAATTCGTTTCCAACCCTCGACATGAAGTCACAATTCTTTTTCAACCCTCGACTTGAAGTCACAATTCATTTCGAACTCACGTCCTGAAGACACAATTCGTTTCCAACCCTCGAGTTGAAGTCAAAATTCGTTTCCAACCCTCGACTTGAAGTCACAATTCGTTTCCAACCCTCGACTTGAAGTCACAATTCGTTTCCAACCCTCGACTTGAAGTCACAATTCGATTCGAACTCTCGTCCTGAAGTCACAATTCGTTTCCAAGCCTCGACTTGAAGTCACAATTCGTTTCCAACCCTCGACTTGAAGCCACAATTCGTATCCAACTCTCGTCTTGAAGTCACAATTCGTTTCCAACCCTCGACTTGAAGTCACATTTCGTTTCGAACTCTCGTTCTGAAGTCACAATTCGTTTCCAAGCCTCGCCTTGAAGTCACAATTCGTTTCCAACCCTCGACTTGTAGTCACAATTCGTATCAAACTCTCGTCTTGAAGTCACAATTCGTTTCCAACCCTCGACTTGAAGTCACAATTCGTTTCCAACCATCGACTTGAAGTCACAATTCGTTTCTATCCCTCGACTTGAAGTCATAATTCGTTTCCAACCCTAGACTTGAAGTCACAACTCGTTTCTAACCCTCGACTTGAAGTCACAATTCGTTTCTAACCCTCGACTTGAAGTCACAATTCGTTTCTATCCCTCGACTTGATGTCACAATTCGTTTCCAACCATCGACTTGAAGCCACAACTCGTTTCTATCCCTCGACTTGAAGTCACAATTCGTTTCCAAGCCTCGTCTTGAAGTCACAATTCGTTTCCAAGCCTCGACTTGAAAACACAATTCGTTTCTAACCCTCGACTTAAAGTCACAACTCGTTTCTATCCCTCGACTTGAAGCCACAATTCGTTTCCAATCCTCGTCTTGAAGCCACAACTCGTTTCTATCCCTCGACGTGAAGCCACATTTCGTTTCCAATCCTCGTCCTGTAGTCATAATTCGTTTCCAGCCCTCGACTTGAAGTCAAAATTCGTTTCCAATGCTCGACTTGAAGCCACATTTCGTTTCCAATCCTCGTCCTGTAGTCACAATTCGTTTCCAACCCTCGAATTGAAGCCGCAATTCGTTTCCAACCCTCGACTTGAAGTCACAATTCGTTTCCAATCCTCGTCTTGAAGCCACATTTCGTTTCCAATCCTCGTCCTGTAGTCACAATTCGTTTCCAACCCTCGGCTTAAATCCACATTTCGTTTCCAATCCTCGTCCTGTAGTCACAATTCGTTTCCAACCCTCGACTTCAAGACTCAGTTCGTTTCCAACCCTCGAATAGAAGTCACAATTCGTTTTCAACCCTCGACTTGAATCCACAATTCGTTTCAATCCCTCAATTTGTTTAAATTCATCAGTGTTAAAAGTTTGCAGTTTTCAATACTTACATGTACATTCAAAACACAAGGGAAATTTACTTGGTCAGCTTTTGACCCCTGAAACACTTCCAACCCCAGGGATTTATCTGCTCCAGGGATCGGATCTAGACAACAGAATTGCTGTTTACATCGATCCCTTAGGTGTTTCCGCCTCCCCCGTAAAATAAACTTGTCTATATCTGCCGAATAACTTCTTTATTAAGCTGCTTTATTTTAAGACCAATTCTTAAACTCGTCCACTTTTTTTCTGCTTTACAAAAATAAACTTCTTAATACAAGCTTCTTCGAGCAAATGAATATCGTATAATAACAATATGTGGCTGACATTGAAGAGTTCAAATTATCGTTAACTAACCAATAAAGTTATTTGTTTCAATATATTTTATTATTATTATTATTATTATTATTATTATTATTATTATTATTATTATTATTATTAAGTAATTTTAACCCGAAGAGCGATCGTACGATACAGTAACGTTGATGAGATTGGTAGTATAAAGTTATTTGCATGCGAATAAGGAAGTCAAATCGTATGGTACATTTTGCATCATCAAACATGCAAAAAAAATGCAAAGGGTTGATGTTTCTTTTTCAAAAGTCCTGAAACTAAGTACAATTAAACAAACGTGCTTTCATTAACTGTTTATCTCCAGTTTTCCAGAAAGGTCCTGTTTGTTTTTCCAAGTGTCTTGAGTGCTAAAAGGAACTCCTATTTTAATAAATGATGTAAAAGATGACGATAAACTACTTAAAGGCATGCCAGTTCATTTGCTTATGCGGCGGAAATGTATGAAGTATTAAAACCAAGAATCAAGGTAGTTCCATGGCTCTTGCTTTAAAACTTGAGATACTTAAACACAAAATTGCATACTCAATATGCCATATTTTTGATAAAGTCTAAATAGTCTAAAAGCTTTGTTTACCGCAGCCGTTTTGAACTTTCAACCCTATTGCGACTTTAACTATTTATTAATCAGACAACATTCAGACATGACTAACGGATGTAATAATGAGACATATTAAGCAACAGTGAGCTATATAAATCATGGTATCAATCTTTAAACCCGTTGTCCTTAAGAATAAAAAGGGAAACGGATACAATTCAATTTGATATCAATTGATACATCCGACGTAAGTCCGGCCCTATATAAATATCCGGCTCAATAATATAATAAAACACAGTGGCCAGTTATCAGTGTAGCAGCCATTAGCCACCATGTCGTTAGTGTCAGTCACCCTACTGGTAGTGCTCGTTACAATAAGTGCCCATGTGCACGATTCGTTGCCAGATCGGGAATGTCCAGGGGTGCCGGAGAAGTTTGCGCACATTCAAGAGCAATATGAGAAGACCATCGCAAATGTTGATGACAACAGGTAAGAGTTAAATTACGATCTGATGTGGCGAATAGTAGAGTTATACCTCGTTCTCAATGTTGCAGGCCGGTATTCATCGGCCATGATGTCAGCGTCACCTGTCCAAGTCCTTCGTCCGCAGCCGCATTTTTAAACGGAATTTTTCACAAAACATATACAGAAAAATCATTTAAAGTAGAAATAATACCTCATAATGATGATAAAGTAATTTTATATTTCATTTTTTGTCCACATTTACAGATGCAAATGTCTGATATGCAATCATAAAATGAGGTTTATTAAAAAAAGAGTTTCCATGTAGGAAAACGTTCAAGCAATTGAGATTACAGATTGGAGGCACGAGCGGACGCAAACAGAGAGAAAGAGAGAGAGAGAGAGAGAGAGAGACCCCTACATTATTTTGGTAGTGGGTATAGAGGTGTTATCGTATGCTTCGTACAACTTGAACACGGCTATTAAGTGCATACAAACATCTTAGTACTAAGTATGTACAAAAAAAAATATTATATACGATGTGGTCTATATTTGTCGTTCTTATTGCAGTTTTGCTTTCCTTGTAATGATTCTGTTAATATATCTGTTAATCGATGATGATGATGATGATGATGGTGATGACGATGGTGTCGATAAGGATGATGATGGTGATGATGATGATGATGATGATGATGATGATGATGATGATGATATTTTCAGCAATGCGCTATGTCCCTGGGAAACTGCGTACAACACTGACTACTACCGCGTCCCCTGCAGAATACAATATGCAGTGTGCGTAACTCGGCACACCTGCAACTTTACATTCGAGAATCCAGTGCGTCCGGGGATCATCAACCGCTTACGGGCTGAGACTAAGTGTACAGAAGTATACAGAAGTATGTAAAGTTACCTAATTTTATCTCAAAGTCATAATTGGGTTTAAATCAAATGCGATGTATGCTCTCGCTTTGACAAGGTGTTGCTGCCTGCTGGTGTCGTACTCATATTTATACATTGTAACTCATTTGTACAAATTATAAGAAACACATTGGAAGGAATTAAAAAAAAATAATGTATTAAATGGTGTTTGATTTTCAAACTTTCTGGTGTTTATTTTTCAAAAATGGATGTACTTGATTTTCAGGCTTCCGGGTGGTATATCACTATGACGACTTTTTCCCATGGGAGACGACAGAGGATTTCGCAGTAGCCTGTATCTGCGAAAAAAGATGGTATAGAGGTCTAATAAATATATATGAACTATTCCATGCCTACATAGAGCATAGCATAGTCTGAAATATAAATGAGCAAATAACTATAATCGATATATCTAAAATAGTCCATGTCTGGGTAACGAACAGGGCGCTTATCAATATCAGAAAAAAATCCACGTATGCATCTTATCAATATCTGAAAAAGTCCGCGTATGCTCGGAGATCAGAAGGCACGATTCCCAATGTGTTACTCCTTACGTATATCGATATTCAAATGCAATTGATTTGCCGTGCATTTTTGACTTATTAAAAAGACAATATGTCAAGTTGATTACCGCCTGTGCATTTGACCGGGTTAGATTAGATATATCATAATGATATGATTTTATTTCCAAACATTCGTCATGTAATTTAGAACATGCGGATCCAAATACAGGTATATAATATCAAATCAAATCAATTATGTAGCAAATTAGTATCGTCCCAATGTTAAGACGTTGAAAAAAAAAGCCTGGAACACCTTAGCTTTAGAGGTATAATCAATGTTTCTTGCATCCCGAATAGGCATTTTCGGTGAATTTGACGTGCCGGAAATTTTAATCCGGTACACCCATTCCTGTTTAGTCACGTTGCTAACGCGGTGCGTCTGATTTATTTTACAAGTGCAATAGAACTCGGTCGAATATATATTTCGACAAGGAAAGTATTCAGAAAATGAATGTCAATCGTTTTTTAAAAAAAAACGTGGTTTGAGATGAAACATTTGACGCTTGCATTATACTAAATTAGTACGTGTAATGACGTCAGGTAAATTATACAAAAAGATAAACGTCATTTGTACACAAATTTATAAATAAGGGCATGCAAGAAAAAAGAACATTCATGCGTTTCCTGTCTGGATAATATATTGCGAGCCTCGGGCACGCTGCATTACTGCAAAATTGACAAGCCTCGTTTCAGGCTTACGCAAGTGCCCTTGAAACGCATGATATATATTATCCGATACACACTCCCCGCATCAGATTTTGCGTTGACAATGTATCAGCCAGCTCACTTCGCCAATTCTTACTCACTTATAATTTACTTTATGTCATCTAACTTTTACTTAATATGTAATAAAATCATTTAACGATTTACCTTCAATTCAACGATTATCCAACAAGTGCTTGTATTTATTCAGACAGCAAACCCCTTTAACGTTATTAAATATACCATGCTTACAACTTATATAATGTTGCTCTTTTTTCAGATCATGCAGATAAATACAGAACAGACCACTGAAAGTGCTGATACATGTTCATCAATAAATAACATTTGTTTTAATATTTTTGTTGCATTTTAGTATTTTGACATGTTCATCAATAAATAGCAAACTTTATATACTTTTGTTGCATTTAAGTATCTTGACATGTTCATCAATAAATAACAAACTAGTCTAAGTTCGTGTGGCCATCTACCCTGGGTTATTGTGGCCATCTAGTGTAGGTTCGTGTGGCCATCTACTCTGGGTTATTGTGGCCATCTAGTGTAGGTTCGTGTGGCCATCTACTCTGGGTAATGTGGTCATCTAGGGTCGGTTCGTGTGGCCATCTACTCTGGGTTATTGTGGCCATCTAGTGTAGGTTCGTGTGGCCATCTAGTCTGGGTTATTGTGGCCATCTAGTGTAGGATCGTGTGGCCATCTACTCTGGGTTATTGTGGCCATCTAGTGTAGGTTCGTGTGGCCATCTACTCTGGGTTATTGTGGCCATCTAGTCTTGATTCATGTGGCCAGATAGTCTTGGTTAGTTTGATTATCTCGTCCAGGGTTCTTATAGGCATCTAGTTTAGTCTAGGATCGTGTGTTCACATAGGCTAGGTAATTGTGGCCATCTTATCTCGGTTTTGTGGCCATCTATCTATCATGTCAGCAAACATGTGTTTGATATATTAATATTTGTTACTCAAGTATAATTTAATTTTTTGTAGCACTGCGATATAATTTCAGGGTCTCGATAGCTTGAAGTATTTAAGTAAACTTAAAATAAAAATATTTAATTTATGTTTTTGATTCACGAAATACGAAATAATGTCTGAAGTATGTGCCCGATTATTTATATATTTCATGTATCTATTTAGTCATATATCGAAGATGAAAGCCAAACGGTTCTAGTTGCGACTTTATTTGATGCCACAATTCATATCTATCATTCGACTTGAAGTCACAATTCGTTTCTATCCCTCAACTAGAAGCCACAAATCGTATCAAATCTTCGTCTTGAAGTCACATTTTGTTTTGACCCCTCGATTTATTAAACTCATCAGTGTTAAAAGCGACCTTTTTCATATTAAATGTACATTCAAAACGTGTTGTAAAGTTGTTTCAATGCCACCATATAGGTCCTAAACTGTGTGTCCCATGTATCTTTGATGCACGAAATACGACATAATGCGTGCAGGAAGTGCATAATTCTGATTTTACCATTCGTCAGACATGAAATGTTCGATACAGATAATTATGGCATGTTGCCGATAGCATATGTCAACACCAGACCCTACCGGGGCGGTACAGCGGGCAGTATTGTGACAGGCCCTATGAGATCGCCAAACGCGAAAAATGCTTGGTCAAATTTTGATTACTGGAACACCTCCAACCCCAGTATTATGGACAAATTTACGTTCTCTGGTGATCGGATTTATATCATGTTTACATATATCCCCTGTGTGTTCCCCCTCCACCGGAAAATATTACTGTCTATAACTTTCTAATAACTTGCTTCCTTATTAAGTTAATTTTGTTTTATTTAAAGACCAATTCTTTTACTCGTCAACTTGTCCATATATATATAACTACTAAGTGCTATCGATTTGAAAAGCGATCGTACGATAATAGATTGATAAGATGGGTATTATAAAAAATATATGCCAGCGAATAAGGAAGTCATATCGTAGGATACATTTTTCATCAAACATGTAAAACAAATGCAAAAGATTGATGTTCCTTTTTAAAAATAATCCTTATACTATACTTGAACAATCGTACTTTCATTAAATTTTTATCTCCAGTTTTCAGAAATGTCCTGTTTTTCCAATTATCTTAAGTGTTTTGATGGTGTAACAGATGGCTATGAACTACGTTAGACTCATTTAAAACATTCAATTAAAGGCATGCAAGGTCATTTGCTTATGCGGCCGAAACGTTTGAAGTATCACAAAAAAATAAGATTCAAAGTTAAGTTCCATGGCTCTTGCTTTAATACTTTTTGAGATACTTTAACACAAAATTGGGCATACTCCATATGCCATATTTTTGATAACGTCTAAATAGAGAAAACACTTTGTTTACCGCAATTGTGTTTTAACTTCCATGCAACCCTTTTGGGACTTTAACTTTTAATCAGTAAACATTCAGACACGACTTACGGATGCAATAATCAGCCATATTAAGCATGGTGTCAATCTTTAAACCCGTTAAGAATAAAAAAGGAAACGGATACATTCAATTAAATATCAATCGATATATCCGACGTTAGTCAGGCCCTATATGTATGTGTGTATATATATCCGGCTCCATAATATAATAAAACACAGTGGCCAGTTATCAGTGTAGCTACCATTAGCCACCATGTCTTTAGTGTCGCTTACCATACTGGTAGTGCTCGTTACAATAAGTGCTCATGTGCACGATTCGTGGCCAGATCGGGAATGCCCGGGGGTGCCGGAGAAGTTTGCGCACATTCAAGAGCAATATGAGAAGACCATCGCAAATGTTGATGGCAACAGGTAAGAGTTAAATTACGATCTGATGTATTTAGTATAGTTATACCTCGTTCTCAATGTGGCAGGCCGGTTTTCACCGGCCATGCTGTCAGCATCGGCTGTCCGCACCGTCGTTCGCATTTAAAAACTTTGTCCGCAAAAAATATACAAAAAAAATGCATTTTTTAGAAGAACATCTCATAAAAATGATTAAGTAACTTTTATAGTTTTTGTGTGTTTTTGTTTCCACATTTACAGATGCAAAAGTCTGATATGCAATCATAAACTGGGGTTTAATAAAAAAATAGTGTCCATGTAGGAAAACGTTCAAGCAATTGTGTCATATAAAAAAAAATGTGTCGCCAAAATTGCAGTTCAGCGTCGTATCCACTGAGTCACGGCGAAGTTCTCTAAATGGATGACATATTTAAGCTATAGACCTACCTTGGTAATATCACGTGATAACACCGACTAGCCGATCACGCATAAGGAATGAATTTTACCTGGTAGACATACCCAGTAATCTTTTTTTAATGGAAAAATACGAAATAACTGCTAAACGTAAATAAATTGTAAACTATTTGGTACTTCAGTTAGTAAGTTTCAATGCATTGTACACATCGAAGCCAAGTTTATGTCAGTTTTCGACAATTTTCTTTTTTTTTTCATTATTTTATTCGGAGTACAGCCCCTTTAAGTTCATACAAACATCTAACTTCTAAGTATGTACAAACAAATATTATATAAGATGTATTTATCGTTCTTATATTCATTGTAATGATTCTGTTAATAGATCTGTACATCGATGATGATGATGATAATGATGATGATGATGATGATGGTGGTTATGATGATGATGATGATGATGATGATGATGATGATGATGATGATGATGATGATGATGATGATAATATCGATGATGATGCTGATGATGATGATGATATTTTCAGCAATGCGCTATGTCCCTGGGAAACTGCCTACAACACACGATTCGACCGCGTTCCCTGCAGGATACAATATGCAGAATGCAAAACTCTGCACGCATGCAATTTTAGAAGCAGGAATCCAAATGATTCACAAATCATCAATCGCTTACGGGCTGACTAAGTGTATAGAACTATACAGAAGTATGTAAAGTTACTTAATTTTATCTCAAAGTCATAGTTGGATTTAAATCAAATTTGATGTATGTTTTATTCTAGCTCATAGTGCTATGGTGTTTGATTTTCAAACTTTCTGGTGTTTATTTTTCAAAAATTTATGTGATTGATTTTCAGACTTCCAGGTGGTATATCGCGAGGACGATGACGTTGAGACAGAGGAGTTCGCAGTAGCCTGTATCTGCGAAAAACGATGGTATAAAGGTCTAATTAATATATATGAACCATTCCATGCCTGCATAGAGCATAGCATAGTCTATAATATAAATAGAGCAAAAAAATAACTGTACATTTGTAAATCATTTTAAAAAAACGTGATTTGAGATGAAATATTTGACGCTTTCATTGAACTAAAATTAATACGTTTAATGACGTCATTTGCACACAAATGTATAAATAAGGGTATGCAAGAAACAAGAACATACTTGCGTTCCTGTCTGGATAATATATTCCGAGCCTCCGGCACGCTGCATTGCTGCAAACTTGACAAGCCTCGTTTCAGGCTAACGCACGTGCCTTTGGCTCGGAATTATTCTTTCCGAATCAGAGACGCATGATAGATATTAGAATACAACCTACATTTTCAGCCAATGAAATTGCAGATAGGCACTCATTATAAGTACAAGACTTTATCATTAAGAATTTCAACTTTCTGGGGGTATTTAAAGGTCCGTCCACTGCCACACATCCGATACACACTCTCTGTGTCAAATATTGCGTCTACAATGTAACAGCCAGATCACTTCGCCAATTCTTAATCACTTTGAATTTACTTCATGGCATCTTACTACTACTAAATATGTATTAAAACGAATGCTTTTATTTATTCTGACAGCAAATCCCTTTATCGTTATTATTTATCAACAGAGTTGTGCAAAGGGATATACCATGCTCACAACTAATATATTATTGCTCTTTTTATTTCAGATCACGCAGATACAGTGTAATTATACCACGTAATAAATTACGTCATAAATGCACGTCGGAAGGCAATATTTTGCTTCTATTGAAGACTTAAAACACTGATAACTTTTTATTTTCTTTACCATTTTAAATGAAACTTAGCGCAGTCTACGCCGCTTACGGAGCCCCACCTTCGGTCTTTCACCAAAATTTGATTGAGGGTTTAGTTTCTTAAAACACTTCGACAAACCTTTTCACAATACGGCCGTCTGACTGAGCACTGTCAAAACATTATTTTGGAAACAGTTTTGTCGAAGTGTATCATGAAACTAATGACCTCATCAAATTTTGGTAGTAAAACAAATGCGGGGCTCTTTCAGCGACATAGACTGCCCTTTGTTTCGTTTAAAATGGTGTTGTAAATGAAAAGTTATCTTTGATTTAAGTCTTCAATTTAAACGATTTTTTGCCTTCCGGCGTAGCATATATGACGTAATTTATCACGTGGTATACACACACTGAGATAAATACAGAACAGACCACCGAAAGTGCTGATACATGTTCATTAATATATTACAAACTTTGTATATTTTTGTTGCATTTTAGTATCTTGACATGTTAATCAATATAAAAAAAAACTTATAAACAAATATAAATATATATATATGCATGTGTGTGTGTGTGTGTGTGTGTGTGCGTGCGTGCGTGCGTGCGTGCGTGCGTGCGTGCTTGTGTGTGTGTGTGTGTTGTATATTTAGTATCTTGACTGTTGACAGGGTAAAGGTGGTATTTTTTATATAATGCTAAACCGGATAACGACCGCCCTCGATAGTGACAAAAGAAGGCCATTAACGAATCCATTCATGTGACTAAGTCACGTGACTGCAAAGTAAATATTACTAATCACTGGGCTTAAAACATACATTTGGGTGGGGTTACCTGACCCTACGTACGTAATAGGCGTCGAACCTATCGTTTTTATAGTCAGTTAAAAAATAAAGAGCTTTTAAATATGTAGTTTAAAACCTTCAATGCTTTATACAGAAGATAACTTTAACACCATTCTCCAATGGTGACAATATTTTTTTTTATATAAAGCCTAATTAAAAAGCCTACCTTCCCTACCTTTTTTGAAAAAGATGTTACCCTAAGCAAATCATTTAGGCCTTGGTCAAAAGGTTATGAATATTTATATCAGAATGCTTCGGCGTCTCCTTGACTGCGGCATTCACCGCACCGATATACCTTATCCATCAACTAAGTCATAAAGAGGTAACGTCTGGAAATGTTTAGGGAAAATATCGGTCCATTGGTCCAGAACAGTATACATTGATCTAAAAGGGTAAATAAATAGAAATGGTCTGTATTCAAGAATGATACTTGGTTAATATAAGCTCAATCTCTTGTCGGGGATGCGCAATGGATTTCCTATAATTTACAACTTTAGATATGATACTAATTTATGTACATACATGATGTCTCTTTATGGATGATGACATAATAATACAAAAATAATAGCCGGTGCTCTACTAGACGAAAATTACAGAACCGAACAGAAGAGAACAAAACAAAACAGAACAGAGCGCAGGACTTAGTTTTTTGACTGCACCATTTTATAGATCTTTAAGAACTTTATAAAATACGCGTCCGGTGTTTGTCAGTTAAATATTCTAAGAAGTGGATTATGATCGACATCATCGAACGCTGACTAAGCATCACGGAATTTCAAGTTCTAATTAGAGTCATGGTCCTTGCCTTCTCTATAAAATTGTTCGACCATAAGAGCTGACTTGATTGGAGATGCATACTTAGTAAAACCTCTCTTGGCATTTTTGGGATTTGCTAAACAAAAGGCGATATATATATATATATTCTGTCTCGCAAGATTAGTTCAACAACTTTTCAAATGATTTGTAGAACAGTTATGCCCATGTAGTTGGTTGCACCATTGGATTGACCGTTGTTTTTGAACATGGGCGAAATAAGTCCATTTTTCAAAAGGCTTCAAAATTCACCAAAATTGAAATATGAGAAAGATCCTTACTTTGATTAACAGTTTAACAAATGTTCAATGGAGATATAGTAATTATCTTGATATTTCCCTGTGTTAATGATATATTCTACAGGCTTTACCTCCACATTTGTCACAAGTGCTTTTATGTGTTTAATTTCATTACGTACATGTATGCTTGTTTGGCATTCTTCATCAAACATTTCATTTCTGGATTCCTTAGCCAGCTGTTTAAAGTGCGTATTGAACCCGTTAAGAATATACCCTATTTGCCTTTGACTATTCACAAGTTTATGAAAGTATTTAGAGTCATATTTTCTCGATTCAAGTATTTTCTTCTTCCGTTCAATGTCTCTTTTTGTAATTGTTTGTCTAAATGAGTTTCTAAATAGCGTTTTGTATGTGTTCTTTTCAATATACAATTTAAGGTTGTGAACCGTTGGTCTCTCTCCTTTTAAGGTATGTTTTTTATAATTAGTAGGTTTTCTTTAAAATCCCATAACATGGTAGAAGATTGGCACGAACTTCAGGCCGATTAGTATAAACAAGCTTGGCAGATTAACTATGCATTTTTCACATATCTCTAAATTGTTATCCGTTAACTTGGCACTTCACGGTTATTACAAAGAAATTTGAAAAATGTCACTACGTTGCATATATGATGATAATTCAATTTCACACCATAAATTATTAGAACAATCTGGGCTCCTGTCTTTTAAAGTTAGAAAGATGAGAAAAGTAGCTGTGGGAACGTTCAAAATTTTAAATAAATAAGGACCCAGTTATTTAAGCGATCGTATTACCTTTAAAGATTCAAAATATAATTTGAGGTAACAGTAACTGTGTAAGAAATCCCTAACCAAGAACTCAAAGGTATGGAAGAAACTCTTTCCGCTACTCGGCAGCTAGATTTAGGAACTCGCTGCCTGACACACTCAGACTGTGTTCGTCATACAATCAGTTCAAAACCCCGATCAGTGGCTGGAATGGAACAAAGTGTCCCTGCTCTGCGTGTGCCGGGTAAGGGGTCCACGTGCTGGCTTACGAGTAAGTTATCATGTTATGTTACCCTGTTCTTTTTTGTTACATTTTTCTTTGCCTTCTTTTTTAGTTTCATTTCAGTTTACTTGCATTTACTTATTTATCTGTTTTCTATTTATGTTTGCTTGCATGTTTCCGTGCTTCATATGTCACTTATTTTGCTATTTACCTTTTGCTCATTTTAACACTATAGCTAACATGTATATGTAAATGTATGAAACAGGGAATTGGCCTCAGACTGTCCATGCTGTTTGATTTGTTAAGAGTGTCTTGTTCTGTTATGCTAAGTCTATTGTGTCCTTGTGAGGTAGTTGCTGATCAGTTCTTTTAAAATCTGATAATGGGGGATAATCATTTTTTAGCAAACTCTTATCGGTCACACTTTTGTGTTTAGATTTTAGGCCAAGGCCAAGATCAGCAGCTTCCACACAAGTTTTAATGTTGTACTCATAAGCTTGTATGCATGTATTGTATTCATCTTAGCTTATAATACTTTCTGCCGGAGTTCGGCTTTCTCGCAAATTCTGTGATATATATGTACAAATTGTGTTTTTATAGTATATATTATTGTAATCTTTAGTCCCCCATTTTACTCAGGTGATGGTTTTATAGGGTAAAAGCTGTATGTTTTTTTTTAATTTCATTTGATTCTGTGTTATATAATGTTATATATACATGTACTTTAAATATGTGCTATGTCTGTATCATGTTATATTACAACAGGTGACTGGTCGGCTGTGAACGTTTCAAATAAGCCTGTGAAATGTTTATATACAAGTTCATATGGGTTCATAAAAACACGTCCCTTCATCGCAACCACCGGAAAAGACCACAGTTATTTTTACTTTATGTTTCAGATAGACACTAACATGGCTTTTCACTTTAAAACAGCTTCAATTGAAAAACAAGTAACTGGCTGCTGTAGAACAATCCAAGACATCTAATTTAATCACAAGAAAACATAGGGTTGACCAATGCGTTGTCTCACAAAATTGAGTAGTAGTACATGACCCTGGGGTCAAGACGGAATAAGGCTACAAACAACCAATTTACATAGTTCCACAGGTAATGATTTTTCCAATTTTTACACTGAATACTATCAGTTTTTGCGATACAGTGTCAAATGATGTTAAGCTCTATACAAAAAGGTCATCTGTTTCTTCTTGACCAAGGGGGGGGGGCAGATAACTGTGGTCTTTAGCCAAAAGTATGTTTTTGTTCAACATTTCTTTCGTGCCGTTTTGACTTAATACAATTGTTTGAATTGCTTCCCTTATATCCAAAACAGCCACTGATTTAAAAATCAATTCTTGACAATCTGTTGCGTACAATCAACAGTTTTCTTTATTGATCGAACATGTAAGTTGACACATGATCCATTTGTCATAGTCTATATTACAATATATACTCTCAGTTTTATAAGGTAAATTCTTTGCCTGTTGCAGAATGAAAACAGTTTCGTAAAAAACATTCGCGTAAATAAAATAATTATTATTGCATTTGACGTGTGTGTTACTTTTACTCGAATCAGTCTCAGTTGAGGTTAGAAACCAATTAATAAATTTCATGTGTATTCTTTAGTCAATTGCCCAATTTGAATGTCAAATAACACTGATTTCTAGTGTTTCACGACTTGCAACACCATACGGTATTAGGGAAAAAAGATTGACTTATGATTTAACAACATTAGAAAAAAGTTATGTTTTCTATAAGAAAAATGAAATTGTTTGAACATAACCAGTGTGTATTTGATGACGTGGTCACATCTGGTGCAGGAAAGCAAACAATGCAGTGAATATGTAAACAAAAAAGTTCCAGCATGTTTAATGCACCAGTCAATTGCAACCACAACCCCACCCAGGTCAGGGGGTAAACCGGGGATAGCCGGGAAAATGGGCCGTGTTTTAACCTACCAGGTGGCCCCGCAGTGCCAGGTGCATGCGGTGGTTTTGTCTTCTCGTCATAAATAGCAAGGAATGGGCCTTATATAGGGTCACTGGGTAGTCCAAATAATTATACATTGGCGGATTATTTTTAGATTTTTGATATGGCAAATCCTTCACGTACAAATTGTTTAGTATCAAAAGTGGGTAGTTGTTCCGATCAGGATTCCGGGATAAAGCATATAGAGTCTATAAAATATCATAAAAACAAGAAATATTACCAGATAATGTTATTTTATATTAGTTCCGTACACAAAAAATAAATATCCAACTTATAATTATGAGTTTGACGGCTTTTTTTCATTTCATTCTGTCAAAACATAACGATATATACATGAAGGGCACCTGCAAGGCTTCAGGGCACAGTTTTAAATCGCTCGGAACATTTCGGCCATGGCCGAGTTGTTACGATTGTATAACGAGGTCTATCTCGAAGCTTTGTCGGAGGAGGCCGAGTTATTACGATTGTATCGAGTTGTTCCCCTTCGCATAATTGTTTTCTTTGTCAGTCAACTTTCGTTTTATTGGAAAGGTAAACAACTTGTTTTAATGCATTAAATGCTTGTTTAGTGCAAAATAACATTTCACTTACATGGTAAAATATGAATATAACTCTTTATGATCAATTTCAACCATAAATTACTTCACTTAAAACAATTTCAATATTTTTAAAACACCCCCGTTTTTTGCACATTCCCGTTTAGACGTTAGGGATTGGAAGAATCCCATATAACACGTCTGTTATTTTAGACTAGGTCACTGGGTTGCGGGGGCATTATGATGAGTAAATTTTCTGCTGAGCTAATCGATGGCCAGCATGGTTCCGGTCGTAAAATAGGTTAAGTAAACAACATTTGTGCGAGCGTTTGATGATTTAGATCTTTTTATTCATTACTTGGAAAACATTTATCGGCTTTCTTTTTGTAAAGAATTTTATGAGGGGGTAATAAAGTTAAACAGACACTCTGGACTGGATCTCTCAGCTGGATGACACCGGATATTCCTGCCACATTACTGTGTATTATACACAAGAACATCAATTGTCGCCTTTTTAATCCAGATGTGTCTTTTTTATGATAGGGGTAATAAAATTTAGATCGATCCCAGCATATTATTACCCTTTGATTTAATGCAATTATGACATTTCAAAGAAATGTTACAATTCCATCTTGGAAATGCATTCACAGATGAAATAAAAGAATTTTATATTTCATCATTGACACCATTTATTAGATAAATTAATTACCTATAAAAAATGTATTCACATAAAAAAGATTTGGAAACAATTATTTGGAGTAATATTGATTTTAAGGTCATACTGCTGTATTCATTTGCTCATTTTCGAATATCCTGAAAAGTACCTATACAGATAAGGACTGCTTATCAGTAAGATGGCTATTGACTGGGAGGTGTAATCTGGCCACTTGTCTATGTGCTAAAGGGTTAAGGTAGCTGTTAATTTTCTGAAGGTTTTTTTTTCTTTGTTGTTGTATAAATATAATTGTAGTCAGTTTTATAAAACTCATCCGAACTTTACTCGTAATCATCAAATCACTTGGTTCGTATTCAAACATAGTTTGATCCCTAAGAATTATGCTTTGCAACTGTGAACATTTTCATTAAAATTACAATATTCCCATTGTACCCCCAGCACCTGTTAAAATACCTGGATATCGCAGTTAGCCTCATTGAGGCGATATGCCATGTGCAGATGAACACAGTGATACGTGTACCACTGTGTTGGCTACCACAGAATATTTCCCCGCGAATTGTCGCGATGATGCGATCTCTTGCGCGAAGGTAATGCATTTTTTGCATCAAACGTGTGGATACTAGTGTAGTTTGAAATGGTATATTTGGTCAAACTTGTTTTCATGCTTAAATTTTGTTTTTATCCTTCCTGTGTAAGTGTTTTAAGGGCATTTTCACTTTCCTAAGCAGATTGCCAGAATTCAGCTACTTGACAATTAAAAAAAACAAAAACTTTTGTGCTGAATATTATAAAAAAAAATTATTGTGTGATAATTTTGTTTCTATTTGTATGTCAGTCACCAATTATTCAATGAATAAATAAGCTTGAAGTGCACACTTTAAATTTTACCAATTTGAAGCTTAATATATTAGAATTTCCCCAAACAAAAAGGCTCTTCCAAGTTTTCAAAGAAAAAGCCCTGGTTTGTGAAAAAATATGCTGTAAACAAAATATTATCAACTTGACCAGAATTCGAACATGAATGTGTTGAGTACCAAATAGCAAATGTTTTGATGGGAGCGTAACAAGTGAGAGTTGAAAAAGCTTGGACTACCAACCATGGTTTAATTTATGTTCCAGGCACATCCTACTTACATGGACGTATGCTGCTTTTAGTCTGCTAGGGTCCATAACAAACACAGATGTCACAAGATAACACTTGTTCAGGCATACATTCAAAATGATCCTAGCAGCAGTGTTGGTCTCTTTTATACTTGGAGCGATGGTCACTCTAGTTACTCAGTGGTTGTTTGCAAGACAGTGGTTTTACAAGCAACCCTGTCTGTTGCCGCCTTACAGGGAACAGCATCATAAAATTGAACTCCCAAAGGTATTGTATAAACATCAAAATCTAGAGATTTATTAACTGTTGAATAAACAGGTTATTTGTTCTGTTTGTAACAATTTATGATTGCTAAATTTTGCTGGCTAGTGCTATGACTAGCCTGTGGATTTCATTTGTGAAACACATACATTATTAACTATTATGGCATTTTTAACCAGGTTTTTAAAAAGGGCAGTGTGTTGCAGAAGCATGACAGTGTTGAAAGAGAAAAGGCAGATTGTATAGAGTTGTGAAGGACTTTAAGATTATGAATTATGCAGGAAATATTTGAAATTGTGTTTAAGTAATTTTAGGTTTCACCTGTCATGCACCACATTACCAGGGTATGTAAAGTTTCAATGTATTTAATGTAGTCACCTATTATTATGACACTATAAACACTAATTTAAACATGGATCGGTTATTCAAAAGTAAAATATGTTTTGCATGTCCTTTATTTCTTTCTAGCCACTGTCACAGAACTTGTCAGATGGAAAGAAGAGAGGGAGCACCAGAGATTCAGGAGCACCATCAGAGACCTCGAGCCCGAGTCTTGACAGAGCTAGTGATCAGGGTCTCATTCTCAATATTCTGACTCATTTTCTTTTCAATGAACTGAAGGACACTGCAAGAGTTAGAAGGTATTTTCCTGACGAATAAAGTATGCATTTTTAGTCAGTTGATCCGTCTCTTAATATTTTTCCCCCTTTGGCATGTCTCTTTTTCTAAGGTTTCATGTGTCGGCCTTGTTGTGCACAAACTTTGGCATTGGCTTATTGTGTCTTCAAGACATACTTCATGAGCCATATGAGATTCAAATAATTTACAATTGTATTACAATTTGATAACTATTCAATCATTTCAGGGTACTAAAATTATGTCTGGGGTTTTTAATAGCTTTATTAAAAACATGATTACTTCTATTCACAAGTAACACATTACAATCATACATTTCCACATGGCAATTGAAATAATGCCTAGCACTGAGTTCATAAACATATTTATTTATGTGTATTTCAATGTATATTTTGTATGTTCATATTTGAAGTAACTGTCAAGGATGCTGTTAATTATAGATGGTATACGTTAGTGTCATTTTATTATGATAACATGTTAATAAACAGATTGTCTCCATTGGCAATTCCATAAAAAAACCTTAAACCTTGGCTGTTACTCAAAAATTGTTCGAGGTATATGAGATTAAAACGGGATACATGATTTAAACTCGTTTTTTGTTCAATAAATTAAGTGGTTCCTTCCCTTTCAGATGGATGGCAAGGAAATTAAATGTTGAATTTGAAGAGATGCTGACATCTACAACAGGAAAATTCATGAATCAGATTCAGGTCTCAAAATCTTTTACAACACAGTTCTAGCTCAGTATTTCAATTAACTGGTTATTATATTTTGCACAAATATCAAATGTTAAAATAATGTTGAACAAATGTGTGTCTGCGCAGTTGGTAGCAATGGAAACATTAAGCATTGTTTATTCAGGTACGAGACTTCAGTTTTGGTTCCTGTTTCCCAACAGTTAAGGCTGTGGAGCTGATCAGTGTAGAAATGGACAAAGAGAAAGATTTTATAAAGGTTAGTTCTCAATTACGGTATATAAAAGTTTATGTTTATCATCTTTTATTGGACTTACCTGTATGTTTCAAGACTCTAAGTTTAAGGTAAACACAGATTCTGTTGTCCAATGTATGTACGGAATTAATGATAGATAATACTCCAGGATAGACTGAGTGCAGGGGAAAGATGGTGAGAAATATCAGATCATCATTTTCAAAATAGGAAATTTCAAGAACTTCCTGAAATCAAACTTGGAAAAAAGAACTAACCCCTTACATTTTTTACACACTAGAAAGCAGACATAGCCCTTGACATTGACTACGAGGGTGGTTTCCGACTAACCCTTGATGTGGACATCATATTTGGGGCGTGGGCTTACCTGTCAATTCTAGTTACCCAATTGTCGGGCCGTGCGAGGCTCCAGATGTCTCGAACCCCTACCACTCATTGGTCATTCTCCTTCTACGACGTGAGTATTCTAATTCTGTGATTTCTTCAAGCCTGGTTTTGTTATTGACTTGTTTGACATATACGATTTTTTTCTTTTTTCATCCTTTTGGGAATAATATTTGGTAGTTCTTTGCATTGAAAAGACGCAAAAAATGTACCCAGACAAAATGGCGATGGTTTTCAGTGTGAAAATGATATTCAGAAATGAATTTGCTTTCAGGACACTTATTAACATTTTAGTAATACAAATTGTTATTCCTATGTAACACTTCAGTTTAAATTAAATGGCTTTAATAAATGATTATTTCCGAAGATCGATTACAATTTGAGACCAATTTTCAATTCTTAATCATGACTCATTGATATTATTCAAACAGGACCCAAGAATGGATTTTGAAGTTGATTCCAGATTTAATGGTCGGCCCATTCCACAGATTTCTTCATTGATTATAAACCAGGTATTTTTCTGAGACAGATGTTATAAGCTCGACTATTCGAAGAATAAGGAGAGCTATACTACTCACCCAAGCGTCGGCGTCGGCGTCACCCCTTGGTTAAGGTTTTGCATGTAAGTTAATATCTCAGCAACTACTTGAGGTTTTGCATTGAGACTTTATACAATGGTACCCAACCATCCAACCTACTTAATTTACCAAGTTAGATAACTCTAGTTTGCATTTAATGCAAAAAATAGGTCTTTATTATTTGACTTAGAAATTCTGGTTAAGGTTTTGCATGCAAGTACTCATAAGTTAATATCTCAGCAACTGCTTGAGGTATTGCATTGAGACTTGATACAATGGTACTAAACCATCCAACCTACTTTATTAACCAAGTAAGATAACTCTAGTTTTCATTTAATGCAAATAATTTCCCTTTATTATTCGAGTTATAAATTCTGGTTAAGGTTTTGCGTGCAAGCACACATAGGTTAATATCTCAGCAACTACTTGAGGTATTGCATTGAGACTTTATACAATGGTACTCAACCATCCAATCTACTTAAATAACCAAGTAAGATAACTCTAGTTTGCATTAAATTAAAAAAATGGCCCCTTTTTTATTCGACATAGAAATTCTGGTTAAGGTTTAGAAATTCTGGTTAAGGTTTTGCATGTAACCACTTTTAAGTCAATACCTCAGCGAATACATCATGTATTGCATTGAAACTTTACACACAGGCTCCAAACCATTTAACCTTCTTATTTAATCAAGTAAGATAACTCTATCTTTCATATTATTTAATTTTTGCCCCTTTATTATGCAACTTAAAATTCTGGTTAAGGTCTTGCATGTAAGCACACATAGGATAATATCTCAGCAACTACTTGATGTATTGCATTGAGACTTTATACAATGGTATTCAACCACCCAACCTAATTGAATAACCAAGTTAAATAACTGTTTGTTACAAATAATTGCCCTTTATTATTACACTTAAAAATTCTGGTTAAAATTTTGCATGTAACCACATTTATGTTAATATCTCCGCACATCATGTATTGCATTGAAATCTAATCTAACAGTGGTCCATGCATGTTTCGCCAAAACTTTTCAATCCTTACACTGAAAAGCGGCGGAATAGTGGAGCGCGCTGTCTCTGTGACAGCTCTTGTTTTTATCTTTTTATCAGCCTTAAGATTAAAAGCAATGTCTGCTGTTTCTGTTTCAACTGATTTGAGAGTGATTAGAACTTTGCATTTTAGCTTTTAATTTATTACTACATTAGCTTGTAAAATAAGTCAACACATTCGATTTTTCAAATGAATATCATGTAATAAATTGTAATAATTGTGTTATTTCTATTTCAGATAAAAAGGACTATTAGGAAGAAACACGTTTTGCCAAGCTATAAGATGAGATACAAGCCATTGTTCATTAAGCCAGAGGTGTCGTTTGTTGAACATGACATTTGTTTCCGTGGCAACAGGCTTGGACGAGGCAAATTATCCGTTAAAGTACTGAGGTGTAGCCGTCTACAGGAGTTGGATCGAAACAGTAAACTGTACTGTACTCTGTCTGTTGGTAGGTATCTTATTGTACCCACACATGCTCTCATGACTTCTTTCGTACTGAGAAATATGTACAGTATACATGTAGAAGATTTGATCATTATTTTTTGTTTACAGTTGGAAAAACAGTAAAAATAACTTAGGGGTACTCCATTTAAACATATAACCTCCTGGATGAAGGCACTTAAATTATGCCACCCCCCTACAGAAGCAAAATTACCCTTGTGGGGTTCAAATTAGTGAAAAAAGACACCTACCTATATACTATTTAAATAATTGCCTTCCCCCCAGGGGTTGTATGTTTTACTGGAATAGCCCTTAGCATTATTATTTTGATTAAAAGTCAGTTGTTTTGAGAAAAAATAATTGGATATAAATAATTAATTCATCATTACACCAGTTTAACACAAATGTTTATGTAAATGGGCTGTCTTAAAATACTGTTTAATGAATTTATTCACTAACAAATAAGTACAAATAGTGAAAAAGAACTTGATGTCTGTGTTTTCCAATATAAGTTTTGAGTGTTAAATATATATTAGACAAGGAGTCCATGGAAGATGTCTGGAAGCAGAGTTGGAGGGCCCTCACCATAACCTTGAAGCCTACGACCAACCATGGACTCTCACTAAAAGAGGTAACAACAGTTTTAAACAGCACAGAACCCTGTTTGTTCACTTTTGTGTAATGAGCATTCATTTATGTACTGGTACTTAAAGTGCACATATTTTTGCATGCTTAGATTTATTGAAATTGAGAGAAACAAAAGCTGTAATTTGTGCTGAAAAGTGTGCGCCAAAAATGTTTGATAAACAGTCGAGCCCCTTTGGCTCAAACTCCCAGGGACTGGCGAATATACCTCTAGTCTCGGAAAATTTGAGTCAAGCGGGAATGCTTACCTTCAGTATAAAGAAATCAGTCCATAACATCCAGTTCAAGCCAACGAGAAATTCGAGCCAAGCGAGTTCGAATCTACATGTGTATTAGCACTTTTGTTACCGTTAGATTCAGAAGGAGTAAATAAGATTGTATGAGTTCTTTAAATGGAAAAGACATGAAATGTCCAAAATATTTTCTCAGTATAACAAGATAGGGTAAATGTTTCCATCTGTTACAGCAATTATCTGGAGACAAGACAGAGAAGAAGAGGGTGGTTATTGATAGTGTTTTGCCTGCTAGCCCTGCCGCGGAAGCCGGCCTCTGTAGGGTAGGTGGAGTCAAAATAATGTCTACTGCTTAGATTTTGTGAGGGTTTAATATTAGTGATCTTTTTTTGTTATTTAATCAAGATTGAATTTACACCAATCAAAATGTTAATTATTTGATATTTGTCAATAATAATATATGTCACGATTTTAAAACCTTTTTTAGTTGGCTGAAACCAATCCAAAAATATGAAAAAGGGACCAAGATGAGTTATAATGATCTACTGAAATTAGACTATAATTAGACCAAACTACTTCATGTCCTGGAAGGAATGTGTTATACTGCTATATAAATATTAATTTATAGTGACATGCCATGACTTAATGGTTTTATTACCATAAGTTTTTCAAACATGGTAAACTAAAGTTGAACATACTTGTACCTGGTGCCTCCACCCCCCCAACTCTGTTACTGCTTGTTGATTATAAAAGCAGTGTTAAGAAAGAACTAGTTTGGTCAATTCTTGTAGGTGTAATGTACATACATATACACAACAAGTATGTGTCATTTTAAGTTAACTCAATTTAATTTACCTAAAATTACCTTAAAAGTGCACTCACTCACTTTTTCAAAACTTGTTTAGTTTGTTATTATTTATTTTAGCTTGGTGAAACTTTATTTGAATCACTCTCGATAAACGATAAAACATTTAGTTGCTTATATATTTCTATTCACTATACAGGGTGACATTATTGAGTTCATCTGCAATGTGCGAGTGTTATCTGTAAAGCATGCCAACAAGCAGATAAAGCTTGCCTCCGACCTTCTAACCTTCGCTGTAAAACGACACCAAAGCCGTATGAGCCTAGAGGCTGACCAGCAGTTCCTTGACTCGGAATCGCTCACAGATTTAGAGGTACGTTCATCACTGGTTAGGCTATTCCTTTCCTTTACATTTTGGCTTGTCTGATATCTGAAAAAAAAAATCCTAGTATTGACATAGTCTTAGTATTGTCATTCGTACCAACCTCATCAGGGAGACCACTGACCTTTGATATAATTTTCAACAAATGAATGATACAGACAAGCACTGGCATTGGCCTGTGATGCTCTTTTACATGTTGTTGTTGGTGTACATTCGACATAAGATGTTAAGTATATAAGTGGTGGTGCTAGAGATGTTTATGTCTTTTATTTTAAGTTTTCCTGCTTTTTGAAGAAAAAATTCTAGGTATTCAATTGTCATAGCCTGGGTGTCACCAGAGCCTTATTCCAAAACATTTACTTTGTCAGTAATTCAAATCTTAGAAATATATAAATGAAATAAAATATGTTAAACA
This sequence comes from Mya arenaria, assembly GCF_026914265.1. Classification (NCBI taxonomy): domain Eukaryota; kingdom Metazoa; phylum Mollusca; class Bivalvia; order Myida; family Myidae; genus Mya; species Mya arenaria. The sequence continues at coordinate 10,804,626 of NC_069124.1, forward strand.
AGGCACACATGTGTAGCACGGTCCATAACTCTGGCTTTAATAATTGTTGAGTTATGCCCTTTATTGGACTAAGAAGAATAATAGACTAGCATTGGTATTCTTCATTACAGCACTCTTGTTTTCTGGTTTTCCAACAACAATTTTATTATAGTAAAATCTTAAATCTACTGGGTCGAGTTGCTTAAGCATTATCGAGCACTTAACACTCAATTAGCAGAGAGCGTCACATAGGTCTATCTATTTTTATTCGGGTTATTGCTAAGGTAAGGATGGCTCTAATATTGTGCTGTTTGGCCCTCTCTGTCTACACAACTCAACCCTGAACTCTGCTGACTTGTGATTACCTTTCCTTTCCAGTTTGAAATTAAAGATTCAGACTTAGACAATAATGATGATGCGGGTGATTTCATCAACATCAATTTGAAAGAATCCCCCAAGGTCAGCAACAACAGCAGCAACAGTAACACCAACGCTGTCGACAATGTCGCCATGCCAAGCAAACCAGAGTCACAGAAACTCAGTGAAAAATTGGGAAGGAAAATTCAATCTGGCAAGCGTAAACTTCTTGGAATGCGTGGGAATGGGCAGAGTCATGAGGGGGACAGAAATACTGGAAATTCTGTGGACAGTAAGGGTGTGGCCATTGATGAAGACATTGGGTCTGGTACGAATTTTGGAACCAGTCCATCCGCTGGTGAAATAAGGAATGGTTCGCAGAGCGCTAAGTCATCACCACTCAAACAAGTGAAGGTTGATAAGCGACAAAGAGCGTTCAGTGATACAAGTCTGAATAGGGCATGTTAATTTTTATTGTTTATTTTGGAAGTAATAGTAAGGAAATTCTAAGGATTATAATTATTCACTGATAGAAAATGCAAATATATAAAGCTTAATTCCTGACGAAGGACATATAGTCCCTTAATAATCTAATAAAAATCTTTCAGTTACCATATGATATAAGGTTTTAAAAATGATCAAATACATGGACAGAAATGGTTTTCGAACCAGCTTATTAATTAGTTATAAATGAGGATGTTGTTTTCTTTCACAGCAAAACCTTGATGGAGACTCTGGCAGTGTGTCGAGTGATGCTGGTAGTTATGGCAACCATTTACAAGAATTACGAGCTGGTGAAATCTCCACTAGAGAGTTGGAATTTGGCACTGTAAGTCTTGCATTATTAAATGCAATCTGGTATTCAAATATCATTTATAATAATGTTTGATGATAATTTTTGGTACAAGTATTCTCCATGTATCTTTATAAAAGTACTGTTATAAAAATTGTTTTCTCAAAGTTTTGCCTTCAATCCTTAAATATAACTTAGCCATCTTTGAAACTGAATCATTTAAAGCATTTTTTATTATAAACTTAGAATTGTATTCGGTTTTCTGTTTGAATTCTCATCCAGATGTACATATTAATAATTACTGGTGCATTCAGGGCTGGTAGAGTTTACACTCCTTCATGTAATGGCACGCTCAATTGGAACTCTTAACATCTCTGTTTTAAGGATCCCGAGTGGAATGAGGAGTTTGAATTTGCCTGTACAGATGAGGATCGTTACGTGAACGTGTGTGTCTGGTGTCGTTTGCTGCAGGTCGGCAGGGCAACAAAACAACCAATCGAAAGGATGAAAGATCCGGAACTTGTTAAACAGACACCACCAACAGATGAACTTCCATACTACAATGTGACCACAAAAATAGGATATGTGAGCTTTTAACATAATTTGCATTATCTATTTGACATGATACATGTACACATAAACCCTTATTTATATATATTTAAAATAAGTTAAGATTTTAATGTTAAATGCCAGTGTGCTATTGTAGTAAATGGTATTTGCTGTTGTCCATTATAGGTTAGTATCCCCTTATCTGACATAGTGGCAGGCTGCCTGCTGACGTTACAAGGTGACACACAGTACACGATATATCTCCATCCCCCGGAAGAAACCATCACAGCCACGTATGCCACGGTTCAGATAAATAATTCACTATTTCATTGCTAAAAATGTTTAGATTTATATCTTTGTTTAATTGTACAGTTTTATATTATAACTATGTACAAAATAACACAATGGAAATGTAATGCACGTATAGAATTCTACAAAAGTTGTCATTTAACATAAAAAATTATGAAACAAGTTTAGGAAATGTTATAAATCGAGGCTTTGGCAAGTTTATACTTTTCCAATAGATGCATTTTATAAATTTTTGTTCATATTTCTTTAATATTTTGTTCCCTTAAATTGTAGGGTGAAATGATGTCTATGTCAAGGTATATTACCGGTACACTAGTGAAATACGTATTGACAATTAACAATTTCAGAAGAGCCAAAGTAGCGTATGCGAGCCATGCTGGGTTTGACCGCACCATTTGCCAAGGGGACATCACACTGTCGTTTGCACACCAACCGTTTAAGGAGGTGGAGAAGAAGGAGAGAAGGAAGATTATTAACAATGTACTTAACCCGCCACCCCAAAGACTGAGGGCCATGTCTGTCCCACTGGTGTAAGTGTGGGTCTGAGATAGCTGTATAAAAATGATGTCCTTACGCAGGAAAACTCATTAAAAATGTACTTAACCTACCACCCCAAAGACTAAGGGCCATGTCTGTCCCACTGGTGTAAGTGTAGATCTTAGACAGCGTATATATGTCGTTACACAGGAAAACTCATTACAAATGTACTCAACCCACCAGCCCAGAGACTGAGGGCTAAGACTGTCCCACTAGTGTAAGTGTGGTTCTCAGAAAATGCATATATATCCTTACAGATGAGATATCATTAACAATGTGTTTATTCCTCCAGCCCCATGCTTAAGCTTATTTATCCAAATCTGTAAACTTAATCATTTCAACACACACAACTAATGTGTTGAAGAAGGGTGATATGTAAGACTGAATACTACTCCCACCTCTGCTGGATTGTAACTGCCATCCTTTTATGACATGAATAAACATTGAGTGAGGAGACTTGTTATATTTTAAATCATATATGACCATTTTTTTTTGGTAAAGTGCTGATATGTTATGGCAATTGGAGTTGTGATAAAAAATGTCTAGCTACTTATGAGTATATCTTGATCTTTTGTACAGATCCAGAGAGGGCCAGCACAAGTTCATTATATGTCAGTTTCCATCTGGGACATACTGCCAGTTTTGTGGGAAAAAGGTTGGTTGAACGTTTGTTATTGTCATGTTTTTTTACCTGTTTTACCTCAATTTAATACTGGACATACTGGACAAAATATTTTTAAACTAGGGTATGTAACAGAATGTGTTTAAGCTGCACTCTCAAAGATTTTGTCGTTTTGACAACTTTTTTTATTTTTCTGTCTTTGAACTAATTTTTGAAAAAATGCATAGAAACCAGTGATGTAAGACTGGTTACAAACAATCAGATCGCAGGTTTCCATATATCTTTGTTCAAAAATTGATGCTTTATGCATTTTTCTTAAAGCATTAGCTTTTAGCCATAAAACTTTAAAATTCAAATAAAAATATGAAAAACTGCAATTTGCTCTGTTGTCAGAAGTCTAATATCACTGGTTTTCAAATTGTATGTTAAAACCAAAATGTGTTCCTTATATTTTAGATCTGGCTCAAGGGCGGTCTACAGTGCCGTACTTGTAAGATGATCTGCCATAAGAAGTGTGTGGACAAGTGCAATACCCAGACCAAATGTACAAAGTGAGTTGTAAAACAACATACTGGTAGGAAACATTGACTTCCATTGTAAATAGGTAACACATGATCAATTAGTACTTTCACTGTGAAGATGTAATGCAAAAAAAAATAAAATTGGTTTAAGTTCTGTTTAGAATGCATGCATAAAACACTGAATTGCTAAGATACGGTACATGTAAAAGACACTTCAAACTGCAAGATCAAGGCATCAAAATTTGACATTATTGTTAATGAAACCCTGAAATGAAATATTATGTTGGGTTTTAATATCTTAAATTGGCTAATTTGAATAAACACTGAAATCCCCAGGGAAGGCCCCAAGATTGCCAGCAGGCCCAATGAACCTTGGGTTGCCCCAGTAAGGGGCGGGACTAGCAGTGGGGACCAAGACAGGGAAGAAAAAGAAGGAAAACAAACAGTGGGGCACCGTGGAGGGAAATTGGCAGGTGGCCAAAGTGCTGCCACAAAGTTCTTCAAGGGGCTGAGACCTAAAGAACAACAATCATTGCCACTCAATATTCCCTACAGTAGTGAGTACTAGTATTACAGGTCATTACTTGCATTGACGTTTAAGCTTATCAGAGGAAATTTGTGTACTTACTAAAGTTCATTCTTCCAGTTTCAAATTTTTAGTGGAAGCCCTGTCTTAACATAGTATTTAGTGGCTTAACCTGAATTTTCTCACTATTTTGATTCTGTGGATAATTTATGCTAGCATATTTTCTTGAGTAAAATTTTAAAACTTCAATGTGATGATGTGTACACTATCTTGTAGAGTCTCAGCAAGGGCATGTAGGGTCAAGCCAGAGTCACAGCCCCATGGGGAGCCCCAGCCCCTACTCCATGGGTGGGGACGGAGGGGACGGAAAACTGAAGGTCTCCAGCATAAGAAAGAACACCTCTGCCAAGTCACTGTCTGACAGGGTACTGTGAAAGCATTATTTTTGTTGTTGCGCTGTAGGCTTTCAACCATGTGTGTTAAAGGAAGTGATTGAAGACAACTGCAAAATATGGGATAGTTACTTTTAAATGGCTAACTGAATGTCAAATAAGCAAATACAGTATGAAAAAACTTGTGTGACATACTGATATTTCAAAAATATATACGAAAAATTATTTCATGATGGCAACATCATTTATGATATACCAGGTAGTTGCATTTACCTTCCTTGTTTGCAGGGCGAGGATGACTCTGACGAAGACCTGGCCACCCGATATCGCCATTCAAACTACAGTCTGGATGATAACATTGTAATAGAGGCAAAGGAAAAGGGGAAGGAACTTTACTCGAATCTCTCACTTCCTGAACGCAAGAAAACACTTGACGAAATGGTACATGTTGCTTAATGAAGGGGTCAATGTACATGAATCTGGGCCTTTTCATAATTTTTATGTAATGTTTAGTTAAGTAAAATTGGTAAACTATAGAAATGGTAGGTGTTGCTTTAGCTACTGTCCAATACTACATATATATATGTCTAGTATCTTTTCATTACTTTGATTACTAAAAAAACTGTTATTTAATGTCAGGTTTTGCATTGTAGTTCTGTTATTTGAGGGAGCTTTTAATAATTTAAGCATAAAAAATTCATTTTATAAGTTTTCTAAATGCTTTCTAATTTAGAGGATTGAAGGTATATTTATGTCAACAAGAGAAGATTGACTACTCATAATCTAGCTTAAAATCCCAGTAACTCCTGTTGAGATCTAACCATGTCCCTCTCAACAGGATCTAACCATGTCCCTCTCAACAGGATCTAACCATGTCCCTCTCAACAGAGTCTAACCATGTCCCTCTCAACAGGATCTAACCATGTCCCTCTCAACAGAGTCTACGATGTCCCTCTCAAAAAAGTCTAACCATGTCTCTTTCAACAGGATCTAACCATGTCCCTCTCAACAGAATCTAACCATGTCCCTCTCAACAGAATCTAACCATGTCCCTCTCAACAGAATCTAACCATGTCCCTCGAGAGAGAGTCTAACCATGTCCCTCTCGACAGAGTTTAACCATGTCCCTTTCAACAGAGTCTAACCATGTCCCTCTCAACAGAGCTTAACCATGTCCCTCTCAACAGAATCTAACCATGTCCCTCTCAACATAGTCTAACCATGTCCCTCTCAACAGAGTCTAACCATGTCCCTCTCAACAGGATCTAACCATGTCCCTCTCAACATAGTCTAACCATGTCCCTCTCAACAGAGCTTAACCATGTCCCTCTCAACAGAATCTAACCATGTCCCTCTCAACATAGTCTAACCATCTCCCTCTCAACAGAATCTAACCATGTCCCTCTCAACAGAGTCTAACCATGTCCCTCTCAACATAGTCTAACCATGTCCCTCTGAACAGAGTCTAACCATGTCCCTCTCAACAGAATCTAACCATGTCCCTCTCAACAGAATCTAACCATGTCCCTCTCAACAGAGTCTAACCATGTCCCTCTCAACAGAGTCTAACCATGTCCCTCTCAACAGAGTCTAACCATGTCCCTCTCGACAGAGTTTAACCATGTCCCTTTCAACAGAGTCTAACCATGTCCCTCTCAACAGAGCTTAACCATGTCCCTCTCAACAGAATCTAACCATGTCCCTCTCAACATAGTCTAACCATGTCCCTCTCAACAGAGTCTAACCATGTCCCTCTCAACAGAGTCTAACCATGTCCCTCTCAACATAGTCTAACCATGTCCCTCTCGACAGAGTCTAACCATGTCCCTCTCATCATAGTCTAACCATGTCCCTCTCAACAGAGTCTAACCATGTCCCTCTCAACAGGGTCTAACCATGTCCCTCTCAACATAGTCTAACCATGTCCCTCTCAACAGAGTCTAACCATGTCCCTCTCAACAGGATCTAACCATGTCCCTCTCGACATAGTCTAACCATGTCCCTCTCAACAGAGTCTAACCATGTCCCTCTCAACATAGTCTAACCATGTCCCTCTCAACATAGTCTAACCATGTCCCTCTCAACAGAGTCTAACCATGTCCCTCTCAACAGGATCTAACCATGTCCCTCTCATCATAGTCTAAACATGTCCCTCTCAACAGAGTCTAACCATGTCCCTCTCAACAGAGTCTAACCATGTCCCTCTCAACAGGATCTAACCATGTCCCTCTCAAGAGAGTCTACGATGTCCCTCTCAACAGAGTCTAACCATGTCCCTCTCAACAGGATCTAACCATGTCCCTCTCAACAGAGTCTACGATGTCCCTCTCAACAGAGTCTAACCATGTCCCTCTCAACATAGTCTAACCATGTCCCTCTCAACAGAGTCTAACCATGTCCCTCTCAACAGAGTCTAACCATGTCCCTCTCAACAGGATCTAACCATGTCCCTCTCAACAGAATCTAACCATGTCCCTCTGTACAGAGTCTATCCATGTCCCTCTCAACAGAGTCTAACCATGTCCCTCTCAACAGAGTCTAACCATGTCCCTCTCAAAAGAATCTAACCATGTCCCTCTCAACAGAATCTAACCATGTCCCTCTCAACAGAGTCTAACCATGTCCCTCTCAACATAGTCTAACCATGTCCCTCTCAACAGAGTCTAACCATGTCCCTCTCAACAGAATCTAACCATGTCCCTCTCAACAGAATCTAACCATGTCCTTCTCGACAGAGTTTAACCATGTCCCTTTCAACAGAGTCTAACCATGTCCCTCTCAACAGAGCTTAACCATGTCCCTCTCAACAGAATCTAACCATGTCCCTCTCATCATAGTCTAAACATGTCCCTCTCAACAGAGTCTAACCATGTCCCTCTCAACAGAGTCTAACCATGTCCCTCTCAACAGGATCTAACCATGTCCCTCTCAACAGAGTCTACGATGTCCCTCTCAACAGAGTCTAACCATGTCCCTCTCAACAGGATCTAACCATGTCCCTCTCAACAGAGTCTACGATGTCCCTCTCAACAGAGTCTAACCATGTCCCTCTCAACATAGTCTAACCATGTCCCTCTCGACAGAGTCTAACCATGTCCCTCTCAACATAGTCTAACCATGTCCCTCTCGACAGAGTCTAACCATGTCCCTCTCAACATAGTCTAACCATGTCCCTCTCAACAGAGTCTAACCATGTCCCTCTCAACAGGGTCTAACCATGTCCCTCTCAACATAGTCTAACCATGTCCCTCTCAACAGAGTCTAACCATGTCCCTCTCAACAGGATCTAACCATGTCCCTCTCGACATAGTCTAACCATGTCCCTCTCAACAGAGTCTAACCATGTCCCTCTCAACAGGATCTAACCATGTCCCTCTCAACATAGTCTAACCATGTCCCTCTCAACAGAGTCTAACCATGTCCCTCTCAACAGGATCTAACCATGTCCCTCTCAACAGAATCTAACCATGTCCCTCTCAACAGAGTCTACGATGTCCCTCTCAACAGAGTCTAACCATGTCCCTCTCAACATAGTCTAACCATGTCCCTCTCAACAGAGTCTAACCATGTCCCTCTCAACATAGTCTAACCATGTCCCTCTCGACAGAGTCTAACCATGTCCCTCTCAACATAGTCTAACCATGTCCCTCTCAACAGAGTCTAACCATGTCCCTCTCAACAGGGTCTAACCATGTCCCTCTCAACATAGTCTAACCATGTCCCTCTCAACAGAGTCTAACCATGTCCCTCTCAACAGGATCTAACCATGTCCCTCTCGACATAGTCTAACCATGTCCCTCTCAACAGAGTCTAACCATGTCCCTCTCAACAGGATCTAACCATGTCCCTCTCAACATAGTCTAACCATGTCCCTCTCAACAGAGTCTAACCATGTCCCTCTCAACAGGATCTAACCATGTCCCTCTCAACAGAATCTAACCATGTCCCTCTGTACAGAGTCTATCCATGTCCCTCTCAACAGAGTCTAACCATGTCCCTCTCAACAGACTCTAACCATGTCCCTCTCAAAAGAATCTAACCATGTCCCTCTCAACAGAATCTAACCATGTCCCTCTCAACAGAGTCTAACCATGTCCCTCTCAACATAGTCTAACCATGTCCCTCTGTACAGAGTCTATCCATGTCCCTCTCAACAGAGTCTAACCATGTCCCTCTCAACAGACTCTAACCATGTCCCTCTCAACAGAGTCTAACCATGTCCCTCTCGACAGAGTTTAACCATGTCCCTCTCAACAGAGTCTAACCATGTCCCTCTCAACAGAGTCTAACCATGTCCCTCTCAACAGAATCTAACCAGTTTAACCATGTCCCTCTCAACAGAATCTAACCATTTCCCCCTTGACAGGATCTTTAAATTTTAGCTATTGTGTTTGTGCCTGAAGTTTTCGCTATGTGCCTTAGTGAACACATGTCTTGGATTCAACCAATTCAATTATAAATGTATATAAAGCTTAACTATGAATGAATGAAACCAAGGAGGTTTCTGATGGAATTTACAAAATCAAAAGGGGAGATAACACCAAAATGAAACAAAGACAGATGTGCGTGTGTTTTTATTTAATTATTGTTGCAGAATTTATGTTTAAGCCAGTGAAAATTTAAATTGGGAAATTTTTCTGTGAAATTTACATTTTAATCCAGGTGACGAAGCTGCAATCTCAGATTGACAATGATTCCGAGTTCAAGGCGGAGCTGCTTAAAGCGCTGGATGAGAGCGGTGAAACTGAGGTGAAAAGGAGGCTGTCTCAGCAGCTTGACAAATGTGACGAGAAAATGGAGGCTCTCATGATGATGATGGTCCATTACTGTGCGGGGCTACAGCATTGTCTGGGTAATGGGAATGCTCATCTAGTATATTGACCTTAATACTACTGATATGCTTAAAGATCAAAGGTCATGGGGTACATTTGATGCCTTTAATTCAATCTTGCAATGATAGTTTTACCTGTGGCATACGGTTGGACATGAGGACTGTTAGATGGGTGGGCCTGACCAGTAAGTTGTCTGATCAATAACTATCAAAGCGTTTGTCAAATCATCACCAAAAATGGTCAGAATTTTTTTTGACATAATATCTCAAGACTCAAACAAGTTGTATAATCATAATGCTTGAGTCACTTGAGAGTTATAGACCTTTAATTATAGAAATTACCTCAAGTTGGTATTGTCTAATCAATAACTTAAGAAGCCTTTGTTCAATCATCACCAAATTTAGTCAGAATGTGTATGCCTTATATATCATTATGGGCATAATATCTCAAACTAATTTGATAACCAGCCATATAGCTTGAGTCATTCAAGAGTTATCATCCTTTAATTAAAAAAAATACCTGAAATTGGTCTTGTCCAATCACTAACTTTAGAAGCCTTTGTCCAATTATCACCAAATTTGGTCAGAATGACAATGTGAATAATATCTCGGTCAGGTTTCATAACCAGCCATGTCACCGCAGTCGCTCCAGAGTTATGACCCCTGAATAGGTGAAAACTGTATTTACAGAGTCAACTCTCTAAATTTGGCTTAACATACAATCACCTATCACCAAACTTGTAGTCTTAAAATTAAGACGACCTATTTTGTGAAAGTTAGTGCTCATGTTATAAGAATTGATGCTTCATTTACAAATTCTTTAATTTACCAGTTTTACTCTAACCATTTGACTAATAATATAAATGTCAAAAAATATGCCCTGGAAGGGTGGCATATAGTATTATTTAGTAATCCTGCTGTCTCTCCGTGCATCTGTGGTTCCATCTGTTTGTCTGTACATTTGTGTCCTGTCCATTACATTCTTGTATCAGCAATTTCGTTGTTTTTATTGATGGCATTTCATTTAAACTTTACAGCCTTGTAGATCACCATGAGTTGGTGTGTTGCACATAAAATTTGTGCTTTTATCTCAAAGTCAAGTTCCTACATTGAGGTCAATGTTATATAACAGGGATTTTACAGCATTAATTTTTGTCTACACAATAACTTTAATCATTAATGGGAATTTCAATCGAACTTCACTCAATTGTAGAGCACCATGGTTACACTTGGAGGTCAATACTAGACAATATTGATTTCAAATCAATTATTCTTGTCTCAGCCAACTTTTTGATTTTTAGTGGGAATTCAATCAAACTCCACAAAGTTGTAGAGCTCCATGAGTAGGTCAAGGTCTCACCTAGAGGTTGGTCAAGTCACTGTTATGTTGTACTATAAGATGTTTTGTGTTGTTACATTTCTAATCATTACATTTAAATGCATCTGAATCTAATTGAAAAAGGCAATGCTTTAACTGGGAGTTGTAATTGATTATGTTTATTTTTGTTATGCTACAACTACATTTCATTGAGTTATGGCAGCAATGTTTCAATTTAACCTTTGCTTCATAATAGAAAATATAAGCTTAGAGGTCAAATTATTTGCTGTCACTCTAACAAAGGCTTTTAAATCATGTTCCTGTAATCAGTGATGGTGTTGTTGACAACTTTATTGTAAACTTTGTCATAAATGTAATTTATTGTTTTTTACAGACCAGGAAGAGGCGCACAAGAGGTTGCTCAGCATGACAGATGAGACTGTGGCGGAGGACGAGATAGACGAATCTGAGGAGAGTCTAGCCAGCCCCATGGCCCCTACAGATGGAGGGATTGAGATAGTGGAGGAGGGGGAAACGCTGACTATTTCCCCTAGTGCGGAGGTATCTGCTTCCCCTGGGCCAGGGCTGTCTGCTCCCCCAAGAGTGGGACCTGATGCCGAAGATATGGGTATACAGTTCATGATCACTGAAACTGACTGATACATGATATCATGTCATGTTGGGACTCCCCAAGGATGGGGCTGTCAACATTCCCAAAGATAGGGACTGATGCCAAAGTACTACACAATTAATATAGTATACACTTATTCACAACTGAAACTGACAAATGGCCTACCATGGCGTAATTCTGTTTGTCTGTGGCTGGGCAACGAGACAGGGTTACGGACATTTTTTGCGTTGTGTTCAAATTTAATTTATATTAGTCAAATTTAAATTACCGGGTATGTGTTTTTACATAAAAAGAACAAAAATATTCTCTTTCAAGTCTATTTATTTATATTTTTGAGTCTTTTTTATGCTCATTTTACATTTTTGAATGTTAATTAATTGAATGATATTGAATTTAGTATCATGAAATATTTTCCTGCCCTTAGTGGTTATTTGTTCACAAATATCACCACAGGTTCTTGGCTGTATTTTTTTAAACATTAGTTGCCAAGCAGTAAGAGAAGTAATTGAGAAACGTCATCTTACTTATACAATGAGGGTTAATTGAAATGTAACGATAAATGTTGTGTTGATCATTAAACAATGCATTCCATATCCATTCAGAATTCATGCCATGTTTAGTGAACTCTGTTGAACAAATTCATCTGTAGCTACTTAATGTGCAATGCTATAACATTTTTGTTAGAAGTGAAAATTCTAATTTGGGCAATCATACGAACATATCTGTCTTGACCTACTAGGATTTTACTTCAGATAATTGTTAAGTATTCAATGTTATGTATACTCCCTTTTTTTGCAATTTCATTATTTATTGTATGCAGCACTTTATATATTTTCTCATTCTAGATATTGTACATTTGTGTAAAAAGAGTCTTTCTAAACGAACAAAATATTTGAGTTGAGCCATTGAAGAAAATGTTTGAAAAGCTGTGATTATTATTGTATAATGTTACTCTTACTGAATAGAGACTATTTCTACGCTTGCACCATTAAGTTGCTGCCAGTGATATTAATATATGTGTCCATTGTGAAGACTCTGCTGTTGAAATCACTGAGTACTCATATTATAGATATTGGAAATGGGACCAGAATTATTCTCATTTTACAATTTACCTAAAAAAAGAATTTAAGTGCAACTATTTACAACAGTTAGATTAAATGAAATGTTAATTGTTCCTTATACAATAGCCCTTTTAAATGTCTGCATTTATGTTTGTTATTACTTTTAAGCTCAAAATTTTTTTTGGGTATTGTCAATACCTTGGCGTTGTTGTTTGCAGCATGAAAACACTTTAACCTAAAATACCCAGTTAAGATACTCAAATGAAACTTAGAAAATGAGGTTGCCAGAGACATTACACGCATGTTAAGCAAGGCAAATAACTCTGGATTTAGTAATTGTTGAGTTTTGCCCTTTTTTCGCCTAAAATAAATAAAAATAAAGCAAATTCTCTTTTTTATAAGTAAATATGGGCTTAGCAAAACTAGCCATAATTGTGTAATGGCCGTTTATCTTTGACTTAGAAAGTATGGTTTTGTTTGGCATGTAAGCACAAATAAGTCAAACACTCTGCAACTATTTCATGTATTGCACTGAAGTTTATACAACCAAGTATGATAACTCTATCTTACTTATATGTTTGTCCCTTTATTTTTTTACTGGTTTAAGTTTGCATGTAATCTAATTTAAAAGTGATCCATGCATGTTTTACCAAAACTTTGCAATCCTTAAGGATTCCATTATGAAGACTCCATTGATGTTGTTAGTCTGCTGTTGAAATCACTGAGTACTCATATTATAGATATATAGATACTTAGAAGCTGCAGAATTGAGGAGCGTGCTGTTTCCGTGACAGCTCTTGTTATATAGGGGTCATGACCTATTTTGGCAACATGACGTGCATTTTCCTGGAAATGTTTAACTTATTTTTTAAGACCTAAAACCATATAAACCATGGCTTTGAAATGTCCAGATATCTTTGATACAATAAGAATATTTAATTTACCCACAATCCTTAGAGCACACACTTGGCAAGTATCAAGAAATTTCACCAGTTCTTTGATTGGCGATATCCATTAATTTTCGTAAGCGCTGCTGATAATCAGTATGCACGTGAAAACCACTTGTATGTCTGTGTTATTAGCAATTATTCTGTTTGTTGATTTTAAATGACTAATTTGAATAGATATTTATTAAGATTTAAGAAATGTTTGAATAGGTATGAAAACATTCTACATTAAGTCGCAGACTTATATTAAGTGCCCAATATTGGTAAAAGGATATAATTTACCCACAATTCTAAATGTATCGTAAGTATCGGTAAATTCTGATAGTTAAACCATTATTGCAGATTCAATACCAGACAAAAGTTTAAAATAATCTATATAGACAAAGAAAGAAGTCTCAAATCCATGGTTTATATGTCAGTGACTTTGTCTGCCATTCAGATGTAAGTGCCAGTTGTATTATGCTTTATGTTCTTATTTAATTATAAAACATTCATAAATATTTTGCTTGTTAAATTTACCTTGTTTTGTTATCACATTTCACTATTTTTCCTCCAGTATTTATTGAATAAATTATTCATGAACACAAATACAGACTTGTACTAAATCCAAATATAGGATAATTTTGCAGAATCAGCTGGGGTGAGTAGTTGCTCAGTCCAAGTTTACTAGCCCACACGGAGAATGTACTTGCTTATATAAAAAATGAATTGATGGACAGAAGTATTTAACTGCACTAGCCGTCATGGAGAATGTCCTTGCCCATAATTATATAGGATAAATTGATGGACAGAAGTATTTAACTGCTCTAGGCCACATGGAGAATATACTTGCCTATATATAGGATGAATTGATGGACAGAAGTATTTAACTGCCTTAGCCCACATGGAGAATATACTTGCCTATATATAGGATGAATTGATGGACAGAAGTATTTAACTGCCCTAGCCCACATGGAGAATATACTTGCCTATATATAGGATGAATTGATGGACAGAAGTATTTAACTGCCCTAGCCCACATGGAGAATGTTCTTGCCTATATATAGGATGAATTGATGGACAGAAGTATTTAACTGCCCTAGCCCACATGGAGAATATACTTGCCTATATATAGGATGAATTGATGGACAGAAGTATTTAACTGCCCTAGCCCACATGGAGAATATACTTGCCTATATATAGGATGAATTGATGGACAGAAGTATTTAACTGCCCCAGCCCACATGGAGAATGTTCTTGCCTATATATAGGATGAATTGATGGACAGAAGAATTTAACTGCATGAACCCACATGGAGACTGTTCCAGAAGATCAAGACTCGATACTTGACCAATAAATCAAACTATAATTAACTTTTAAACAATTTTCTCAAGTCAATCCTTTCCAGCTCCATATCAGGCAAATTATTTGTATAATATTTTTTATACCAAAGAAATGCAGTGAGAGTAGAGATAAGCAGACATCCAGTAAAATATTCTGAGACCGCAGGCAAAAGTAATGAGCAGAATGTAGATTGATGTTCCAATCAAGCATAAGAAGCGATTTTACAGAATACTGAATTTACAGTATTTTGGTATTATTGCTGCAGAAATATTTATTTGGTGTTATGAATAATAAGACAATAATTATGTGTCTTCTTTATTTTTTACCATCACCCTTTTATACCATGAAAACCAATGATTAAAATTGACAAAGTTTTAGCTAGTTTCACTAGCAGTTTAGGGTAACAAACACATTCAGGTAGCATCAAAAACTAGAGTAATATGTAAAAACAAAGAGCTTGCAGTAAAGATTTCTGAACAGAATACAAACTGAAATGTTTTACGAACAGGATGCAGCCCAACTGTGGACTGAATTGTTTAGTGAAGCAACAAAAAAGCTGAATTTTAAGTGTTGACATGGCTGTTTCTACATTAGCCCAAGCAAATGCCCAAAATACTAAAAAACATTCTTGATAAAATAAATTAAAAGACAAACATAACTTTGACAGTCGTTTTTATCAGAGACAAAAATAATAGCCAGCGATCCCATGGGTAGAAATATATGAAATATATGCACAAACACTTAATACATTGGAATATGTCAACAACGTTGGTCACAAACAAATGGTCTCCATTAAGTTTATTTGATGCTCTGCTCAGACAATACTGACCATTAAGACATCAACACAAGATTTCATATTAAGAGAGTGCAAAAGAGTGTTGATATACATTGTACATCTAACTGGCTGGCAAAGCACACAAAAAGTAGTCACTGAAGTTCTTTTACAAACTTTCTAGTTTCATTTTTTATATAGAAAAAATAATGATTATTATCAATGACAATTGTATGCACAACCTTCAAAAAACTCATTTATTTGAAGCAAAAATTAAAAATAAATAAAACTTCAAATTTAAGAGTGGCATCTAATTCACATAGACACATAATCATATACGCACAGTCTTAATTTTAAAATAAATTTATTAGAAAATCTGGATTAACATGTTCATAAATCTGTTACATTATTATGCAATAGGCTTAAACATTTTAAGATTCATTTTTGTACACTTCATTGAATATCTGGGTATGGCACAATGCACATGCAAAAGTAATGAAATCTAAATATGCTTGTTTAAAGATCATATTGAGCTGACTGTTCAGAAATTTGTCAAAGTTTACAACGTTGTTAACAGCATCATTGTTAACTTCAAAAGGTGAAATATTTGATGATTTGCTCATTCATTTATATAAAACATATACATGTACAGCTGAAACAGTTGTCTTGAACCTTGTTAGAAATACTGTAACTCACAAATGTGCACATCAATGTTCTAGAGAAATAAAGATTTGACATTAAACAAAGATGACATTAACAATGTTGTTAACTTTAACAAAGGTCTGAAAAATTGGCCCAATGTTTACCCTTTTATAGTCAGAGACAAAACTTGCAGCCTTAGCTAATGCCCCACAATTAAGTTCTTAAGTACAGTAATAGACTCACAGTTTCCTGGATTAAAATACAAGTTGGAATCTTACTGATAATTTTACTAATTGTTGAAAGTAAAATAAAAATGAGACATTTAAAAAGGTATCATATCCTGTCCATGTAAATACTCTCATTGAATTATTTTCTGCTGAACACTTAAATTTAATGCACCAATCTAGCACAGCAGTTGTTATAAGATGTGAGAATACTTGAACATGATAATTGAAAACCAAACATTGCAAGACGCGATATCTAAGAAATGTACATTGTATAATAAAAAATATGAATTGTTAAATAAATACTCCACATAGAAATCACATGTACATCTAGGGTTCAAATGGCATGGTGCTGCAGAGAAGGGATAGGGAGAATTTTTTAAAAAAATTTTTAGCTTAAGCATTTAATTCTATGAAGGCAGAATGACTCCCATGTCGCTGACAATGAGGGCAAAAGGGTGCTACGAAAAATAACAGGCTGCAACACCCTTCCATAACTCTAGTGTTAAAGCTCTAACAACTACAAAACACATGTTGTGATTTTTTAACAAACAGATAGTGAGGAATCTTATTATCTGTTTTTGCACCAAATAACTGACAAAATACATTGTGGGTATATTTGACTTGTTTCATTTACGAAGTGCTTAACACAATATTATGTACACTTAAGTGAATAACATTTATCTTGTTTTGTTCATGCAGCCTTTCTGTTCATATTTTCACCTGAGACATCCTGTTTGATATGTAATCTTTTCTGAAATCTTAAAAACAATGTTATCAAAATGTTGCAACTATGCATTTAAATCTAAAATGAATTAATTCTAATCGGAGCTGACATGTTTCATTATGTTGCACAGCAAACTATTCACAGGAAAAATACAAGTGCATGTCAAATGCAACACTTTTCGATAAAACAGCACAAAATGAATTGCATGGAAAGAAAATTTGTAAAATACTGTCAAAGGATAATGTTGTCAATCAGGTAGATAAACACTTTATAACACAAGTTACAGGGTACATTAAACTTATCTATTCATTTATCATGCAATAAAAAAACACTCACAATGATTTGGGCAAATCTGAATAAAGCACATTAAAATCCAAATACAAAATGCATATGATTAAGAGAGCCTGAATAAACAAACCACAACAAGAGAAAATAGCTCTTAAAACTTACAGATAATAGGACAAAAGCAGAAAGTATAACAACAATGTTTACTTGGACTAAAAACTGGGGGCCGTATCAATGAGGGATTTTAATCATAACTTTAATTATCTTAAATCTGTATATGAGTCACTAATGACAACAAAAACATTATTTTTATTACCTCAACTTCATGCTTAAGTTCAATTCACCTAAATATGTACCAAAATAATGAAACTATGGCATTAAGTCAAAAACTAGTTTCCATTTACGACTAAAAATCAACTAAATAGCCCCCAGAGTTTGGGCACTTATGTAATTAACAGTGCTTTTTACATTATTGATTTAGTTAAACATGTTTTATAAATGTAAAAACTTACAATTCAAACTTGTCCTATAGACCTATATCTCGTACCTGGTTCAAAGCATTCACCTTAAGTAAGAAAGCAGTGTAAGATAACAATAAATCATATCTAATTGAAATCTTATCTTCCACCCAATACCCAGTATGTACAAAATATAGCCACTATAAAACCCCAATGTTCGAGTATATGCCAAGAAGCTGAAGGCTGAATATCTAAGAGTGAAGCAGGTTTGTAGAATAATGAATTGTTCCTTCACCAATACTGACAAGAAAGGTCTCACTGTTCACCTGAAAGTAAATTGTTATCACCAAATAAATGTTTAATAAACATTTCAATGAAAATGTTGTGATGAAATGCAAATACAGTCGAACGTTGTTGGCTCAAACTTGCTTGGCTCGAATTCCTCGTTGGCTCATTCTGGATTTAAAAGACAGATTTCTTTATACTGAATGTAAGCATTTCCGCCTGGCTCGAATTTTTTGAGCCTCAAAGTATAATCGCTGGTCCCTGGGAGTTCGAGCCAACAAGTTTCGACTGAACATAGATGTTTAGACAGCTCATATTATAAGTAATATGTATCTACATTGTAGGTTGATCTTTCAACAGAACTACCAGGGGCAGTGATTACGAACAGTCTCAAGTCTGAGTTCAGACTCAAGACTCATTATTTCAAAACTTCATTTCATTGTTATATTCCTTTTTTTCAGAGCATTGATGGTAAAACATCGTGAAACATATTGCTATTTGAATATTTTACTAATATATACCTCTGTTTTGTAAAAGAAATGAAATTAATATGATTTTTTCTTCCTTGGTGAAAATGCTTTTTCTGAGTCTAAGTCTTGGCATGGACTTGAGACTGTTTGTAATCAAAGCCCCAGGACATAATTGTACAAACTATTTGCAAAGTATTTTTCCATCAATCAAGAACTTTAGAACAAACTGACTTAAGAACAAACAGACAAATAAGACTGTGTTAGTTATTTTATAAAATAAATTTTGCCTTTCATGAATAATCTATATATTTTCCCAGACAAAAACACAACTTCTATTCAAATACAAGCAAGAAACCAAATTTGATGATAAGTGAGATGGATTTAAGTAGTATCTTATGGCAAAACTCACTTTTCACACCCTCAAGGTGATGTTTTTCCCTGTCTTTTGAAGTGCCGCTAGTAGCTCATCTGAACTAAGGGTTGAGGTAACCGTTACTGTTTTGGCATCAAGGTTGGCATCGATATCATCCTTATTGACTGAAATATAAGAAAACAGTTTTTAAGTATTCATCAAGATAATTTATATTTCATCAATAACTCCACAATCAATCAACCTGGTGAGTTTTTGATTGCAACATTTGCTGTTTATCTTAATTCTCTAGGTGTTCAGACGGAAACAACCACAATAAATATTTGCAAAATTTTATGGTAACCATACTACATGTATTATTTTTCAACTCACCGCCAATTTTTTCAAGAACCTTTCTTGCTGCGTTTGTGCAGCCCCCACATGTCATTTCCATGTCGAATACATACTTCTGAAATAGTAGAAATAAATGCTACATCAGCTCAAACATTAGTTTAAGCTTATTTATTTTACAACGATTATGAAACAAAATATTACAACATTATATTCGACAATTTCGTTGGCATGATATTACGCAAGAGTATGGTCTTGAGTTGAGGGAGAAAACCGGAGTACCCGGGGGAAACCCACATGACCACAAACCAAACTCACATGCTCCCAGGCAAGGTAACAAACCAGGGCCGCCTAGGTGAGAAGCGAGCGCTGTAACCACTGCACTAGCCAGACAACCAAACATTCTACACATACAACTCATACATTACATGTATTGTTTAAAAACCAATAAGCTAAAATAATTTCAAAATTCTGTGTCAGAGCTGTTTTTATAGCCTTTACTCAGCATCCCAATGCCAGAAATGATATATTGTTTGCATTTAATGAATACATTTCCATAATGGGCCTTTGTGGTAATAGGCCTTGTTGACCGGACACCATTAAGGTTGGTCCATGGGGTATATATCTTCCACTATTCTGTACAGCAATTAAAACTATGCACTTCACCAAAACATGCAAAGACATTATATCTATCTGAATTTGACAGTCATACAAATAACAATGTAACAAACAAACAAACTTATGGCCAT
The DNA here is from genome assembly GCF_026914265.1 of Mya arenaria. Classification (NCBI taxonomy): domain Eukaryota; kingdom Metazoa; phylum Mollusca; class Bivalvia; order Myida; family Myidae; genus Mya; species Mya arenaria. Next base: position 10,824,634 of record NC_069124.1, read on the forward strand.
AAGCATGTTTTTATAGTGTGTAAGAAAATATTATTGTCTGATCTCTTAAAATTAAACAGACTGTCACTGCTAGAAAACATTCTTTGCATTTTGATTTAAAAAAATGTGTACCATCAAAGCAGAGTACATAACTTCAAGTATTTTTTTCCAGAATAATGTTGAATCTGCAGTGAATGACTGTTTCATGTTTTGTGTTTTATATATAAATATCTAATTTGGGCAATATCCTTTTTAGGAGCAGATAGTACATTGTAAGTTTCATTATTCAAGAAAGTTATCAGATCTTTCATGTATTCAGGGCATTGGTTGTTTTATCTTTATACACACAAATTCCTGTATGGTATTTGATCGATCCATTTCAGCCATTCAATATTTCAACTGATGGTGTTTTTTTTCCATAGGTTTCTGTAGAATCATTTTGCCAGCTCTTTTTTACAGTGTACATGTAGTAATTTTCCTTATTATAGTTTTTTTCTTATTTCAATTTCATTAAACCTATTTTCATTTATTTAATTATATACTTAGTTTTGTTATATTGTGTGCCTTATAGCATGAGCTAGGTTTAGTTTGGATGTAAAGCTATGCATACTATTTTACAGAACACCATTGCATGATGATTGGTCTGGATTTTATCTTTAATTTCTTTGTTATTGCCTCCATATGCATAATAAGTGGAATCATCTACATATCAATTTATTGAAGAGTTATGCAAATGGCTTAAATCATTGAAATGATATCCAAAATCAATTGCCACAATAATATTGGCAAATATGTAGTGTTGCTCAGGCATAGTAAACATGGAAAACAGAAAGTATCTAAAGTAAAGTGCAGAGTTCTCAATAAGTAACAAGTTTCAGTTGATCCATCTCAAATAGTGAAATAACATATCAGCTACTACTTCTAGTACTTAAAATTCACTTTTTTTTCAACTTTTGAACCAGCCCAATTGCCATTTGAACTGTCCATTTTGGCCGTCAGTCGTTTCTTGTTGACAACACTGTATATGACTTACAACGTAAAACCAGCTCTATAAACCATAAGCAACACATGATTTTTTTAAACCAGCTGTATAAAAAAGATGAAAAGTTCATAAGAAAAATAAATATATAATTTAATATGTCCATCTTGGGGTAGTAAAAGACAAGACCTACTACACATGTCTAGAGTCTTTTTTCTCTCTCTTTTTGGAAATAAAACAACAATTTTTTTCTCCCCTCAAAAAGTTTCCCCAATAAAGAAAAAAGAAAGACAGCTAGGATTTAAAACAATATAGAATCACGTTTTTAAATGTATTATTAAACAATCATTAAGTGCAAGGGCTGAATCTTTTTTGGTACGATTGTGATAGGGTTCGAATGTCACATTCAGCTCTGTTTTTTATTACTTGTCAAGTGCTAGAGCCCTGGGGCACCCCACATTTAATAGTCACTATTAAAGGATGTATATTTCCAATTTTTATATATAAATATATATATTGTATTGTCATATTGTTTCCTAATATCTGATGATATATAAACTTATTTTTCCAAACCACAGGTGTATGATGCGTTTTGTTTTATCCCCACCTCCTAGTCTACCCCCCCCCCCCCCCCCCCTCTCCTACAGCCCACCAAAAAAATAATCCAAATTCTTTCAAACACTTAAGAAACATCTTTGTTTAACATGACTACATCTGTGATAGTCAAGGTTCACAAATTCTTATTAATTTTATGTTCAAATTTGTTCATTTTATGGACAGTCAATCAAGTAAATTACCCTTTAATTCATAATATTGAGGGCACACGTATAAAGTATTGTTTGACATTTTGACAAAAGGATGTAGAAACAGAGGAGTGCTTTAAGTTTGAATTAAACTAAAGACAAATTGAAAATAAAATAACATCAAAAACTTCATTTGTAATAACCTTCCAAAAGTCACCCCAAGTAAGACATGTACATGTGCAAAACCTGCGACATGAAATTATGATTAATAAGTATATTTTTTAATAAAACACTTAGATGCCAAGTTATATTTTGCTTTCACTGCCTTTAAAAACATGCGATTCGCTAATGTAAGGCGCCATTTCTATTTCAAAATATATTGAATGTAGTTCAACATAACTAGGATGCCTCAAAGATGTCCATGTTCCCTTTGAGGTTATTCCCCCATGTGCTACATTTTGATCTTAAAACTGTATTTAACCACTGAATGACATTTTTTAGAAAGACGTGTTACGAGTATGAAATGCTAAATGTCTCTAGGTACGCCCCTAATAAAAATAATTTGTTTCTGCCACCTGTGGGTTTAAGGGGGATGTAGCAGAGGGGGTGGGTGAAAACAACCAATCACACACCTGTGTTAAAACATATAATTTCAATAAAAAGTGCCAGAGCAATGATTATAATGTCTTCTTCCGTACTCGTACTGGGCCAACTCTGGAACACTCTCAGGGGCGTAGCCAGTGTTACGCACTTATGCATGTGCGTAACATCAATTTGAAAAATGAAAGGTCGAGGGCTAAGCTAAAAATTGATATTAGAATAAAAGAAAGAACAGCCAAAGTAAACGTTGCTTCTCTGTGAAAGATAGCTTTCTGTGCCGAAATACAATCACTTGGTAACTACAAAGTCGGCGGCCTCGAACCTATGAATCCCCCATAATACACCTCAGAGTTTAACATGTTCGTTCCATTTTTCATTTTCCATTGTTTCCCCCCGAACCCCCAACCGGCTACAGGGATATTCCCCATCCAACACCCTCCCCCTTTCGTGCGTAACATTCGGTAAAGCCTGGCTACGCCTCTGACTCTCGAACGGTAGAAGCTTATGAAGCAACTGACAGAAATGAAAAAATTTAGAAATATATTGTTAAAATATTATGACAACTTACCTGAGCTGACATTTTTAATGTAGGTTTGCTTCCTGTCTGGAATGTGCGATGTTGTGTGGTGTACAAATCGAAATCGATGCAATCATTGGGTAAAACGGACAGTCGCAAAACGGGGCGACACTATTTCCCGGTCTCTCCTCGTAAAATCCGGTCTCATCCGGTCTCATAATTCCTGATTCATAACTTATGGCCCCAGGCAACGGATTGTGTTGCTGATGTTTATAACACGATTTTGACAATCTTATTTGTTTTTATATGTAACAAAATGGTATAAAATATATAAACATTATGTCTTTATTTATGCAATTTGTTATAGGTCTACACTATTTATGCAATTCGTGTTTAAGGTGTAGGGAAAGATGCGATGGCAGTACAAATGCTGATGTTTTTTGCATAAAAGATTGAGGACGGCTAGAGTATAAAGTAACTTAGAATTGCACCTTTTAAATTATGTTATGTCAAAGTTGTTTATTGTTCTTCCTTTTTTGTTTACCCCCCCCCCCCCCCCTCCAGACATTATATTTGTTAAGCATTAATGATTACAATTGAAAAATTCCATGTTTGCATATCCGACTCATATCGATACGATACGATATGTTTATTGCATAAAACATTATACAATGTTCATAGCATGTAAATAAGTAAATCAATGAATGGAGAAAAAGTACACAAACACATTTTCTGGAGCTAATAGTTGCAATGTTATGACATCCTATTATAGTAAGTATGCGTGTGCTTAGACATTAAAGCTACTAGATGAAGAGTGTTTATTTGAAGTTGCGCCATTCATAAGTAATCAACACATTATGTTTCCATTGTTCGTTTATAATTTTGTGCTATTCGCTAACATTGAATACATTTGAATACCTTCGTCATTATTACACAACTTAAGCCGAATATATTTTATTTGTCAACTTGAAGTTTGCAATAAAACTCTAGCTGTTTAAGAAATCTGATGCCGATTATTTTATTTATTTTTGAATTTGGTTATATGTTATCATCGTATTATTTCTAATCAAGATTATTAAAGCCTTTGCATAACAATCATTTATTCTATAAAATTGCCTTTATAATAAACAACAATATTTTTAGGGTATGAACCGAACAGTAGCCATGCGTGTGTAATAAAAAAACTGGGACATTCGCTAATCTCTGACACGCGTTGACACGGGGAGCTTGGTAGATACTCTCTATATGTACATAGATATGTTAGAATTATACAATATTGGTTAAAGGTAACAAGTAGCGATAACATTATAATAAGTAGTGTATATGAGTATGCATTATCTGACTGTAATAATAGAAAAAATAACTGGGTATCAAATGTTAAAAAGCTTTTGAGCCAGTATGGTTTTGCATACGTATTCAATAATCCTAATATGATAAATGAAAAGTACTTTCTAACTGAATTTAAAACAAGAATAATTGATTGTTTTAAGCAAGAATGGTATAGATCCCTTGATAGCCCAGTTTTATTTTTGTATAAGGAATTTAAGACTACTTTTGTGTATGAAGATTATTTGGATTTATTACCTAAAAGCTTACGACTATTTTTCTGCAGACTTAGACTTTCTGCACACCCGTTAAGGATTCAAACGGGTAGATATAATCGTAATCGAATACAACGTGAAGAAAGACATTGTTTATGCTGTAACTCAAGAGATATAGAAGACGAATTTCATTTTATTTGTACGTGTACAAGTTTTGAAACTATAAGAAAGAAATACATAAAACGGTATTATTATTTACGTCCGTCTGTTTTTAAGTTCATCGAACTGTTAAACACAAGAAATAAACAACTTATAAAACTGTCCTTATTTGTCAAACAAGCTCTGAGTATTAGAAGATCAACTTTAAATATTGACTTATAATTATAATAGTTTTGTTCATCCTCACCTGATTTGCATATATATTTATTTATTTTTTTGAATGTATTTATGATTCTATTCCATATTATGTATAACCTATGTCATACCATGTGTTTGTTTATTTATTATTCATATGTGGTTAAGAAGATGATGTACTTTGTACAAGTCTTAATAAAATATCTGTTCTGTTCTGTTCTGTTCTGTTCTGTTCTGTTCTGTTCTGTATAACGCATTTACACCTTTCATGATATGACATTATTGTGTATTGTCATAAACCTGTTACGAAGAGTTCCTTGAAAAAATAAAATGATAATAAATGAACTTCTGAAATATTCGGAAGGCTATTTTACAAAGGAAATATAACTTACAAATAAAGTCGTCATGATCGGTGGAACTACGATGCTCCTAATTTATAAAAAGTAACAAATCTCAGCTTATAAAAGTTCCATGACTTCTATAACAACCAAATGTACGTATGCCTGTGGTGTCTTTGCAACTGCTAATGCTGTGGATTTTTGTTTTAAGAATGGCTATGTAAATACAAATGTCGTAAGTGAAATGAGGGAACAGATGTCTAGAAAATAAAAAAAAATCCGTTTCGTAAAAAAAAGTCGCGATCCCTATGACTTTCAAATTAAAAACATTCTGTTCATGTGAAATGCCAGAATTCGTCGATAGTTTAGTTATTTGCGAAAATAGAACATGCAGGAAAAGATTCCACATGAAATGCGTCGGCATAAAAATTAAAATTAGACGATCAGTTGGCAGAAATACATAAGGCAACTGGTCGTGGAAGTGCATCTGCTGCAACAAAATCAATAGTTAAACAAAAGAAAAATAATAGAATTCCTAAAGTACTGTTGACTTACAAATTTGATTTACATGTAGTCAAGCATTGTTTCTTTTTGTATTACTATTATCAATAGTATACTTTTAACTTAATTTAATATGAAAAACCCCACACACAATGTGTTTGTTATTCATGACATTAATTTTAGTACATGTGCATATTTCATGTTTTTATCTTTGCCTTAATTTATTATATGTTTTATTGATATAAAATATGAAATAAATGGTGACATAATTATCATCAAATATCTAATGTTTTAATCAACTGTAATCTTTTGTAATCCATTTACCCCCCTGCGGTCATTAACACCTTCTCGATCACGCCCGATAGCTACTATAAAATTTGGAAAACAGAGACCGGATCAGACCGGGACCGGGAAATAGTATCGCCCCGCAAAACGGGACAGACGATTGAAACGGGTTCGTGATGTTATAGGAATTCATTATTTTAGGGAATTTTGGGAAAGTCAAAATCTCATTTTTTTATCAAATAAGGAGTTGTATTGTATAAATATAAGAGTATGTCTATGGCAGATTATCCAGTTTGTTGAATGTCGCCAGTATTAAAAAGAAGGAATATATATATAACTGTTTTTAAATTGATCTAGGATTGGTGATATTTACTCCCTCCACAAATTCAAATTCGCAAGTGAAATAATTTACTGATATATACTTATAATATAATTGAATACGATTTTTCTAATATGGTGCAAATTGGCCCTTTTAGCCCCTTTATCATTGAGTATCAACATGTGTACCTTAAGATCTTTGTGTTTGTTATATATGGCGTATTTAAAACTATGAAGTAGAAATGATACCACTTTTTTTATATATATAAATATTGAGGCTGACTGTAGTGGGGAGCGAACTTAAGCCGGAAGTGGCACGATCGTCTGCCCGAGACTATACGGCTGTATTAAGGCTTGATTCTGACTCGTAATCCTTTGTGACTTTGAAAGTTGAATTTTGCCCACAAAGAGAGAAATTAACCCTCACCTGTTGGTGGAGCCGCCCAGCTACCACTCACACATCGTGCCGAAATCAAGTGGATATCAAAAGCTATATCGGCCCGATATTGAATTATTAAGCGGGCCGACATTGGACCGCCTCCATTTTGCAACACATTTTTATGTCGGTCCGATATTTACTCAAGTCCGCTTGCCGCATTTAACAGCTATAGATAACCCACATATCACCGCTTTCTTACACGATCGTATTTTTTTTAAATATAGATATGCGGTAATTTTGATTCGGTGGAAAACCTTGATGCAACTTTAATGTATAGATGTTAAAACAAATTAAAAGTCATACTTCAATTGAGAAAGGTTTGTAAAACACATAATTTTATACACACGTTTTTAAATAAAAACTTATATTCAAACATTAGTAAACAATGTTACAACAATATAATGTCACAAATAGTGTGAACACATTTTAAATGTAATATGTGTGACACAGACAACATATAAGTTTGTGGAATTTTGAAATATTGTTTAATAGTAACATAATGGGACATGCTATAATGAAATATACAAGGTATACTTCTGTTGAACTATTGGCGAACAATGTGTATTAAAAAATATCATAAAGAGTTTATTTAGAGTTTATTTCAGAATATTTCAGAATACAATAGGCAATTTGCCCACGCGTATACAATCAGTAAAATGCTTTTATGGATATAACATAGCCAATGGCCATTCAATCTTTAAATCACACAATTACAAATTGGTTTAACACTCACAGTACCATAGCACAACACAAACATATAGCGAGATGAATAAATAAATATTATCCGTAATAATTTTAGTCAGAGGTCTTTTTCAACTTTCAAACTTTGAATACATACATTGATATTTTTCTATTTACATAAGCATTTTGAGAGGTGAATAATTCTATAAATTTAATCTTATTCGGTCTTGCAAATTAATTAAACATCTATGTAATTAAGCTTATCTTATATCAGTATATACACACCTGTCGCCAATGGTTCAACAGTCAGAAGTATCCATTGTATGATATCAGCACGATATCGGCCCGCATTCGAATACATATAGAATTTGTAGTGTGTGTGTGTGTGTGTGCGTGTGTGCGTGTGTGCGTGCGTGCATGTGTGCGTGTGCGCTTGTGTGTGCGCGTGCGCGTGCGTGTGCGTGCGCGTCACTTTGGTGGGTATAGACCGAAGAAATACTTTGAAGACAAAATACAGAGAGAAAAAATGACTAAGTGGCTTTCCGATCATCAGTGCGCTTGACCTGTCCAGCTCCCGATGCGATACAAGGTAACTAGTCATCACTGGCAAAGCCGGACACTTTTCATATGGTACGGCTTATTCCATAACTCAACTTAATCTCTTAGAGAAGAAGGCCCTAATAGGGGATCTCAGTATGTCAAAGAAGGTGCTCCAATAACCGTGGCAGGTAGGTTATTTCATATTTCATTATTTCCGAATATCCTTGGGATGAAGCCGGCATTGTACGAGTCCGTTAAGGCTGGGTGAAGGCTAAATGTTGTAGAAATCTGGTACATGTACGTATTACGTAGATATCTGGGCATAAGACGTGATTGTATAAGAAATTTATCTACTTGAATGTCAACGTCATTATCGATTATCTTATAGTATCCAGTTCATGCTTTCGATGGTAGAGGCCCAGCTTTTTCTTAACGGTAGGTCACAAATTGCGCAGCCCTCCGCACCATTTGTACTCAGTTGATTTGGTTCTGGCTGTGTGGATTTTAGACGGATGAATATCAGCTAGTTCAGGTTCAGATTAGCGTATAAGAGATGTGTAGGCATTTTTTCTTCGTCATACATCGATGCATTTATTTAAGTTTCTGCAAAGGAAGCCGAGAATCCTGTTGGGTGTTGTTGTGTTTTTACTTTATTAAAAATATGCTGATTCCATGCGATATTTGTAAGTCACAGGCTATACGTACCAAGATATTTAGTTGTTGTTTTTTTTCTTCAGAGAATACAAAGTTGTTCTGATTCAATGAGTATATTGTTGTGAAGGGTTTTCTACGTTGGGTAAATTAAATAAAACTGCACTATTTCGGGTGGAAGTCCATGCCCCATCTGTTTACCAATTCTGCAAGTACATGCAGGTATTTTGTGCAATTCTTTTGGTGATGAGCTGATGTGCCTTTCAAGACGTGTCGATGAACATACCTTAATTTACTGGTAGGTCATTTCATAAAATCAAAAAGAGCAGAAACACTTGAAACTGTCATATTATATATGGATTAGGAGTACTGTACGCTTTAAAGCATTAGTATGTAATACACGGTCACATGTCACAGTAAGTCTGTTTCTGAAAGGGGAGGTAACCGGTGAATGGAGCGTAATAAATTATGCAAATTTGTTGCCATGTGTCACGTGATTATGACGTCACATCAGAAACAGTGCGCCATTTTGTTAAAAATGTGGGGGAAATCTTTTAGATTTTGAAGAACTGTGGGCTTTAAAAAAGGTATGTTGTTGTGGATTCAAAGATTATTTGTGGATCTTTGTACGTTTCACAATTACATTTATTTGATTTTAAAAATCAATGCGTATTTCAATAATATTCACTAAATTGTTTTACCGGGTATGACTTTCGCGGGTTATTCCATTATGTAGTTTGTAAACAAACGGTGTCGAAAAATCACGTGTTTTCGATGTATCAATATAATGTCAAAACTGTCGGGTTTTGGTGTAAAAGGAATAATATATATAAAAATATTACATACAAAAGATGTTAAATGGACGATTCCATTTTAAATTTTAGGGGGGACAGGTTGGTATTATGTCTGATGTATGTGACACATGACACATTTTTCTAATGTAATTTTAGGAAGGACACATTTTTAAGAACCATGCAAGCAACGCTGTTGTAACAAGCATTATTTTGTTTTCTTGTATCAAAATAAAATATTCTGAATGTATTGAACAAAGTCCTGTCCAGTGTCCATCCCCATTCTCAAAAATGGACTATCCCAAGATGCATGCAGATGCATTGTGATTGATCTGTTGGGCATCTCAATGAAAGTTCACATACATACAACCATCCAAATCCCTGGTTGTTGTCTAAACGATGTTAGGCAACACGCAGGACGTATTCCTTATACCAGTCCAAACACTTTTTGGTATCCATAAAGATGTTATTTTGCCAACTTTTATCTCTGGTCAGTCTGGAAAATTCTTCTCTTGTATGAAACATCTATATTTTGATTCATAGTCATGGTAAATTCAGCATTAGGCTATGTGTTCCATTCAAACTCTTCCAACCCTGAGTTCAGTTTCGGTTGCTCACGCTAAAGCAGAATTGTTTTTTTAAGCACTATTGTAACGTTCTTGGAATCATGTAGTCGGAGCCCGGAAAATAAACATTTCTGTTTTAGTGAAATTTATAAAGTTTTGATTTTCGCTTTATTGCTATTACTTCTTTAGGATGATTTCATGTATTTGATACTAATGTTATGGTTTTAGTATATAATGTCTAAACTTAGTTAGTAAATCATAAATTGAAACAAAAGCGGTTTATTCTTAATAGTTTACTTCTTTTTGTAAGATTAATGAAATTGACACCCCTACTCTGTACTGTAAGTTATATATAATGGTTTCGCCCATAGGGTTTGTTAAAATGGATCATTCCATTTCGATCACGTGATGTTGGGGTATTATATATAAGCAGCGAAAGGCAAAGTAATAGTTAGTTTGTGTTTCAACGCCAATGTGAGAACATCGTTAATATATTGGGAAGCTTTGAAGTTCTTCTTGTACTGTTTAGGGCGGGTTCTAAAACAGTCCGAGAATAGGTTTGAAGTTTAATTTAAGGTAGCGTGTCCGAGCTAGCTAGGGAAGAAACGTTACATTGCATCTGAACACAAGGCTACTTTGACTGGCGGGGTGCTACATTTATGGTGACCAGACCCTCCCTATTTCCTAACAGGATGATAACAGTTAACTGGCTAGGGAACCTGTCAGGTCACCAAATGAATAAAACACTTAGCCACAGCGTTAATATTATAATTATATAATTTTTTCCCTAATGCAATGTTCGTAAAAAGAACCAGCTGCTGACCAAAATAGTTGGTTCAAGTGGCAATTTGGCCAGTTCAAATTTAATAAAAATAAATCCACTTAAGTAGTAGCTGGTTGATTGCTTAACTATTTGAAATGGTTCTACTGAATCTTATTGAGAACCTTGCAAATGAAAAAATAATAATAAACACTTAACTATGCTATTATGATATAAACAATCTATTCATTTATAGCTGAGTGCCTGGTGTGACATCATTGAATGTATTAAAATTTGGTTGCCGAGTCGGCATCCTCTGCAGTATTTGGTAAATAACGTACATACAGAGAAGCCATTCTGCATTATAAACACCTTAATTGTATGAAGTTATTGTTTCAAATTAAAACAAAACAAAGAAATAGATCGGTTCTGTTTCTTGATTTTAGTATGACCGAGATTTCAGTCACACGTTTTTGCGATGTGAATTCTGTCACTAATTTTCTGCAAGGTGGTGATTCTGAGCTTCAGAGCCATTTCCCCAAAAGCTTCAAAAAGCTTCAAAAAGACTTAAGATTTATTCTTAGTTTATTGTTAAACAATATTATATGTTTAACACAGACATTGTTTTTTTGTGAAATTTTGCAGGACACTCTGTTTTCTTATGGGTTACCAAGTTTTTGGGATAGCTGATCCTGCAGGTTTATACTGAGAAAAGAAGTAAATGTATGGCACTGTATGTGCTTGTGGATTTTAAGTTGTCAAAAACAACCATGTGTGCTTAGAAATCTAGACATAGTACAGTTGGCATGAGTGTTGTTCAGTCAAAAATGGCCAGTTAATATTATTTTTATTTCTTTAGAAAATGTCAAGTAGAAGTTCAAAGCGGCGCAGTGATGGGGCCAGCAAGAGCCGGTCCCAGCCATCATCCGCCAGTGTCAGCGATGAGGAGAATATCTCTGATGTGGAACAAGCAGAGAATGGTAATGTCAACATATTCCTTGCATCTTAGTCAAAGTGATTTCAGAAATCAGAAAGAAATCATCATTAGACAGTGATTTTTTAGTGCAATACTGCCTTCTTAAGACTGTTTCCCCGTCTGTCCATTTTCCCCAAAATTTTATAATTTTTTCCCAATTCCATAAATGCAGATTACGTTAATGAATAAAAAAGCAATGAATTTCTTGAAATATAAACAAAATATTGACAAGACTTACTCTTTTACAGCATCATGTATGCATAAAAAAGTTAAAACATGTACATTTTCCATTAAGTTTGCTATTTTAACCTGATTTTGTACTTTTACCAAAGTCAACTTTTTTTCCTAATTTGCAAGGCACAGGTAAAAATAATTCCAAAAAAAATCACTGTTAGAAGTATCAAAGCTACATTGATGAAACTCAGTATATGGAAAGACCCGCTTTTGATGTAATAGAATATAAATCTGTTCAGATTTTTTTTTTAAACACATCTAGGCAAGAGGTTCAGTATGAAATTTATTTTATGAATATATAAATTTTTTATAAAAAAGAATATTGAGAAAAATAACTCTGAGGCCAGGCATTTGAATTCGAAACAAAGTGCTCAAGGTCTGAACTCAGGAACCATGTCAAGTACACCTGTAGAGAGATCAAAAGGAGTTTTGTTGCAAATATAATGTACTGAAATTTAAAATTATGCATTATAAGTTGCTAGCATTAAAACAAAGGTTGTCATCATTAATTAAATTCATTTGCATGTTTGTTGTCTTGTTTGATTGAACATGCTTGATAACAGAGCTATCATTTTTTAGGCTTGTTTTAAAAGGTAGTACCGGTAGGCTGAAGGGTAAGGAAAAGCTTTCAAGCTGCAATATAATTATTGAACCTGTTGTTAACTTTTCTATTTGTAAATATTAACAAATACGCTGGCCAGAAGTTCTACTGTAACAAAACTTGTTAAAGATGGTATATTTATGTGAATGTTTTGAAATTAAATGCTTCCGTCTACTGGAAAGGTTTATATGTTTATGTATCGAAATGTTTTGGTTTATTTATGAATAATACAGACGGAAGAAAAAGAGTTGTTTGATGAGACTATTTTTGTTCTACTTTTTCCTGCACCTCTTTTCCAGACTCCGACGATGATGGCAGTGGCTCAGAACAGGAAAGGTTACCTAAGAAGTCAAGAGTCTCATATACAAATACATCAGCATTCAGCATGCCGGATGGTAGGGCTGTTAGTCATCATGTAGTTGATGGTGGTAATTTATATGGTGCTTACAACAAAGTATGATCATCTTCCATAATGACCTACCATAACAATTTTTTTATAACAAAATAATTTATTGATTCCATGTATGTGGGGCCCAATTTTTATATTGAAATTGAAAACATAAGTAAGTTTAAAAACAGAAAAAGGTAATTTTATCTTCATATTTGGAAAAAGGTCTATGTTTTAGCATTGGGAATTAGGTGAGATTTAAGCCCGAAAAGGTCAGACAAACAACAGCATTGATTAAGATGCTGAGATTAATAGTTTTTTAAAACTGATATTTTGCAAAATATATCAACAGTTCACATCATTACATGTTTGTACATTTCAGACATAAAAAAACTGACAGAGAGGATTCTGTGTTGCTCTTGCGGCAAACAGCTCAACTACATGAACCCTGGTGCAATCCGTAAACACCCGTGGCTGAAAGTTGTCACTTGCAAGGCAAGTTATTTTGTCCAGTATGAAATTGATCATGGTTAATTGCTAGTGATTTAATGAGCAGTAAGTTCCAAGAAAATTATTAACTATTTTTGTGTATCGACTGGGTCTGTGTAAATAGTCTTATAGCTTTTTCATTCCCATGTAAGGGGTTGCAAATAAGTTTATTATTTATAGAAAATCATTATTTATGCAATAACAAAAAAAAGAAAAATCATCTTTAAATTCAGTTTGAACAAATTTGTCAGGTTCTTTTTCTGACAGTGTAATGTCAGAATGGGACACCATAATTGTATTGGCAGTTAGAAAGAAGCCCAAAATACTTGCTAAGTTCAAGCAGATTTGTTTGTGGCTGTTGGTCATGCTATTCAACTTCTGGTTTCAAATTTCTGGTAGATGGAATTGATCTGCATTTTATCGTTATACTGCTTATACTAGATTTTAGACTCGCAACCCTTTAAAATAATGATGAAATTCTCAAATCATGCAAACAATGAAACTTTGTAGCATACTTGATGTGTTTCATACACATTCATTCATCAGTCTTTTTTTCTTTACGAATGTTTGAATGAGCCGGTTGTTTTTAGTCCCCTACCTGTTTCACTGGCCACTAAATGTTTACCTTCCGTCAGTCCACAAAAATCTCAGTCCTGCGATAACTTAAAAAGTATCAAAGCTAGATTAATGACATATAGTATGTGGAAAGAGGGCAATATGGAGATTATGCATGGTAGTTTGTTTTTTCCGTCAGACAAAGTAATGCAGAGTTATGACCCTTGTTTTATTAAAAATATAGCCAATTTGGTCGTGTGATAACTCAAAAAGTATCAAAGGTACATTAATGAAACTCAGTATGTGGAAAGAGGATAATATGAAGATTATGCATATTAGTTTATTTTTTCTGTCAGACAGAGTTATGGCCCTAAACTTATTGAAAATATAGCTGTTGGCTGAAAAAAATCTTGGTCCTGGGATAACTCTAAAAGTAACAAAGTTAGGTTATCAGCGTTCGACACTAACGGGAGTCCGGTAGTCCGAGACTCCTAAAATTTGGCTCGAACTACCAGATTTTCCGTCTAGGCAGTCCGTCGGACTCCTTCATTTCAAAATCCAATTGTACACAAATCGTATCCGAAGGTTAAAAGTATCCGAAAGCTCGTATGTAAATATTTTGCGACTCGTCAAATCGTTATCATTTAGACGCTCTTTAAAGTTGTAAGTGACGTCATAGACTGGTATACATGTATATTTTAATGTTTGTAATATGGTAACTAAATCGATAAAACCCGTCCAACGGTGTTTACAAAAAATATTCCTCGTTGATTTTGGATGTAAACAAAGTTTATGTCAACGGTAAAATGGATTTCACCACCGGCAGCGAAAAATAAAAGAACTGAAAAAGAAAAAAAGATAAAGAGTTTGTAATTTATAGAGAAAGGAAATTCAGCAAGCAAGGTTAAAGCAATTGTCTTGGCTGATGTTTGAACTGACATCTGTATATGAGTACCTGACTGTAGGGAGCTTTGTCACTGTGCGCTCTAACGTCGATTGAAAGCCATCAAAAAAACTTTTAAGGGCCATGATAATATTATAAGCTAAGTTATAAGCTAAGAAAATGCAAAAAAGGGAAAAATAATTAAGTTAATCACCAGCTGACTGCTTGTTAATTCAGCTGAACAAAGCTATCTTTGACAGGTAGTGCATTCTGTTTATGGATGCTGATCATTATTCAGAAATAAGGACAGTCCTACACAGACTATGTTACCATGTACCAAGCTTATATTGCAAAGTCTGTTAGCATTGGCACAACATATAAGGCATGTCAGTGTCTCATTGCACTGATTGCAGATGAATGTTCCAATTAAACAAAATTCAGTTTTTGATAATGCCCCATTGAATTCCCTTATATCTGATGGCTCCAAAGCTGCTTCACAAGAGGCCAAGGTTCTATATGCTAGATCGTGGGTTCATGGCAATAGTCATATTAGAATCTATTAGATAAATAGTTTCAGTCATGTTCATGTTATTTGAAAAAAACAATTAAAATATATATAACTTAAATGTGCTCTCAGAATACAAATCTCTAATTTGCCCTTCAGAAATAAAATACCAAAGGCTCTGTGAAATCATTGAATAAATAGTCATCAGTGCTCCAGCCAGGGGGTAGGTCAGAAATGACACTTTTGATGTGAATTAAATTAGCCATTATGGGACACTTGCAAGGGCCAGTACTCAACTTTTTATGTAATGTGATGTTACTTCTTTCAATACTTGAGTTTGTTACCTCAGCTGTTAACTTTAAGTTAGTGTCAAAAGTATGTACATTTATAACTCATTTCTGGACATTGACTGGCAAACAAAAGGGCACAGCAGGGTGTAGTAAAATGGCAGCCGGGTACTTGAAAAGGGAAGCGGGTGTCCCAACCTGTTATTTAGGGCCAGCTGGAGCATTGAGTCAATATATTTGAATAAATGTTCTAATTAGCCTGGACTCCTTGATTTTATGCCGGACTCCTTGATTTTGGAATTAAGGAGTCCGTTGGACTCCTTCCCTAAAAGTCTTAGTGTCAAACACTGGTTATTGAAACTTAGTATGTGGAAAGAGGGCAATATGGAGAGTATGCATGTTAGTTTATTTCGTCAGACAAGGATAAATAGAGTTATTGCCCTTGACATAAAAATATAGCCAGTTTGGTCCTGTGATAACTCAAAAAGTATCAAAATTAGGTTCATGAAACTCAGTGTGGATAGAGGGCAATATGTCAAAAGTAGACAAGGGTGATCTGGTAGGTTTTACAGCTAAAACTAATGCATTTTAATGGATTTTTTTTTTACTGTAAATGCCATTAATTCACTATCACATGGGCTGGGGTGACTTAAACAACTTTAATTTATTGGTAGGATCTGTTACAAAGTTTTCTTGGAGATTCTCTTGAGACAGGCTCATCCTTTTCAAAAGGCTTTAAACCAGTAGGGGACACTTGGCGCCCACTGAACAGAGCTCTTGTTTGTATTCAACAAATATTATAAGTGTCAACCCCTGCAAATGTCATAAAAATCCATTTAGAAGTGTGTTTGTCTTAAATTATAATTGTTTGACATGTACAGAAGTGTTACAAGTTCCTGAAGAGCGGATCATTCACGCGTGACGATGATGGTATAGACGAACAGTGTCGGTGGTGTGGGGACGGTGGGCGACTTTATGGCTGTGATTACTGCAACCACTGCTTCTGCCGTTCATGTATCAAGCGGAACCTAGGCCGGTCAGAGGCCGCCAAGATGGAAGATGAAGGTAATCAGGAATTCTATATGCTTGTTTGTATCACCAAAATGAGATTTTGGATCAACAATACCAGACTCATACATGTGTATGGTTGGGCTAAAGACTATCTCTCTTTATAAATGAAGTTTCCATTCTCAGCAAATACATTGTTTTGCAAACTTTATACAAAGCATACAACCTTAGTTAATATTCAAATTTATTACTCTTATCTTGCATACAATATAAATTTTGCCCTTTTATTATTTGACTTAGAAGTTCTGGTTAAGGTTTTGCATATATATATATAATCAGGTTTTAGTCAATAACTAAGCAAGAACTTTGTGTATTGCGTTGAAACTTTATACAATCAAGTATGATAACTTTTTCTTGCATCAAATGCCAATTTTCTCCTTTATTATTTGACTTAACTTTTGCATGTAATCAAACTAGCATTGATATACGTATGTTTCACCGCAACTTTGCTAACCTTAAACTTAGTGACAGAATGGTTGAGCAGGCTGTCTCCAAAGCAAAGCATTATATCTTTCAATTTTGAATGGACTTTCAAAGTTTCTTTTGTAAATCATTTGATAAAATTATATAAATTAAATCCAATACATTGATACTATTTCAGCTGATCGGAAGTGGCACTGTTATTTGTGTAAGCCCAAGAAAATTTCCAAGTTGACAGATGACTGCAAAAAAATCCTTGACTACATTGAGAAGGAAGATCAGAAAGAGAAAGACAAGGAAGAAAGGGCGAAGAAACGTGAGAAGGAAAAGGAAGAACAGTACAAGAGAGATAGAGAGGAAAAGGTGAAGGCTAGGAAAGAAAGAGATGCAAAAAAAGAAAGTGGCAAGTTGACTGTTAAAACTGAGGTGAAATCTGAAGACAAGGATGAAAAGACAACTCCCAGAAGATCTCTGCCAGCTCCAAAAGAAAAAGAGGAGCTTAACGTATCAGTAAAAGTTGAAACGAAAAATGATACACCTGCAAAAGTAAATATACCTGCAAAGGTGAATGGAAATCACACACCTGATGTGATTCTAGTGGAAAATTCTCCAGATAAGGGCATCAAAGACAAAGTGCCACATTTCCAGCACCACAGAGCGAATCTGTACCAACCTCACAAGGATGGTGTACAGAGAGTTGTCAAGGAACAAAACATTCTACATGTGACAGTGGGACCAAAGAAGCCAGTTGTTGTATCAGCTCCATACAAAGACAATGTGTTTGTACCTAAAGTAAATCAGAGTTCTGGTGGAAACATAGTTTTGGTACCAAGTTTTGCTGGACAGTCACAATTAAGTGCATTAAAAGGGCCTAGGACTAATTTTAGTACTGTTATATCAAAATCAGCTACAACAGCTAAAACTAATGATATCTTTCATATGAAAAATGCTGTCACTAACTTAAATGTTGAAGGTTTGTTAGACCGACTACAGCACTCCTCAAAGGCGTTCAGTTTACAAATGGAGTCAATTAAAACTGATATACAAATTGCTAAGCTGTCAAGAGCAAATATGAACTTTGCTTATGGAAGTGCAGTGTCATCTATGAAAAGCAGTATAGATGTTATGTTCAACTCTTTTAGGGACATGTTTAATGTGCAGTTTGTTGCAAATCAAGCAGGAAGTGATGTGGTAACTGAAAAGGTTACTGAAATCTCTGCTAAGAGTGAAGTGAAAAACACTGAAATAAGTACAATTGTGCTTGATGACGATGGTGCTAGTGACAAAAAGACTGTTGATAAAAGTGATAGTATTGTAGACATATCTGATAGTGATAGTGGTAAGGATGTTTCTGAAACATCGGATAAAGAGATTAAGAAGGTGCCCTCGAAATCAACAGAGGATTTTGTAGTTGAAGTGAATGAGGATTACGACAAAATGGAAGTAGATGATGATACAACTGATGATAAATCTGATAAAACTCCAACAAAAGCTGATGATGAATCTGATAAAACTCCAACAAAAGAAGCATGCGTGGAAACTGAGTGTGAGAAAATAGACAAAGAGGAAGAGACAAACAAAGTAGACTCTGATAAAAGTTCATCTAAGACAAAACAGAGTGAGGAAATGGAAACCGAGGAAGAAACTAAAGACTCAGAAAATGATAAAGCTAACAAGGCTAGTGAAGAAAAAATTGACAATTTGAAAGAGGTCAAAGACTCAAGTAAAGGGAAAACTAGCAGTGAAGAGGAAGTTGAAGAGAGTAAAATTATTGAGTCAGACCAAGAAGAAAGTAAATCAGATGATATTCTTGAAAAAAGTGAAAACACAGCTGCAGAGCTTGAGCTGTTAAAGGAAATGGCTGATGAGATAAATGACGGAATGCAAGACTCAGATGAGGAAAAGAAGGCTACTCGAAAGTCGACCAGAAGTAAGAAAGGGGATAGAAGTGAAACTGAAAATTCAGCTGCAGAGCAAGAACTGTTAAAAGAGATGGAGGAAGAGCTTAACGAAGAACCTGAAGATGATGTGAAAAAGAAGCGAAAGTCCACTAGAAGTAGGAAAGTGGATAAAAAAGAGAGTGAAAATTCAGCGGCAGAGCAAGAGCTGTTGAAAGAAATGGAGGAAGAGTTAAATGATGATGATGATGAGCAATCAGAAGATGAAGTAAAAGTAAAGCGAAGATCTCATAGAAGTAAAAAACAAGAAGATAAGAATGAAACTGAAAATTCAGCTGCTGAGAAAGAATTGTTAAAAGAAATGGAGGAAGAATTTAATGAGGACTCAGGAGATGATGTAAAATCAAGCCGAAGATCTGCAAGAAGCAAGAAACAAGACAAAAAAAGTGAAAGTCAAGAGTCATCAAAAAAGTCTGGATTGCCTAAAAAGACAGAGAAGGACAGTGATACCGACAGGAGAAGATCTAGTAGATCTAAACCTGACAAAGAGGAGGACAGTGAGTCTGATGATACAGTAGAGGACAAGAAACGTTCTAAGTCTAAATCCACAGACATTATAAAGAAAGATAAATCTTCTGACAAAAAATCGGAAAAGAAATCAGAAAGCAAGAAAGATGCCAAGGACAAGGATTCAAATAAAGTTTCTGATGATTCCAAAAGCAAAGAAAAAAAATCAGATAAATCTGAAAAGCCGGGAAAAGAAAAAAAGAAAAAAGATGCATCAGTAGATGATGATTCAGATGACACTGAGGTTGAAGGTGTAAAAGATCTTCCAGACACTTTGTCCTCTGTAGATACATCATCTGACAACGACAGTGACGACTTTGATGCAGGCGCTCGGAAGCACAAGGGAAGATCTGCAAGGAGTAACAGGAAAGGTATGGAGTCATATTCTCTGATTTCATGAAATTCGGATGCTATAAACAGTGTGCAAATTTCAATTTCAGAACCACAGCCAATGGGGTTATGAGTTTAAAACTTGCATAGCCTATGTTAAAATCTCATAGCTGTACAATTTCAACATGAAAAGTAACAGAAATTTACATTAAGGCCGGTTTGTTTTGTTAACTTTCTGTTGAGGTTACCTGCCAGAAGGTTTAAATTTGGTTTCCTGTGGTATCCTTGAAAATGTTCTCTAGCAGTGACGTCCCTTTTTAAGTATAGTAAGAATATCACTGCTAAGATTATGTTTAATATGGGTATTGGAATTTTTATATTTTTTTTTGTCAGGTCTCCATTTTCATCGCTATTGGCAAGACGGCAGCCTCTTAATTTGCGCACTGTATAAATAGTTACTGGTATAGTTTTAAGTTGCTATTGGCAATACGACGGCCTCTTAATTTGCGCACTGTATAAATAGTTACTGGTATAGTTTTAAGTTTTATATAAACCAGAACATTTGTTTAGGATGTCATGCCACACAAATGAAAAATAGAATGCCTGCTACAACAGTTCCTAATGAATTAATAACTTTCCCTCAAATGGCACCACCTTTCAAATATGCTATCATTCGGAGCCCTTATCACTCCTGTGATGGCTCTAGTGATTGATTGATTCAAAAGATATCGGTGATAACCAAACTTTTTCATACATAGATTTCTGAATTATCAGATAGTAAAAACTGTGGGTGTCTGATTTCTAATTCACAAATGGATGAGTTTTCTTGGTCAATAACAATAATGTTAACAATATTGAAATTGTTTCATTTTTTTGTGTGTACATGGTGACAATTCCATGAAGAACCTTGAGTATTATCGATTTCATCATTATTATCCCCCGCCGAATCGAAGTTTTCGGAAGGGGGGTATTGTTTTGGCGTTGTCCGTCCGTCCGGTACCATATCTTGGTAGGCATTGATCAGAAAATGATCAAACTTGGTCAGAATATTCCCCTTGATCATATCTCGACCAGTTATAAAAGCTTTGCATGTTTGTTGTTTATCAAAGTATCTAAGAAGAAAGTGCCTAATAAGATAAATGTTCGATCAGATTTGGACTCTTCAAAAAGAGAAACAAGATCTAAACAGTCGAAAGGAGAGAAAAAGAAGGCAGAAAAGGACACTGAGGAGGACGATTCAGACCCAGAGTTTGATAGAGACCTTGAGAAAGAGATAGAAAGTCTTTCCAAGGAGACAAGGCTTACTAGGGCCAGAAAAAAGGATGGCAAGTCAGCACCATCGAGCTCCAAGGAAAAGAAGGATAGCAAGAAATCAGGTCTGTCCAGTCGTCAAATATAGCACAGGCCCAAATCAAGCTAGAGTTTGTAAAAAACTGGGTTTCACTATAGATTTATTTGGGCTTGTTTGTTAATATATATAATAGTTACATACCGGGTATAACAGGGCTTCTAAAAGTTTGGAAACTAAATCAGTCCGGACCTGGCGACATCCAATCTTAATTTCAAATGAGATTCTCATCGAGTCCGAACGTAATTAATTGCGGTCGGGTTATTAAGATATTCCTGAACGGGTCTGTTTATACCCGGTATGAACAGACCTGTTCAAGAATATCTTAATAACGAGTTTGTATTTGGGTTTGTTTATGCAAGATACAATCATATGACTCCCATTATAATTACATTTTTGTTAGTTTTTATTTTAAAAGTGCAGGTGTATTCAGTGGTGTATTAATAAGCAGTCTTTTACCTTTGAAAAGAAAAATAATTAAGTAAAACAATTAAGCTCACTTCTTATTGGGGTTGTCTTTTGTCATAACTGTAGGGCACATTAGATGAATTTTTTTTGATAGACAATGTTAAAAGCTTACAAAAGTACAACTAAAGTTACTTATATTTGTGGCAACATTTCACAAGCATTTAGGCATGCATGGCATTTTGACAGAAGTTGAATTGTTGTAGAACCTACAATGGCAGAATGTATAACATATATGACCAGGATATTATTTTAACACAGATAAAAAGAAGCAATTGATAGTATCCGACTCTGAGTCAAACAGTGATCTCGAAGATGGTGATAATGTTGGACCACCAGCAGATGAGGATCAGGACGATGATGATGAGGACACAGATGTATCTGAACAGCTCTCTCCTTCACAGATTAAGAAACTCAAACAGGTAGGCCTAAAGTATGGCAATTGATGTGTATTTAAAGCACTATACATTTCCTGTATGTAAATTTTGCAAAACTAAGTTTTCAAAATATGGTAAGCATTGAAAGTGAAAATTGTGCTAAAGTAAAATGAAAATTGTATATTCGAAAGGTGAGAAAAAAACTTACTGTTAAATTGTAAAGGTTAATGTATTTCTTACTGTCATTAACAGGCCCAGAAGAAGGCTGTTGAGGAAGAGAGTGACTTTGAAGAAGAGAATATTATAGACTCGGACATGTCCAGTGATCCAGGTAGGAAGAAGTGTCAGGACTATAATATGCAGTTGGGCCTCAGTATTATAAATTTTTCAAAATTTTAAAACTTTGAACTAGTGAAGAAAGTGTTTCTTATTAACCTTTCATGTTGTTACAGAGGTATCATTCCCAAAACTTGGCTCACCCAAGAAATCTGGCGGAGGAGGCAAGGGAGGTAAGAAGAAAAAATTGGAGATTGAAGAGCTGAGTGATGATTCTGACTTCATTGCTCCAAAGAAGAAAAAGAAGAAAGGGTTCAAGAATGACCTGTTGGAGGCAAAGATCTCAGACAGCGACGATGATGATAGTGATTCAGATAGCGGTGGGAGGAGAAAGAAAGGCAAAGCTAAAGGGTAGGTGTGCTCAGTTGTATACATGTATCTGGTTTTGAAATTGTGAAATCGTTAGTCTTCAGCTGTCAAAACTTGCCAATGAGGTTCACCATGCTGTGGCGTAGTTTTGCAGTTACACGTTATGTTCCATTCCATGTTATTCTTTGTTGCAATTGCATGGAAGAGCATTATGTCTGCATCAAAGGCTCTGTCATGTAGCCATTTGACATCTAGTCCAATATATTCATATTAAATTTTAATTTTTAAGTGCTCATGTAAAAGGAAAGTATTTAATGCAAAATTGAAGATGTATGAATTCTCATCTTTAAGTTCTCCCCTCCTCAACCTCCACCACACTCAAATATGCTGCTGTTTAGATTTAAATCTTTGTTATATACTGTTTCTTGTTGAACGAATCAACAGAAAGGGCAAGCGTAAGAAGGGTGCTGACAGTGACGACTCGGATGCTGAGTCAGACGGCGGGAAGAAAAAAGACAAGGGGAGAAAACGGCGCAGAATCAAGAGAATGCCCTCAAGTGAGGAAGAAAGAGAGCCAGGAGCGGTAGGGATTACTGAGAAATTTAGAATTCACGAGATTTATCTTAAGACTAGATCCTAAACTTATTGTATCATTGTTTGTTTCACTCAGTTCCACCAGTGGTTGTTTATAACCATGAGGCTAAAATGAAATAGAGTTGACTAATTTTGAAGCATAAAAGCGCCAGCGCCTTATACTTGTAAAGAAACCATTAATGTTTCATCTATGTTGTATTGGGATCTGGTTTTTCATGGAATTGATCATGGGATCTGTATCAGCCTATATAATGAAAGATCCAAATCAAATAAATAGTATAGCTTTGAATATAGCATCTTATTATGGTCATCTAACGTACTCTCCATGTTACCAGGATGATGGTCTAGAGGAAGGCGATGATGATGATGATAATACACCAGGCGGCTACCTGAAGCGGAGGAGGATTCGCAAGGTGCAGGGTACTAAGAAACTCGCGGAGGAGACAAAGGCTGCCCAGAAAGCTGAAGAAGAACGTAGGAAACGAATAGAAGAACGCCAGAAAGAGGTACAGTGTGTTCTTGTCTCAAAACTAATAATAAGTTTGTGTTCAAAGTGGTGTGGTTTTTGGCAGGGTTAAATTTGACATAATCAACATTTTACATTTAGATTTTATTGAGGAAAATAGTTTGCCTACCATTCAGGGCTTAACACTAATGGTAACCTGAGACATAATTTGTTGTTGACAGGATTGGGTCAACTGGGTAGGGAATCAGACGGGTCACTTAATACTGTAGTACCCAAGAAGAAAACAAAAAATAAATAGAAAACTTGCAATACCGATAAGTGAACAATCATTCCCTGTATAAAGCAGACGTCCACTGCCTAGTGTGACATCATTGAATGTACTAACATCAAATTTGATGTCCTTCATTGATTTTTTCTCAGCTACGACGAAACAATGGGGAAGACAATAGCAACCTCTAGTTGGTTTCGAAAGGCACATTTAACATAATTAATACATTCATTTCTTAGATAAAGTGGCGTATAGTTAGATTTCTTACGACAATTTTGTTTGAAATAGATTTGGGGGAAAAAACTGACTGGTTGTCACACATTTTTGCAGTCTATCGAATTGGCTAAGTTTCAAACAGAGGAAAATTTAAAATGTAATTTTTGGAACATTTAAATTTCAGCTTACTGTGAAGAAAGTAATAGTTTATACTTATGTTTTATTTTGTGGCCGGTATCTATAAAATGTCTTTCCTAACATTTTACATCATTTCCAAGCTGGAGTCAGTTTCCAAAATTTGGCGTTGTCAATAAAAATAATGTGCATAAATGTTTGAATTTTGTTGAAAGTCTTATTAAAGTAAAGCATTTTTGGCATTATACGAAAATTTTATCATATGACCAATGAGATACTGGTACTTAAAATTAGAAAAAGGACTAAAATATGGAAGAGATGTTTAATGAATACAGGCCATGTGATGTAGTTCTTATTAAGTCAAATTTTTGCATGCAGTTCAATGGTTATAGAATATTAATCGTTAATTTACAACATACAGAATCGTGAAAGCCACTTTTTTCACGCACAAGTTGTTGTTTTGAACGAACATGTACAAAGGTATTAACCTATTTTAAGATAAGGCCTTGCAGTTAATGAAATTGCCTGTAGTAGGCACAATTCATTAAAAGATCATAAGATACAGTTTTACAACCTAACAGACATAATATTGTAAGCATCCTGACTTGCTGAAAGACAGAACAGATTATGTAGGCTTTCCAGCATTCCTACGTTTTAAATAAATTTGTGAAAAAGCTGATTTATACCAGTAGATCAGTTTTTATCTTTGTGTGTTATAATTGTTACTTTATCCTGCTTTTTTGTCACATAAAAACTATTTTATTTTTTCTTTATTCATACTTTTGTATGAGACCCTGCTGGGGAGTCTGTGTTATGTGAAATCTTGATGACTAAAAAGGGCTCACATGCATCCAACTTTCTTAATCATTAAGGTTTCACATGAACTAAACTTTGTCTTTGTAACAAGCTGAGTTCCTGCTAAGGAGTTAATATCCCAACTTTTAGTACAATTCGTACGTGGAAGTGGAGGGTGGTGGTGAGGAAGATGAGGACGTCCCTGAGGGTACAGAAACAGTGAAAGTCGACAAACCAGACGATCCGACAGCCATTGCAAAGATTATTGGGTCCCCTAAAAAGATCCCTGTCACCACAAAGTGTGTTTTGGAGATGGACAAGGAGACAAAGAAACCGCTTATAGAGATTGATAGGACTCTAGTCAGAAAACTGAAGCCCCATCAGGTAGCAGGTACTGATGTTTCGGCATTTCTTGTTTTTGAACCTTGTTAACGGTTTCATTTTGTTACATAGAAATAAAAGACCTTGCCATTTAGAAAAGATTTGCTTTTGATCAAAGTCAAGCTGTAAGTTGCACTTTTATAGAGATTTGAAAAAAACTAGAATGTGATGATAAAAAAATAATCTTAGAAAGCTTTAGTATAATTCACTCTTAAGCTAAGGTTGATTGTGTAAAAGTATATGTAGTTAACATGTGATAAGTTATTACTAACTCCCTGTCAATCTATGTTATTTGTGGAAGATGGCCATTGTTCAAAATCAATGAGAGAAAGACCCCTTATTTTTGCACTTTTCAACCCCTTTCACCAATTTTTTCCTTTTAAATTTATTGGGAATGTTTTAATCGATATTGGAGAAAAATTTGTTTACTTTTCAGCATGGACACATGACCAAACAATAGCTATAAACAAGCATGTGTGTACTCATCCTATTTCATTTTTTCAGCCGTACGATTCATGTTCAACTGTTGTGTGGAAAGTGTTGCTCGTCTAAAGAAGGATGGAGGGGCTGGTGCAATCCTAGCTCACTGTATGGGCCTTGGAAAAACTCTGTCTGTATGTAAACTAACCCCTTTTACAATATTGTAACAGTCACTAAGTAGACTTGATGCCCTGTTAGATCTCTGTAGAATAAAAAATTAAAATAAAAAATGGGGAGACACATCATTTTTGCTTCAGTTTTGCTTCAGTTGTCTGTCCGTCCATCACAGATTGAGTGTGCTCCATTTCTATTGAACTGCTTAAAGGATTTTCAAATAACTTGCCACAAATGTTCACAATATTATTAAGAAGATGTGCTCGGTTCAATGTTATGGTCACACTAAGAGGTCAAAGGTCATTTGATTACACTTACTGTATGCTCCATAGGAGGTGATACGGTTGATGTATTCTAAAAATAACTCTCCAGAAATGTTTACATGGTGATATGATGTGCAGAGTGTGTGATGCAACTAGCTATGGTCACACTAAGCAGTATATGACTTTGTTTCTTGTTGACTCAATGTCTTGTGAACTGCTTGATGGATTTTGCAATGGCTCACCAAATTTTTTCACCATATGAGACAATGTGTAGAGCACATGTAACAACCAGCTCAGTTCAAGGTCACACTTTGTGGTCAATGGTCATGTTCACCGTATTGAGTTGTGATATTAAGATGAAGTGCAGGGCACATGTTACTATCAGCTTGGTTCAAGGTCACACTAAAGAGGTCAAAGGTCATATGACTGTATTTTGTGTCTGCTACACATCTCTGAATGAGATAATAATGACAGATATTTGTTTTTGTCATCAAAAACAACTATTTAGTTTTAATGAACCCTTGAGTGAGAATTTGTATTGGTTATATTTGTTAAAAAATTTAAACTTATGAATTTGTGCTAATTTTTCATGATATGCTTTAATAAGATATACCATCTATTTTTGCATGAAATAGAGAAATTCCAATGGTATAAGCTCTATTAAATTGTATCATTTAATTGTTTGCCAGATTAATTAGTTTCATTCGAAAGGGATTAACATTTTACTCGAAATAATAATACTGTTGTATATTTTTAGGTGATCACGTTTGTTCACACGCTGTTGAGACATGTAAAGCTCACAAAAATGACCAAATGTCTGGTTGTCTGTCCTCTCAACACATGTCTGAACTGGGTCAATGAGTTCGAGATCTGGCTCTCTGATGTGGACTATGAGATTGATGTAAGTAAATGCAATACTGTAGATGATGGTACACACCATGAGATGTATTGATAAAGCGTTGGAGTCAGGGCTTCTAAAAGTTTGATATCCTGATCGGTCAGGGCCTGCGACCCTGAATAAATTTCAGACGGATTGTTACTCCACTTTCTGTTAATGAAATCCATCCGGATCAAAATCAGTCTAGACTTGCAAATTATCAGTTTTTAGAAGCCCTGGTTGGCATTGTTGTTCATAGCCTTGAACCTCGATCATAACTCAATCTCATATTCATATGTAACTTGGTACATATATTGCCATAGTCATTATTTACACACATGTTTAGCAAGGTGCTTCGCTGATTTAATAATGATTGAGTTTTGCCTTTTGTTCGACTGAAAAAACAACATTTAAATTTGCTCTACAATGCTTTTTTGTTGATAACAGGTCTAGAAAAAATGAATATTGACCTAGGTCTAACATGTTTAAGCATCATTTATAATGATATGTTAGAAATAACTATAATATTACTGCCGTCATCGTTTCATAGTCATTCATGGATTTAATAACAGGTATACGAGATGTCAAAGGTAAAACAGAACTTTGAGCGGGCTCAGATGCTAAAAGAGTGGCATGAGAGTGAGGCGGGCGTGATGATCCTGGGCTACGACATGTACAGGAACCTCGTGCAGGGCTCACACTGCAAGAACAAAAAACAGAAGAAAATATTCTATGAGACCTTGGCAGATCCTGGTAGGTGGATGACCATTGGCTTCAGAGATCATACACTGTGGCTTGAATAACATAACATTTACTGTCTACAGAGTATTTAATAACATTTACTACAGTCATTGGAATTTGACTTTTGGATGAACAAGCTTGAATTCTTACACTAGAGCTTGGCATCAAAAAATCAACAGGCCCAGCTGTATATGTTTAAGAATTTGAGAAAGCCTGATAAGCCTTATTTCAATGCAGAGCTTGTGTGTTTGCAATTATTTTATCCACTGCTACTGTAGGCAAACAACTACTTCCAGTCATTATTTACCTTTTTAAGCCAATCATAAATTCTTCAAGAGATTGCCTTCGACTAAATATCAATTGTGTAATAGAAACAAGAAATTGCATTGTTTTATTTTTATTAGCCAAACAAGGTTACAAAAAAAAATCCCTTTAAATCAATGAGTTAAGTAAATTACCATATTTGCGACTGGTTGGAAAATTAAAATCTGAAAGCAATATAAATACATTCTAAGAAACAGAAATAAACATTTAAACAAAACGTCTAAACAAATAGATCTATTATATTTAATGGGAAAGAAGCAGAAATAAATGGGATTTTTTTTATTAGGCCCAGACCTTGTTGTCTGTGACGAGGGCCACATCTTGAAGAACGACCAGACGACCCTGTCCAAGGCAATGAACAAAATAAAATCCCAACGAAGAGTTGTCCTCACCGGCACGCCACTACAGAACAACTTAGGAGAATGTAAGCAATATTGTCATTCTATTGTATAGAAAAATCTGATCATGTTCATTTGTTCGGAATCTTCCTTATTGCCCATTCTATTTAAGTTTTGGACATTCAAAAAGTATTCAGGTAATCAGGTATGATAAATGCAGTTATGTTCAAAAGCTCATTGATTAATACAACTCCTGGAAATGAGCCGATATCTGTAAACAATTTAAAGAGTCTTTCGCTCGCTTAAATTTTGTCATTCCAAAATGTATATTTTTTTGGTCTGAATAAATTTTTAACATCACCATTTTTGCAATGTTCCACACTGACTCATAATGAAAATTGTGATTGGTGATTTTGTGGCAATGTGCATTTTTCAGACGTATCGGTTCCTGAGTAATTGCATAGCATGATCCTCTAGATAAGATTGGAGTTTGAAACATTTGGAAATGTCATTTAAAACCTGCTAAAGCTTACGCAATCAATAAGATCATTTTTTAAGCATTTTCAAATCAGCACGCGATATAAAGTGGTAACTTGGTTATGTACTGCCAAAGGCGATGTGACCGTTGCTTTATGTTTGACTAGTGCAGTAAGCATTCTGACATCTACACTCAACCAAATGCAACGTCGGAATAGTAAACAAATAGTTATTTGGTAATACTATTCAGAAAAAAATCAATTTTTCTCCCTTAAAAGCGGTGTTTAAAAAATTGAGAAGATTACATCCTCATTATTTTATAGTTTCTAAACATGAAAACTGTTGGTCAGATGGACCAAAACTCTTACATCAAGTCAAAATTTAATGGTCAGGACTGTCAGACTGACAGTTTTCACAAAGTCTGCTCTTAAATCTCTTGTGCTTACCTTACCACATATATTTATCAAATGCCTTGATATGGTTACATGTATGCATTAGTATTATCATGGACAATCATTCTTTTTCTTTCCCAGACCACTGCATGGTGAACTTTGTAAAGCCAAATCTACTGGGTACGCGGAAGGAGTTCTACAATCGGTTTGCCAACCCGATAACTAACGGACAGTGTAGCGACTCTACGCCGATGGATGTGAAAGTGATGAAAAGACGAGCCCACATTCTGCACGAGCTGCTGGATGGAAGTGTGCAGGTAATCATTTGGTCTTAACAAAGTTATTTTATGGATGTTAGGGGCATGTTTAAAAGGAGTGTATGACAAAATTATATTTTAATTGAATATTATGAGATTGTCAGTTAAATTAAGAACTTCTAAAATAAACGTGGAGAAATATTTTTTAAGCAAAACTGATAGTTTTAGTAAAGCATTTATGAGATTGCTTCAAAATTGCAATTTTCCAATATCCAACATTTTCCCTACAGAGAAAGGACTACTCCGCTTTGACAAAGTACCTACCGCCCAAGTTTGAGTATGTTGTGTCTGTACGTCTGTCCAAAGTCCAGATGCAGTTGTACGAGAAGTACCTCGAGTTGTCTGGAATCATGGGCGCTGACATGACACGCACTAAGGGGGCGCGACTCTTCAAGGACTACCAGGCACTGATGAGGATCTGGACACATCCCTGGGTGATGAAACTTGATGAAATCAGGCAGGAAAACAAGGTAAGATGCCACAGGATGTATTGTGCTGTAAGTCTTTTTAGTTTTGGGAACTTTTGAAAGATTCTACCTTAAATGCAAAGGGTCATCTTTGAGCTCCCAAAAATACTCAGTATAAAGGTTAAAATTGCAGTCCCTAGCTTGCAAATGACATCAGAACGTGCCTCTGATTTAAAAGGGAATGTGGATTGAAACTACATTCAATTATATTTTACTTTATGTATTTATCATATAACTTGCCTTTAATTTTAATTTAATATTAATGATACTATTACTGTATTACAGCTACAGTCAAAATTTGCTATGTAGAAGTTGTTGGGACTTGGGAAAAACTTTGAGATAACAAACCATCGACAAAAAATGTATAACTAAACCGAACACTTTCGAAAAAAGATGAACATGACCAGAACATCAAGATAACAGAGTTTGACATAGTAACTGTACATGAATATTCACAGTATATCTACAAACTTCACATGAATGGGAAAATTTGTGCATTTCTAGAGATTGCAATTTAAGGATGTTACAGTTATTCTGTATTTAACAAGAATGAGATAAGACAATTGCCATGTTTTACAGAGGCAGTTCAGCGATTCTGAAGACTCCTTTGTGGATGACGGGGATACGGATGAAATGGATTCGTTCATAGATGACTCTTCTACATCTAATAGCGATAATGACAACTTGAGTGATTCGGACAACGACAAGAAGAAATCCAAGAAGAAGAAAGGCAAAGGGAAGAAGAAAGCTGGGTCGTCATCATCGGATGACGAGAAAAAGTAACAAATATTCTCTTGTTTCCTGCTTGGAGAAATACCTTGTGTTAATATTGTTCAAACTAATTGGCTGCCCATGTTGATGATAAGGAAGGAGGTTTAATCAGCAGTACCAATTTCTTGAACAATCTTAAATCCCTTAAAACAGGATCTGCACAATATTTTTGTTTGGGTATAAGCATAACAGACTCCTTTTAAAAATATCGCAAATAATTGTTTTCCAAAACTAAGTTTAAGAAGGTAATTTGACGAAGTTTAATAAGATACTTAAGCATGGTTAAGCTTGAGACTTTTTGTTGAATTTGGACTAGAATTTCAAGTGAAGGATCGCGCCTTTCTAATTCTGCTTAAAAAGTTTTGTTCACTTAGTTTGTGAATAAGTGCACTCATAGAGTCTTTAAAGAGTATGTCTAAGTCTTTTTTAACACCCGCACATGTATGACCGATACAGCAACTGTCATAGGGGGGCAAGATATCTCTCCTCCCTCATTATTGATTTGTTTATTTCAGGAAAGAGGACAAAGATGAGGTGGTGAAAAAATGGACCTCTAAAAGAAGAGGCAATGGTGAGTTTTTTGAGTAAAGGATAAATGGTGTGTAAAAATAATTGGTCACCCAGTAAGTTATTAGTCAGAATCCGACTGAAAATGGAGGCATGTTTAGCCTTCAACATACATTTGAACTCTAAAATCCAGTTACATTGTATTTATATGTGATTCAAATTGACACAACATAACAACAACTTCTGTTTTGTAACGGCCACTGCCCACCCCATTCCACTATAAAAGCTATGAGACAGCTCTGAACTGTTCCTTTATTAAAAATCACATTATTATTATTTCGTTTATTATTGATCTGCTTACAAGGGTTGGACACTTAAGGTAGTCTGTGACTCCATTTTTTTATCGGGAATCCCCAAGATTTTATGGAATGGCAGTCCGCTAGATCAGCATTTAATTCAATAGGAATATTTAATAACAAACCTATGCTTTATCTTTTAGACATTTGAAATCATTCAAAGCTTAATCTTGTGTAAATATTGCACATTTAATAGATTTTATTTAAATATTTCTCCTTTCTTTATGGCAATGAATTTATCATCTTAAACTGCAAGACTATTTTATGAATGACTCTGACTCCTAAACATGTAAGTTGGATGTCTGATGGACTGCTGTTCAAAAACAGTAAGTGTTGAATACTGCTCCTAAAAGAGTTTGATTTACAGAGGAGGGAGCCGGCTCATCTTGGATGGAGGATATGGGATATGGCGGACCAAAGGAGTTGACGACCGAATGGTGGGCAGAGTTTGTGAAGGAAGAGGATGAACACAAACTTGAACTCTCTGGCAAACTCATGCTGCTGTTTGAGATTCTGAAGCTGTGTGAGGATATCGGCGATAAAGTGTAAGTGCTGTTGTTTTACTTGTGTGATTTTTGAGAAAAAGATGTTTTCTTCAATATACCTTCACAAGTATTCCTTAATGTCATCTTTAAAATATGCTATTATTTTATTCTTTAGTATTTGCCCTGCTTTTATTTTATTCTTTAATATTTGCCCAAGTCGAGCAATAACATTCAGTTTAAAGGCTGCATTAAGTGGTCACCACTTTTGCGATAAATCTACATAAAAAGTGTTAAATAAGTTTTCCTTAATGGTTAAATATGCAAGATTGGACTGAACTTTTATTGAAGATTTTTCTAATGAATTTCTTAGTTATGAGTTTTAGGTCAAAATCTGTTCAAAACAGTTTGTTGAATATACCGGTATTTGTAAAACTCTATTTCTTTCTTCAGTTTGGTGTTCAGCCAGAGTCTCCTCTCTCTTGACATCATAGAGGACTTTCTGGCCAAGATAGATGCAGCAAACCAGCCTGATGCTGCTGGGGAAGGTGACGGGGCAAAGAAGGACCCAGAGACTGCTGAAAAGCCTGCAGTGAATGGAGATGCCGAGAAGGTGACGGCAGAAGGCAGTGGAGATGGGTTGGCAGCTGGAAGCAAAGCGGTTGAGGAGAAGGAACTCACTGCAGAAGAGAAGATAGCTAAGGAGTTGAAAGAAAGAGTAGGTGGTTATGAAATGCTAACTTGTCCAATGGCAAATCTGTAAGAACTATGACTATTATGTTTGTAAGAGATGAATGATCACTGAATGTTACAATTGATGGTAAATCTAATAAAATGTCTTTCTCACACTGAACATGAAAATTCATAAGCCGAACCTCATAAATGGTAAAAATCTTGTGCTTTGGACTATGATGATTAAGTAAGCACTGATCTACATTTTCCTTCCCTTTCTTCTAAACAGCTGTCCCAGTTTGGCAAGTGTTGGACAAAGGGTGCAGACTATTTCCGTATGGATGGGTCCACCAGCTCAGTACACAGGAAGGCTGCACAGGACCAATTCAATGATCCAGAAAACTTTAGGTTGAAAATTTCTATACTTTGTGTGTTAATACAGAAGAACTTTTTGAAT
Organism: Mya arenaria; assembly: GCF_026914265.1. Lineage (NCBI taxonomy): Eukaryota > Metazoa > Mollusca > Bivalvia > Myida > Myidae > Mya > Mya arenaria. The sequence goes on from NC_069124.1 coordinate 10,858,143, forward strand.
TTTCTACACCAGGTAGTTTGTCTATTACTGTGAAATCATTTATATTCGTTGGCATGAAATTTCGTGGTTTGCCGAAAAATTACAATTTCGTGGGTACTTGAATTCGTGGTTTTTCATTTTTGAAATTAATAATAATTGAAACTGCGATCATTCTAGATCGTCTGCATTATCTCCACGCGCTGGCCCGTGATTTCCGTCTTCTACGTCACTCGGTTTATGACACTCGCTAAAGTGGTACGACATGCCAATTAGTGCATATCAATTATTGATTTAATTGAAAAATAAGGTCATAAAAGAAGATGTACCCTGATCATAACTACAAGTTAAGTCCGATAGGCGAAGCCATTGAATGCCAATTAAGAATTTTGCAAACTGTGAAAACACAGAGATGGTCCGTATATTTGAGTAAACAATCCCTTAAAAATTGCTGATGTCTACAAATTCAATCACTTTTGAATATCATCTCATTTCAATATTTATTCACACGTTTTTGTTTAATAAGTATATTGAACGCGTTGTTTTGTACATTGTCACGTTGGGTGCTCAGTAACCTCCAATGTAATCGATTAATTATTTCATTAAATGAAAAAAATCGAGAACAAACACTCATCACTCACATCTTGTAAACTTGGAGATTTTCATGAACAGCACATGTTGAGGCACGTGCTTCAGATTTATAGTGAGACGGATATTTGCGCTGTATACTGCGGCCTCTGTAACGAATAAACTAGACTATGTACATAACATGGCAATTAAAAAAGTGAATAAAGGGTTTATATTTCGTGGGATCTTGAATTCGTGGATCACCCAATCCACGAAAACCACGAACATTAATGATTTCACAGTAATACAGTAGACTGAGACTATCAGCAGACAATTAACATGTAAGGTGAATATTTTTATATTTCTAGGAATTTGTTATATAATGGTTATGGTTAGTAACTATTGTTGACCCGGTCAAGAAAATTGTTGTAGCTATAGATGCTTATGTGTTAAGAGCTGTGGATTATTAATTTTGTTTCCATAGAATAAATAATCATTTGATTAGGTTAAGCCATGTTCTGATAACACAGCTATTAACACAAGAATGTGTATAGTTCATTTAACCATGGTTTTAGTGGCTAGTATCCTTTAAAATCTGATAATATGATACTTATACTAATGAAACCAAGCATAACCCGTCAAACAATGTTGTTATTGAATAATTTCAGAGCCCGATTGTTCTTGATCTCAACAAAGGCTGGTTCGCTTGGAATCAACCTTGTGTCGGCCAACCGTGTCATCATCTTTGATGCCTCTTGGAATCCCTCTCACGATATCCAGTCAATTTTCCGCGTGTACAGATTTGGTCAGATTAAACCTGTCTATGTGTACAGATTCCTGGCACAGGTCAGTGGAGCAAGTGGTTGTAAATAAATTAATAATGAATTTCACATGGCCTAGTATATACTATCATTGAAAAATTGGACCCGCCAAAATTCTGGAAACATGTAAACAACAGAAACATAAAGAGCAAGTAGTAAAGGGAAAGATTACCCATCTTTAATGTATTATGCTTAGTGAGAGAGTTGCCCAGGAAAAGTTAAAAATGGCAGTTGAAACCTCAATAATACAAAGAAGGCTACAGGGACATACCCACTAGTCGAAAATCAAAAAACCCTGTTAAGAGGCGCAAGGCAAGCCTCATTGTTCTGAAATGGGTTTGCTGAATGCAAGTAGAACTTGACTGCATTTGAAATCATTCTGTAGAAAACATTCCACAATATTTGCTTTGCCACAGGGTACAATGGAAGAGAAGATCTATGAGCGACAGGTGACGAAACAGTCCTTGTCTCAACGCGTGGTGGACGAACACCAAATCGAGAGCCACTACACATCGTCTGATCTCGCGGAACTTTACCGGTTCACACCTGACCGGCTAGATGACCCAAACAGAAAGGAGAGACCACTACCCATGCTACCAAAGGTTTGTTGACAATCTGAAGCAATCTAATTCAGATGATTTTGAAGGTTATCTATATTCTACATGTATGATCACCTTCACCTTCCTTTACTGAGCCCATATTACCTGACTCCTGGAGTTGCAGAATTGTGTTTTTTTTTAATGTAACACATTTCATTTTTGTTACTTCTTCAATAAAAATGTGTGTATGATGGTAAAGACAGTTATTTGTACCATAAAGAACAATTCTCACAATTGTTGCTTTAAAAATTAGAATTAGAATAGAATTTATAACAAATAAAGACTCCTTAGATTTACAGAGTCCTTGACATTCTATTGTACATGCTTATTTTGTTATTTATAGGATCACATGTTAGCTGAGCTTATGACAACTTACAAGGAGTGGATCGTGACATTCCACGAGCATGACTCCCTCCTGGAAAATGTTGTGGAACAGGAACTGACGGAGGATGAGAAGAAAGCGGCCTGGGAAGACTATGAGAACGAGAAGAAGGGACTCAATAATAGTAAGATTCGTGGCTAATACATTCCTTATTGTTCACTTTTAAAAACTTGAAGCTTTGGAAGAACATTGTAAAAAAGTGTCATTTGTTTGAAAATGTATATTGTGTTGCATGGAAGCATTTTGTTTTTGCAGCGTTGTTACTAATATTATTATGTTATGTAATTCTTTGTATTAAAGTTTAATTTAGTATCCTGCACGATTCATTCCATACTTCCAGTGCGAATGATGGGAGGTGTGCCGAATCAAGGAGCCTTCATGAACCAGCAGTACTTGGCCACCCAACAGATGAACATGCAGAACCTTCTCCTCCAGGGCCAGGCCTCCCTCGGCCAGCCCGCCGTGCTCCAGATTGTACAGGATCTCAAAGCTAGGGTAGGTGCATTTACTTTTGGTTAAAATCATGTTTGTTATGAATGCAAATATGTTGACACTTTCAAATGAAGATGGCCATCCATATGATTCAGAAATCAAACAGGATTGTATATATATATATAGGCAAATATGTTTAGCTGTGTGAATAATAAAGATTAATTTAGCAGTGTTCTGCCAAGGATTGAAAAAGATGGGGCCGAATGGCCCAGCAGTCATGAAAATTAGGGGCCATTTTCAAAAGTGAAGGGCCATGACCTTTTCCAGGGGAAAAATGAAAACTTTTAAATGAAAGTGTTTTATTTACCCATTATATACATGGTGTAACATCCACATGACATCAGTATTTTCAAATATTGGACAGATCAATTTAACATTTAGAAAAAAACTATAAACATGGCACAATTGAGACACAATGATATACGTTAATGAACAGTTTCACATGTCAATGTGTTGTTATGCTTTATCAGGGATGTGATTGACTGATTGATTGAGGGGCACTTTTGGGGTCAAAAGCACACTGCCGTAGAAGAAAAACTGGCTCAAAAGGACACTAGTATCTTTTTTAATCGGATAAAAAAAAAAAATCTTTTTTGGGGGTGGGGGGTTCTTGGGGCCATTAGATCCGCGTAATTCCGCAAATCCGCAGACAAATCACATCCCTAAATTATAACCCTCCCCACCCAGGAACATTTTCCTCCGTTTTGCTTTTTACTCTAATGCACCAGGGCCTCATTGAAATTGGATTTGTTTATATCTCCCCCCTCTAATTTGAGTTGTTTTCTTTTTCTCAGCCATGATGATGACATTGAATTTGGTAAAAAAATATACGCCCCCTCACGGTTGGATAGTTAACGTATACGGACCAATGAAAATCGTTGTTTTATCGAATGAATGCTGTGCTGTAAAACTTCTGAAAAAGAAATCAATTAAGTCAAAACAAAACGGCTGTTTAAAAATTCGATTAAGTCAAAACGGCTTTTCGAAAAATGGGCGCGCCGATCGGCCCGTCTACAGGTATTTCGTTGCGCCATCCCGATTTTTTCTACGCCAATGGCGCAAGGCCGCGTCCTTGGCAGAACACTGATTTAGTCAATAAGTTTACATTGTTAATTAAGAGTGAATCATGCTCTCTATAATCACTGCATCTCTAAATATGCTTTAAAAAAAAAAGTAAAAAAAAATACACTTAAATATTTCAGTGCCAGGTATGCCAAACGGTGCTGCATTGAAAGTCTATACCCAAGACCTGTATATCTTAACATGTGCTGATATATTTCAGTTCCCGAACCTTCCCCCTGAAGTGTTCCAGCAGCGAGTCCAGGCTGTGTTGAGACAAGTGATCACAAACCAGATCATGCAGCAGTCAGAGATACAACGCAGACAGGTACACACTTTGATTTGATGTTATTTGGCATATTTCAAATTGGCAAGTGCCATACAATATACTTACCTGTATCACTATAGTACAAGTTGGAAGGTGTGCAAGTCAAGGTCCTTGAATGTTCTTTTGTACATTTGTTTTTCATTCAAATGTTCATTTACCGGATCTATTTATACTGGTCTGTTGCAATTTTCCTTGTCCGGAGCATGACTGGTAAGCTACTGATAGGATTTAATTCAATATCATACAATGGAGGAACATACTGAGAGGAAGTGCAGTGTACAGGAACCATAGCTGTTAATTGCTGAGTGTTGCACTTTGTTACTTTTTCTTGCCCGCAGCATAACTTCTAAATTATTCATCAATCATAAATATATCTTGACTAATTATAGAGTTATTGCCCTTTGTTACATGTCCTTATTTTTAAAACTATTGGATGGAATTTTATAAAACTTAATACCATATGTATAATTGCACAAGTTGCTTCTGTAATGTAATACATTGCCAATACAGCATAGGTCTCTTGTTTCTCAGAATTATGGCCCTTTTTAGCTCGACTATTCGAAGAATAAGGAGAGCTATACTACTCACCCAAGCGTCGGCGTCACCCCTTGGTTAAGGTTTTGTGTGCAAGCACACATAGGTTAATATCTCAGCAACTACTTGAGGTATTGCATTGAGACTTTATACAATGGTACTCAACCATCCAACCTACTTAATTGACCAAGTTTGATAACTCTACTTTGCATTTAATGCAAATAATAGGCCTTTATTAATTGACTTAGAAATTCTGGTTAAGGTTTTGCGTGCAAGCACACATAGGTTAATATCTCAGCAACTACTTGAGGAATTGCATTGAGACTTGATACAATGGTACTCAACCATCCAACCTACTTAATTTACCAAGTTAGATAACTCTAGTTTGCATTTAATGCAAATAATTGCCCTTTATTATTCAACTAAGAAATTCTGGTTAAGGTTTTGCATTTAGCACACATAGGTTAATATCTTGGCAACTACTGGATGAATTGCATTGAGACTTTATAAAATGGTACTCAACCATCCAATCTACTTAAATAACCAAGTAAGATAACTCTTAGTTTGCATTAAATTCAAATAATGGCCCATTTTTTTTATTCAACATAGAAATTCTGGTAAGGTTTTGCATGTAGCCACTTTTAAGTCAATGCTTCAGCAAATACATCATGTATTGCATTGAAACTTTACACACAGGCTCCCAACCATTTAACCTTCTTATTTAATCAAGTAAGATAACTCATTTTTGCCCCTTTATTATGCAACTTAGAAATTCAGGTTAAGGTCTTGCATGTTAGCATGAAAAGCGGCGGAATAGTCGAGTGCGCTGTCTCTGTGACAGCTCTTGTTTAGCTTAGAATTTGCCACAAATTGGTGTCTGGAAGATTATGGCAGGTATTATGAATTTAAAAAATTATTTGCCCTCTTGTTTAAAAGTGTCACCTGCAGGTCAAGTTCTACTTTGTTTACAAGCCACCAATGTTTGACAGAGTTATTGCCTCTTTTCACAGAAATTCATTGCCATTCCATTGTCCAGTAGGCATGCAGGGGTGTTCGTCACTACTGTGACAGCTCTAGTTAATTTCTGTATTGGTTCAATATTCTGCCTATTAAATAAGGTATTGGAAGAATAACAAATTCTTTTGTGTACATTTACCTAAAAAATACCTTGCTGCCTCATTTAAATTGTGGAAAATCTTAACCAACAGATTGAGCAACAGCGTATGAATGAGCTGAATCGTCTCAACCAGCTGAAAGCCCAGATCCAGCGCCAACAGCAGATGCTTGGTGGCCAGGGCGGAGGGTTCAATATGGGTGCAGGGCGTGGACTTCCTGCTAGTGGTAGTTTCGCTAATCTAGGTGGGGCTGCAGGCTCTGCTAGTGGGCTACAGTCATCGGGCTCTATGCCAAACTTACAGCGCCATCTCATGGGTCTTGCAGCTGACCAAAATGCTCAAACCCGCAAGACCAACACCCCACCACCAAAGCCCAAGTAGCTGATTTGTAGGGACTTCTTTACTTCTTTTGGTACAAATTCATGAACATTATGTCATCCGCCATTTCTAGACATTGTATTGGTATCATGACTCAAAGGTTTCTGGTGGTAATTGTGTAATTTATGCTTTAACAAGCTTTACATTTGAAAAAAATGAACTAATTTAATTCTGTACTAAGTAAGCATTCTTTTAAAATGAAGGATATTACTAACTTGATAAACTGATCTTTTCAAGTGTTATGTACTAAGTCAGCATTCTTTAAAAATAAAGATTATTACTTTCTTGATTTACTGATCTTTACAAGTGTCGCTACTTGTATATGTATATCGCTGGGCGAAAGTGGCAAGGTGCTTGATGCTTCTTAATAAAATGCTCCAAAAACAGTCTGTCTTTCACCCCTTAATCTTAACAATCAATTGAAATTTCATCAAGACAAAAGAAATCCTCCTTCTTTTTCACAAGTGAGTCCTGGAAGAGATGATTTCTGTAGCTAAAATAATACATATTTTTGTAGGACATGGTATTGTGATTCTTATTGTTAGTGTGTTTGTAAATAAGTGTGTAGTTTTGATGGATTAACGAAAAATGATTTTAAAGTCAAGTCATTGGGAGGGTATTTAATATTGTATTAGTTGAAAGGTATTCATGTATGTAATTGATATTTTACTGTGTTAATAAGTGTGTAAACTTTCAAATGAAACTTATGACTGATTTTATTTATGAATATCGTTATAAACGATAATGTCTGACAGTATTTCTTTTTGACACATGTCCGTTTACGTTGTCACACATTCATTATGTTGCTTTTAGTTATGTGTTGATCATGCACTCGAAGCTTCTAATCAAACATGCTTGTCCATTGGTTGCTATAAGGGTGTATAAGCAGTCGGATTTAGGAGGCTTATAAGCGCTTAGGTAATTAATGGACATGTAACTTGCAAACTGAAAATTGTTTTTAAATCCCTTTTTGGCCAGTCTGGTTTTTTTTTAAAGATAAAAGGCAAGATTTTGTCATAGCCTTGGCGGTTTTGTGTAAATCTTAAATTTTGGTCATAACTCACAAGATGTAAAAAGTATTCAAATGAAACTTGGTACACATGTTGCCTTAGACAAAAGCCACATGTTAAGCAAGGCCCATAACTCCGGCTTTACTAATCTTCGAGTAACGCCTCTTGTTCGAGAGGGTAAAGTGCATTCCCTGGTGTTTGCTTTGTCCCGCTCTTGTTAAGCTATATACCATCATTCATGTAACACTCATTTTGAGTATATCCATAATTATGATACAACCTCAGTCATCAAAATTAGACTTTTGGATGAACAAGCTCGAATTCTTAAACTATTACTTGGCATCAAATTTTTGAACAAGCAAGCCCTGCTATATAAAATTCAGAATTTGAGCAAGCCTGAAAGACATTTTACCAGTGCAGGGCTTGCAGGCTTGAGATATTTTCGACCACTGCAATCTGTATTTCATGATCAGTTTCTCAGATTGAAGTCTTTACAATATATTTTGGTAATCTATTATTACCAACTTATTGAATGGATGTTGCATTGTTTATCTGAAATAACGTTGAAAAAGGTATTCCTTATTTATTGCTAAATTATCACTGATTTTGATTATATTTTGTAATACATGTACGGTACTAGTACAAGTCACTTTAAGATGAAAGAAAAACTGGTAAATTAGAATTCAGATTATTTTACTGCTGGTGATTGCAAATAAATATTACCATAGATGTCAATCCTATTCTATGAAATTTAAATAAATTGTAATTGTGTTGCCTTTACATTTTGGCAAGTAATTGACAGTTTCCTTCGTTTAAAATTAGAAAATAAGGTTCTATTGACAAAATAACATACATCTCAACTTACTTCATTGTAATTTTGTACTCAGATTTGAACTTGCCATTGTTACAATACATATATGTTAAGACTTACAATTGTTATATATTAATATTCAATTTCAATACATGTAATTTGCCCTTCACATCATGAATAAACTAAGAAATCAATGACTCTTCTTACTCTCAATTGTCATAGCTGTCCGACCTTTGGCGCCTGTGATCTTCAACTTGCCTGAACATCCATTCTTCATCAACATTGGTGTCAAGTTATTTCTAAAACTCTCTTATGTTGACTTTGTTGTTTACAAGACATAAAAAATGTAATTTTCATAGAACGTTTAATTTTTTTTGGAAATAAGTTTCTTTGAAATTTTGACAAAATCTTCATTAACACATTCCATGAGAAAATATGTTTTTATGCCCCCGAAGGTGGGCATATTAAAATCGCACCGTCCGTCCGGCTCTGTAACTTTCCCTTGTATGGACAGATTTTAAAATAACTTGCCACATGTGTTCCACTTACCAAGACGACGTGTGGCGTGCAAGACTCGTGTCCCTACCTCAAAGGTCAAGGTCACACTTAGTGTTTATTCACAATGGAGTGCTGCATATAAGGACATAGAGTATAGGTTGTCGTGTCCGGGCTGTAACTTTCTCTTGTATGGACAGATTTTAAAATAACTTGCCACATGTGTACCACATACCAAGACGACGTGTCGCGTGCAAGACCCGTGTCCCTACCTCAAAGGTCAAGGTCACACTTAGTGTTTATTCACAATAGAGTGCTGCATATAAGGACATAGAGTATAGGTTGTCGTGTCCGGGCTGTAACTTTCCCTTGTGTGGACAGATTTTAAAATAACTTGCCACATGTGTTCCACATACCAAGACGACGTGTCGCGTGCAAGACCCGTGTCCCTACCTCAAAGGTCAAGGTCACACTTAGTGTTTATTCACAATGGAGTGCTGCATATAAGGACATAGAGTATAGGTTGTCGTGTCCGGGCTGTAACTTTCTCTTGTATAGACAGATTTTAAAATCACTTGCCACATGTGTTCCGTGTTCCACATACCAAGACGACGTGTCGCGTGCAAGACCCATGTCCCTACCTCAAAGGTCAAGGTCACACTTAGTGTTTATTTACAATGGAGTGCTGCATATAAGGACATAGAGTATAGGTTGTCGTGTCAGGGCTGTAACTTTCCCTTGTATTGACAGATTTTAAAATTACTTGCCACATGTGTTCCACATACCAAGACGACATGTCGCGTGCAAAAGCCGTGTCCCTACCTCAAAGGTCAAGGTCACACTTAGTGTTTATTCACAATGGAGTGCTGCATATAAGGACATAGAGTATAGGTTGTCGTGTCCAGGCTGTAACTTTCTCTTGTATGGACGGATTTTAAATTAACTTGCCACATGTGTTCCACATACCAAGACGACGTGTCGCGTGCAAGACCCGTGTCCCTACCTCAAAGGTCAAGGTCACACTTAGTGTTTATTCACAATGGAGTGCTGCATATAAGGACATAGAGTATAGGTTGTCGTGTCCGGGCTGTAACTTTCTCTTGTATGGACAGATTTTAAAATAACTTGCCACATGTGTTCCGTGTTCCAAATACCAAGACGACGTATCGCGTGCAAGACCCATGTCCCTACCTCAAAGGTCAAGGTCACACTTAGTGTTTATTTACAATGGAGTGCTGCATATAAGGACATAGAGTATAGGTTGTCGTGTCCGGGCTGTAACTTTCCCTTGTATGGACAGATTTTAAAATAACTTGCCACATGTGTTCCACATACCAAGACGACATGTCGCGTGCAAAAGCCGTGTCCCTACCTCAAAGGTCAAGGTCACACTTAGTGTTTATTTTACAATGGAGTGCTGCATATAAGGACATAGAGTATAGGTTGTCGTGTCCGGGCTGTAACTTTCTCTTGTATGGACAGATTTTAAATTAACTTGCCACATGTGTTCCACATACCAAGACGACGTGTCGCGTGCAAGACCCGTGTCACTACCTCAAAGGTCAAGGTCACACTTAGTGTTTATTCACAATGGAGTGCTGCATATAAGGACATAGGGTATAGGTTGTCATGTCCGGGCTGTAACTTTCTCTTGTATGGACAGATTTAAAAATAACTTGCCACATGTGTTCCACATACCAAGACGACGTGTCGCGTCCAAGACCCGTGTCCCTACCTCAAAGGTCAAGGTCACACTTAGTGTTTATTCACAAAGGAGTGCTGCATATAAGGACATAGGGTATAGGTTGTCGTGTCAGGGCTGTTACTTTCCCTTGTATGGTCAGATTTTAAAATCACTTGCTACATGTGTTCCACATACGAAGACGATGTGTCATGTGCAAGACCCATGTCCCTACCTCTAAGGTGAAAGATACACAAGTGTTTATTCACAAGGGAATTCTGAATATAAGGACATAACAGTGAAGGTTGTCAAGTATGGGTGGTATTTTTTATGTTCAGAGGCAATTTAAAATAACTTGCCATATGTATTTGACACGTAAAGGCAAGATCAACTTTTCATGTACTGACCTTGTTCGTAGGTCAATGTCACATTCGGGGGCATTCGTCTCATACTGTGACAGCTCTTGTTAAAAATGTAAAAAATATGCAGAATATTAAATCATACTATGCTTTCATGTAGTAAAATAAGTTTAGATTGAGATTTGACTTGAGTATATTTTTTTTATATTGCGGCCAGATCTCGCAAAGATTTAAAACATTTGCTGGAAAGCCCCATGTAAATCCAGTCTCTGACTTGAGAGATATATATAGGGTACATATATATATATGAAAAAACTGAAGCTAGAAAAAATCCACTAGATCAAATTTTAGCATAAAGGAAATGGCCTATATGTCAAATTTTAGCTTTATATGAAAATAATGCTGGTGTCAGATCTCCAAAAATACAAATTTCATATAAAAAAGGTGAATAAGAAATAACAAGAGCTGTCAAAGTAGGAGACAAATGCCATTCAGCTAATATGTCTACATTCATGAGCATATGCCAGACCTCATGATGGTTAACCTCAAGTGTGTGAGAGATGAAGTGTGAGGTAGGGACATAGGTCTTTCATGCAACACATTGCCTATATGTACCTAACACATGTGCCAATTTATTCTAAAATCCCTCCCTGCACAACCTACTCTATATGCCCTCTTTATGTGCCAAATGCATGTGCCAAGCAATTTTAAATCCTTCCATGCAAGAAATTTAAACTTATTGTATGCATATCTTGCTAAAAATCTAAATGTGACCTTGAACTTTCAGTTAAGGTCACTGGTCTTGCACATCACCTTTATGAACCGAACACATGTACTTATTTGTTTTCTAAACCCTTCCTGCATGACAAAATTACAGCCTGGACAAGACCAACTAAACTCAAGTTATGTGCATATATATGCAGCATTCAATAATGATACAATTGTAAGTTAAGTTCACCTAAGAAAGGAACATGGTTCTTGTATGCAACACAAACTTTTATGTACCAAACACATGTGCCAAGTAATTTTAAAACCCCTCCCTTTATGACAAAAGTTAAAGCCATGACCCAACCAACTAGACTCCAGGTGGATATATGAGGCATTCCATAATCATTCAACTGTGTGACCTTGAACTTTGAGGTATGTTGTGGGTCTTGCACAAGACACATTGCCTTTATGTACCAAACACTGCGGCAAAATAATATTAAAATCCTTCTGTGCATGACAAAGTTACAACCCAGACAAGAGCAACTATATCTATGTGCATATATGCAGCATTCCATAATGATTAAGCTCCAAGAGTGACCTTGAACTTTGAGGAAGGGTCATTGATCTTGCACGAGACACGTCGCCTTTTTGTACAAAATACAGGTGTCAGGTACTTTTAAAATCACTCTGTGCATGACAAAGTTACTGCCCCGTCAGAAAACGGACTGGTTGACTGTGATCTTTATATGCCCACCTTTGGGTTACAATCAAGATATGTGTTACCTATCTGCCCAATGCAGACCAATTTTTCAAGGGTGCTGGTTTTTCGCTGTTTTATAAGGCAATCGTGTAGTTGATCCCATGAATGTAAACATTTACTCTTATTTATCAATTAGTTGCCCACATGTGAACCAGTAAAATGAATCAGACCTTACTTGTAGTTTGACTTTATTATGAAATTCTTAAAACCACTATTAAAGCACAAACCAGCACAACATGTATAAGTATCAACTTAACATGTCCTGCTAAATACATAGAATTAACAATAACTTCATAGAATTAACAATAACTTCAATTAGATATTCACAAAGTTAATCTACAAATACACTTCTATCAAGAATTTGGTTTCTTTCTTGATGCAAATGGGTCCTCATCTTTGTGAATGAATGCTTGACCATATGACTCATCTGGGTCACTAAGAAGTTCAGTTCCTTCCAACAGTTCATCGTAAGTAAGAAACGAGAAGGGAGCTGATGTTTTATCATTGATTTCCTGAAAATCAGACAAAAACATCTTTTCTTTTTATATACATTATACAGTGATGAAACAGACAGTGTTGTCTTGACAGTTTTCATTCAATATATATCACATAAATGAATAGCTTTTATTTTCCATTTTTACCATATTAACCTATATTAATTAACTTGTTCAACTTAAAATTGCCTGTCACTTATAAGGATGGATGAATTGGACATAGGTGCCCATCTCTTATGAAAGAAAGGTTAGTTATTGGTTCTATGCTTTTTGAAGCCCTTTTGAGGGTGGTCAGTCCTGGATTTTATGCTAGGGAGTCTGTCCTGGGTTCTAGGTCCTATCAGAGAAGTCGGCCATTTCTGGGAGGTCAGTTCTGGGTTCTATGCCCTTTCAGGGAAGTCAGTTCTGGGTTCTATGCCCTTTCAGGAAGGTCAGTTCTGGGTTCTATGCCCTTTCAGGGAGGTCAGTTCTGGGTTCTATGCCCTTTCAGGGAGGTCAATTTTGGGTTTTAAGCCCTTTCAGGGAGGTCAGTTCTGGGTTCTATGCCCTTTCAGGTAGGTCAGTTTTGGGTGTTAAGCCCTTTCAGGGAGGACAGTTTTGGGTTCTATGCCCTTTCAGGAAGGTCAGTTCTGTGTTCTATGCCCTTTCAGGGAGGTCAGTTCTGGGTTCTATGCCCTTTCAGGGAGGTCAGTTCAAGGTAAAATGCCCTTTCAGGGAGGTCAGTCCTTGGCTGTATTCCCTATCAGGGTGGTCAGTCATGGGTATCTTGCCCTATCAAGGAGGTCAGTCCTGGGTATATATATGCCCAATCAGGGAGGTCAGTCCTGGAGACTTTGCCCTATCAGGGAGGTCACTCCTGGGTTCTAGGCCCCATCTGGGTCGTCAGTCCTGGAGTCCTTGCCCTATTAGGGTTGTCAGTCCTGAGTTCTATGCCCCATCAGGGAGGTCAGTCCTGGGTTCTGGGTCAATCAGGGAGGTCAGTCCTGGGTTCCTTGCCCTATCAGGATGGTCAGTCTTAGGTTCTTTGCCCTATCAGGGTGGTCAGTCCTGGGAGAGAAGACAGTCCTGAGTAAGTTGCCCTATCAGCAAGGTCAGTCCTGGGTTCATTGCCCAATCAGAGAGGTCAGTTCTGGGATAGAGGTCAGTCCTGAGTTTGTTGCCCTATATGAGGTCATTTCTGGGTAATAAGCCCTATCTGAGTAGTCAGTCCTGGGGTGTATGCCCTATCAGGGAGGTCAGTCCTGGGGTCGTTGCCAAATCAGAGAGGTCAGTCCTGGGAGAGGGGTCAGTCCTGAGTTTGTTGCCCTATCAGAAAGGTCAGTCCTGTGTTTGTTGCCCTATCAGAGAGGTCTGTCCTGGGTCTGTTGCCCTATCAGAGAAGTAAGTCCTAGGGTTGTTGCCATATCAGAGAGGTCAGTCCTGGGTTTGTTGCCCTATCAGAGAGGTAAGTCCTAGGTTCGTTGCCCTATCAGAGAGGTCAATCCTGGGTTTGTTGCCCTATCAGAGAGGTCATGTCTTGGTAATAAGCCCTATCTGGGTAGTCAGTCCTGGGGTGTATGCCCTATCAGGGAGGTCAGTCCTGAGTTTGTTGCCCTATCAGAGAGGTCAGTCCTGGGAGAGAGGTCAGTCCTGAGTTCATTGCCCTATAACAGAGGTCAGTCCTTGGTTCATTGGCCTATCAGAGAGGTCAATCCTAGGTTCATTGCCCTATCGGAGAGGTCAGTCCTGGGTTTGCCCTATCAGAGAGGTCAGTCCTTGGTTCATTGCCCTATCAGAGAGGTCAGTCCTTGGTTCATTGCCCTATCAGAGAGGTCAGTCCTGGGTTTGCCCTATCAGAGAGGTCAGTCCTTTGTTCATTGCCCTATCAGAGAGGTCAGTCCTTGGTTCATTGCCCTATCAGAGAAGTCAGTCCTGGGTTTGCCCTATCAGAGAGGTCAGTCCTGGGTTCGTTGCCCTATCAGAGAGGTCATTTTTGGGTATGCCCTATCAGGGTGGTTAGTTCTTGTTGTATGCCCTAACAGGGAGGTCAGTTCCGGCTTACATGTCCTCTCTTGACGCTTTCAGGAGAAACCCTTACATTTAAATGCAGAAAACTTTAAAGCATGATAAAGTAGGCTCGCACTTGAAGCTTTCATTGAAAACAAATAAAAGTAAATAAGTATTAACTATTTTTAAACGAATATCATCCAGTTCAATACCTTTCCCTCATCTTTTCTGTGAGCCACAGCAATACAGTGACCCTCGAGAAGTGTCTCCTGGAAGCCCCAGCCTCTCGTCCCCTCTCCATCTACATGTAGTGTTGTAGAGGTTACCATCTTGCCCTCCTCTGTCAAGGGGTCATGGAGGTCGAAGTTCAACCTTTTCACCTCAAACCCTATCCCGACACCCAGGGCTTTCACATAACTTTCCTTGAGGCACTGAATGAGAATGAATATATTTTTAATTTCTATCATAAGTACCCTTATAAGGTGATACAATGCAAATCGGTATGAAAGTTTCAAAAAGGTATATAACATCTTTCCAAAACAATTTGACAAGGATAAAAGGTGTCACTAAAGTGTCTTACATGTAACAAAATGTGTCACTAAAAGTGTCTTACATGTAAAAAAATGAGTCTTGCAAGTAACAAAATGTGTCTTTAATACATGAAACACATTCTGCCTTACATGTAACAAATTGTTTAAGCTTTTCCACAAAAATCTTCATCAAACAATACATGGACCTTATTACCCATAGTCTGTAAAATATGGCGAGTTGAGCTTCATCATCCTGCCCTTGTCGTATACATCGCCACTCTTCCTCTGTGAACTGGCGCTGCATTGTGTTGAAAAACTCGCTAATAGATCTTGCACCAACTGAAGATAAGACAAGATATTATTTTTCAAGGAACTAGAAATGTTATTAACAAAGATCAGAAATGCACTGTATTCACATAAAAAAACATAACAATGGAAACGATCCTTGTTTTTATAAAGTCCGCTAATGGACGATATAAGTTTTATCATTTCATTTTATTTTTGTTCCATAAACATCACATTTGCTATTAATATTGATATTAATCTTTTTCAATTCTATTTTCCACCTGAAACCAGTGAGTTGGTCATGAGAGAGACTCCAACCCTAGCCCCTCTAGTAGGGAATGGAACTTTTGTCCCTCTTAGTTGGACCCCTAGTCCCTCTATTTGGGATTGGATGCCTAGCAGGGTATTAGACCTTCAAGTGGGGATTGAACCCCCAGCCTCTTTAGTAGGGATTGGAACCCCTAGCTCCTCAAGTTGGACCCCCAGTCCCTCTAGTTGGACCCCAAGCTCCTTTAGTGAGGATTAGACCCCCTGCCACTCTAGTGGGAATTGGACCTCCAGTCCCTTTATTGTTCCTTTAATGGGGATTGGACCCCCAGCCCCTCTAGTAGAGATCGCACCCCTAGCCCCTCTAGTAGGGATTGGACCCCATCCCGTGTTGTAGGGATTGGACCCCCAACCCCTTTAGTTGGACCCCCGGTCCTTCTAGTGGGAATTGGACCCCCAGCCCCTCTAGTTGGAACCCCAGTCCCCCTAGTTGGTCCCCCAGGCCTTCCAGTAGGGATTGGACCCCCAGCCCCTCCAGTTGGACCCCAGCCCCTCTAGTTGGACCCAACCCCGATAGTTTGACCCCGAGACCCTCTAGTTGAACCCTCAGACCCTCTTGTTGGACCCTAGCCCCTCTATTTGGACCCTAGCCCATCTAGTTGGATCCCTAGCCCTTCTAGTTGGATCCCAACCCCTCTAATTGGACTCCCATTCCATTCAAGTGGGAGAGTTGGGTGAGAGGCTGAAGCCTACATGTATACCACCACTGCCGTTCCTTTATTGCAGGCAGGGATGTTTTTGCATGATGATACATACACTACCGGAATTGGAATCGAGAAATGTTTTTATTCATTTTGGACCAACCTTAACAACAAAAAAACTGATAAAAGTTTAAGGCTTGGAAATGAATGAACACTTCTATCAATGAATAACATCCTCAAAACTAATTATACTTAATGAGTCAAACTCTGACATATCAAATCAATTGTCAAAAGAACTGAATGCTACATTAGCACTGAACCCCAGAATCATTTTCTTGGGTGGCATAGCCATGAAAAAAACATTTTATATGTGAATAAATGCTCTTATCTTTAAATAACTAATTCAATTATCATCATATGGCTCTGTTTTCTTACAGCGTTCTTCTCCCACATTATGGGAGGAATTTACAGATAAAACAATATCCACACTTTAAGGTAACCAATGTTTTGTATGTTTGGTGACCACACATTATTTTAATGTCTGTGTAGAAAAAGGAAATATAAAAATATTATGAAAATAAGAGTATTAACAAGTTTATTTGGCTGTGAAACAAAGTAAATTTGGTCTTACCACATTAAATTTGAGTTGAAAAAACAGTTGGAATATCTGTGTTTGACATAACATTGTAATTCAGATATTTATTTTACATATCATTTATAAGAGTGCAATACCCTTTTAAATAATACAAAAATTATTCAATGCTGATAAAAGGCATCAGAACTTTGAACAGTATTACCAACTACAAACACAAATGTACATTAGATTACCTTAAAGCAACTGTGCACCAGATGATCAATTTGCAAGAAAAAATGAAAATTGTCGAAAACTGACTTAAACTTGGAATTAATGTGTACAATGCATTGAAAGTTACTAACTGAAGTACCACATAGTTTACAATTTATTTAAGTTTAGCAGTTATTTCATATTTTTCCATTAACAAAAGATTACTGGGTATGTCTACCTAGTAGAATGCATTCCTTATGCATTATTGGCTAGTCGATGTTATCATGTGATATTACCAAGTTAGGTATATAGCTTAAATATACCACTCATTTGGAGTAAGCCTTCATAGCACAGTGGATACAACACTGGACTGCAATTTTGGCGACACAGGTTCAAATCCGGTCTCTGACACAATCTTTTTTTTTACATTTTGGTACTTTTTTTACAATTATGATATCAAAGCGTTACACATTCTATTCAATAATTGTCCTGAGATTCGTTACAGAAAAAAATAATTTGGTGTCAATCTGGTGTACCGTCCCTTTAAAGCTGCACTCTCACAGATTAACCGATTTGACAAAAAAAATTGTCTTAGAATCATTCAATATTTGCGTAAATGTCTGGAAACCAGATGGACTGTTGACAAAATATCAGATCGCAAGTTTTCATATTTATTACTATTTTTATGCATAAAACTTTTTTTTTCTTAAAGCATTAGTAACATTTTAGCTTTTAAACATTAATTTTCGAATGTAAATATGAAAACTGCGCTATGATCTTTTGTCAACAGTCTTATATCAATGCTTTTCAGACATTTACACAAAATAGGCACATTCCAAGATGAAAAATTGTAAAGTTATCAAAATGGTCTATCTGTAAGAGTGCAGCTTTAAATATTGAGAAAGGCACTGTTTCAAAATGAATTAATGAACATTGCACCATCATTAATTATTTCATAAAATTGTTCAGGAATGTAATTTCATTAATTTGTCAGTACTAAAGATATGAGGTTTTGGGTGATCCATGAAATAATTATGTAAAGAATGACAAAAAATCAAAAAGTGTTAACCAAGAATTGCTTAAAACTAAATGTCAGATATTCTTTTCACCTCAGAGAAGTGCCCAAAAACATATTTTATTACAAATGGGATTGTCTTGGGATAAATTGTGATAAGAAAATGAAGTAAACAACAATAAATCATCAGGTATTGTAAACAAGAGAGCTATAATACAGGATTGTGGCAAGTTTGGGAGTACATGGGTGTAGCAAGTATCACAGTAAATGGGTGTAGCAAGTATGGCAGTACATGGGTGTAGCAAGTATGGCAGTAAATGGGTGTAGCAAGTATGAACGTACATGGGTGTAGCAAGTATGGCAGTAAATGGGTGTAGCAAGTATGGCAGTAAATGGGTGTAGCACGTATGGCAGTAAATGGGTGTAGCAAGTATGGCAGTAAATGGGTGTAGCAAGTATGACAGTAAATGGGTGTAGCAAGTATGGCAGTAAATGGGTGTAGCAAGTATGACAGTAAATGGGTGTAGCAAGTATGACAGTAAATGGGTGTAGCAAGTATGGCAGTAAATGGGTGTAGCAAGTATGACAGTAAATGGGTGTAGCAAGTATGGCAGTAAATGGGTGTAGCAAGTATGACAGTAAATGGGTGTAGCAAGTATGACAGTAAATGGGTGTAGCAAGTATAGCATTAAATGGGTGTAGCAAGTATGGCAGTAAATGGGTGTAGCAAGTATAGCAGTACATGGGTGTAGCAAGTATGGCAGTAAATGGGTGTAGCAAGTATGGCAGTAAATGGGTGTAGCAAGTATAGCAGTACATGGGTGTAGCAAGTATGGCAGTAAATTGGTGTAGCAAGTATGACAGTACAAGGGCATATCAAGTATGACAGCACAGGGGTGTAGCAAGTATGACAGTACATGGGTGTAGCAAGTATGACAGTACATGGGTGTAGCATGTATGGCAGTACAGGGGTGTGAAAAGTATGACAGTACATGGGTGTAGCAAGTATGACAGTACATGGGTGTAGCAAGTATGACAGTACATGGGTGTAGCAAGTATGACAGTAAATGGGTGTAGCAAGTATGGCAGTAAATGGCTACACGCAAGTATGACAGTACATTGGTGTAGCAAGTATGGCTGTAAGGTGAAACATTGTCAGTAAGGTGAAACATTGTAAGTAAGGTGAAACATTGTCAGTAGGTGAAACATTGTCAATAAGGTGAAACATTGTAGGTAAGGTGAAACATTTTAAGTAAGGTGAAACATTGTAAGATGGTGAAAAATTGTCAGAACAGTGAAAAATTGACGTAAGGTGAAACATTGTCAATAAGGGGAAACAATGTAAGCAAGGTGAAACACTGTCAATTAGGTGAAACATTATAAGTACGGAGAAACATTGTCAATAAGGTGAAACATTATAAGTTAGGTGAAACATTGTCAGTAAGGTGAAACATTGTAGGTAAGGTGAAACGTTGTCAGTAAGGTGAAACATGGTCAATAAGGTGAAACATTTTAAGTAAGGTGAAACATTGTAGGTAAGGTGAAACATTGTCAGTAAGGTGAAACATTGTAGGTCAGTTGAAACATTGTCAGTAAGGTGAACCATTGTCAATAAGGGAAACATTATAAGTAAGGTGAAACATTGTCAGTAAGGTGAAACATTGTCAATAAGGTGAAACATTATAAGTAAGGTGAAACATTGTAAGTAAGGTGAAACATTGTCAGTAAGGTAAAACATTGTCAGTAAGGTGAAACATTGTCAGTAAGGTAAAACATTGTCAGTAAGGTGAAACATTGTCAGTAAGGTGAAACACTGGCAATTAGGTGCAACATTATAAGTAAGGTGAAACATTATAAGTAAGGTGAAACATTGTAGGTAAGGTGAAACATTGTAAGTAAGGTGAAACATTGTAAGTAAGGTGAAACATTGTCAGTAAGGTGATACATTGTCAGTAAGGTAAAACATTGTCAGTAAGGTAAAACATTGTCAGTAAGGTAAAACATTATAAGTAAGGCGAAACATTGTAGGTAAGGTGAAACATTGTAAGTAAGGTGAAACATTGTAGGTAAGGTGAAACATTGTAAGTAAGGTGAAACATTGTAGGTAAGGTGAAACATTATAAGTAAGGTGAAACATTGTAGGTAAGGTGAAACATTGTAAGTAAGGTGAAACATTGTAAGTAAGGTGAAACATTGTCAGTAAGGTGAAACATTGTCAGTAAGGTGAAACATTGTCAGTAAGGTAAAACATTGTCAGTAAGGTAAAACATTGTCAGTAAGGTGAAACATTGTCAGTAAGGTAAAACATTGTCAGTAAGGTAAAACATTGTCAGTAAGGTGAAACATTGTCAGTAAGGTAAAACATTGTCAGTAAGGTAAAACATTGTCAGTAAGGTAAAACATTGTCAGTAAGGTGAAATATTGTAAGTAAGGTGAAACATTGTCAGTAAGGTAAAACATTGTAAGTAAGGTAAAACATTGTAAGTAAGGTGAAACATTGTCAGTAAGGTGAAACATTGTAAGTAAGGTAAAACATTGTAAGTAAGGTGAAATATTGTAGGTAAGGTAAAACATTGTCAGTAAGGTAAAACATTGTCAGTAAGGTAAAACATTGTAAGTAAGGTAAAACATTATAAGTAAGGTGAAACATTGTAAGTAAGGTGAAACATTGTCAGTAAGGTAAAACATTATAAGTAAGGTGAAACATTGTAAGTAAGGTGAAACATTTTAAGTAAGGTGAAACATTGTAAGATGGTGAAAAATTGTCAGAACAGTGAAAAATTGACGTAAGGTGAAACATTGTCAATAAGGGGAAACAATGTAAGCAAGGTGAAACACTGTCAATTAGGTGAAACATTATAAGTACGGAGAAACATTGTCAATAAGGTGAAACATTATAAGTTAGGTGAAACATTGTCAGTAAGGTGAAACATTGTAGGTAAGGTGAAACGTTGTCAGTAAGGTGAAACATGGTCAATAAGGTGAAACATTTTAAGTAAGGTGAAACATTGTAGGTAAGGTGAAACATTGTCAGTAAGGTGAAACATTGTAGGTCAGTTGAAACATTGTCAGTAAGGTGAACCATTGTCAATAAGGGAAACATTATAAGTAAGGTGAAACATTGTCAGTAAGGTGAAACATTGTCAATAAGGTGAAACATTATAAGTAAGGTGAAACATTGTAAGTAAGGTGAAACATTGTCAGTAAGGTAAAACATTGTCAGTAAGGTGAAACATTGTCAGTAAGGTAAAACATTGTCAGTAAGGTGAAACATTGTCAGTAAGGTGAAACACTGGCAATTAGGTGCAACATTATAAGTAAGGTGAAACATTATAAGTAAGGTGAAACATTGTAGGTAAGGTGAAACATTGTAAGTAAGGTGAAACATTGTAAGTAAGGTGAAACATTGTCAGTAAGGTGATACATTGTCAGTAAGGTAAAACATTGTCAGTAAGGTAAAACATTGTCAGTAAGGTAAAACATTATAAGTAAGGTGAAACATTGTAGGTAAGGTGAAACATTGTAAGTAAGGTGAAACATTGTAGGTAAGGTGAAACATTGTAAGTAAGGTGAAACATTGTAGGTAAGGTGAAACATTATAAGTAAGGTGAAACATTGTAGGTAAGGTGAAACATTGTAAGTAAGGTGAAACATTGTAAGTAAGGTGAAACATTGTCAGTAAGGTGAAACATTGTCAGTAAGGTGAAACATTGTCAGTAAGGTAAAACATTGTCAGTAAGGTAAAACATTGTCAGTAAGGTGAAACATTGTCAGTAAGGTAAAACATTGTCAGTAAGGTAAAACATTGTCAGTAAGGTGAAACATTGTCAGTAAGGTAAAACATTGTCAGTAAGGTAAAACATTGTCAGTAAGGTAAAACATTGTCAGTAAGGTGAAATATTGTAAGTAAGGTGAAACATTGTCAGTAAGGTAAAACATTGTAAGTAAGGTAAAACATTGTAAGTAAGGTGAAACATTGTCAGTAAGGTGAAACATTGTAAGTAAGGTAAAACATTGTAAGTAAGGTGAAATATTGTAGGTAAGGTAAAACATTGTCAGTAAGGTAAAACATTGTCAGTAAGGTAAAACATTGTAAGTAAGGTAAAACATTATAAGTAAGGTGAAACATTGTAAGTAAGGTGAAACATTGTCAGTAAGGTAAAACATTATAAGTAAGGTGAAACATTGTAAGTAAGGTGAAACATTATAAGTAAGGTGAAACATTGTCAGTAAGGTAAAACATTATAAGTAAGGTGAAACATTGTCAGTAAGGTAAAACATTGTAAGTAAGGTAAAACATTATAAGTAAGGTGAAACATTGTAAGTAAGGTGAAACATTGTCAGTAAGGTAAAACATTATAAGTAAGGTGAAACATTGTAAGTAAGGTGAAACATTATAAGTAAGGTAAAACATTGTCAGTAAGGTAAAACATTATAAGTAAGGTAAAACATTGTCAGTAAGGTAAAACATTATAAGTAAGGTAAAACATTGTCAGTAAGGTAAAACATTGTCAGTAAGGTAAAACATTATAAGTAAGGTGATACATTGTCAGTAAGGTGAAACATTGTCAGTAAGGTGAAACATTGTCAGTAGGGTAAAACATTGTCAGTAAGGTGAAACATTATAAGTAAGGTGAAACATTGTAAGTAAGGTGAAACATTGTCAGTAAGGTAAAACATTGTCAGTAAGGTAAAACATTGTCAGTAAGGTAAAACATTGTCAGTAAGGTAAAACATTGTAGGTAAGGTAAAACATTATAAGTAAGGTGAAACATTGTAGGTAAGGTGAAACATTATAAGTAAGGTGAAACATTGTCAGTAAGGTAAAACATTGTCAGTAAGGTAAAACATTGTCAGTAAGGTAAAACATTGTCAGTAAGGTGAAACATTATAAGTAAGGTGAAATATTGTAAGTAAGGTGAAACATTATAAGTAAGGTGAAACATTGTCAGTAAGGTGAAACATTATAAGTAAGGTGAAATATTGTAAGTAAGGCGAAACATTGTAAGTAAGTTGAAACATTGTCAGTAAGGTAAAACATTGTCAGTAAGGTGTTTCACCTTGTCAGTAAGGTAAAACATTATAAGTAAGGTGAAACATTATAAGTAAGGTGAAACGTTGTCAGTAAGGTAAAACATTGTAAGTAAGGTGAAACATTGAAAGTAAGGTGAAACATTGTCAGTAAGGTGATACATTGTCAGTAAGGTAAAACATTGTCAGTAAGGTAAAACATTGTCAGTAAGGTGTTTCACCTTGTCAGTAAGGTAAAACATTATAAGTAAGGTGAAACATTGTAAGTAAGGTGAAACATTGTCAGTAAGGTAAAACATTGTAAGTAAGGTGAAACATTGTCAGTAAGGTAAAACATTGTAGGTAAGGTGAAACATTGTCAGTAAGGTGATACATTGTCAGTAAGGTGATACATTGTCAGTAAGGTAAAACATTATCAGTAAGGTAAAACATTGTCCATTAGTGAAACATTGTAAGTAAGGTGAAACATTGTCAGTAAGGTGAAACATTGTAGGTAAGGTGAAACATTGTCCATTAGTGAAACATTGTCAGTAAGGTGAAACATTGTAGGTAAGGTGAAACATTGTAAGGTAAAACATTGTCCATTAGTGAAACATTGTCAGTAAGGTGAAACATTGTCCATTAGTGAAACATTGTCAGTAAGGTGAAACATTGTCCATTAGTGAAACATTGTCAGTAAGGTGAAACATTGTCCATTAGTGAAACATTTTAAGTAAGGTGAAACATTGTCCATTAGTGAAACATTGTCAGTAATGTGAAACATTGTCCATTAGTGAAACATTGTCAGTAAGGTGAAACATTGTCCATTAGTGAAACATTGTAAGTAAGGTGAAACATTGTCCATTAGTGAAACATTGTAAGTAAGGTGGAACATTTTAAGTAAGGTAAGTAAGGTGAAACATTGTAAGTAAGGTGAAACATTGTCAGTAAGGTGAAATTTCAAGTTGTCAGTAAGGTGAAACATTTGTCAGTAAGGTAAAACATTGTAAGTAAGGTGAAACATTATAAGTAAGGTTAAACATTATAAGTAAGGTGAAACATTATAAGTAAGGTGAAACATTGTAAGTAAGGTGAAACATTGTCAGTAAGGTGAAACATTGTAAGTAAGGTGAAACATTGTCAGTAAGGTGAAACATTATAAGTAAGGTGAAATATTGTAAGTAAGGTGAAACATTGTCGGTAAGGTAAAACATTGTCAGTAAGGTAAAACATTATAAGTAAGGTGAAACATTGTAAGTAAGGTGAAACATTGTCAGTAAGGTGATACATTGTCAGTAAGGTAAAACATTGTCAGTAAGGTGAAACATTGTAAGTAAGGTGATACATTGTAAGTAAGGTGATACATTGTCAGTAAGGTGAAACATTGTCAGTAAGGTGATACATTGTAAGTAAGGTGAAACATTATAAGTAAGGTGAAACATTGTAAGTAAGGTGATACATTGTCAGTAAGGTGAAACATTGTAAGTAAGGTGAAACATTGTCAGTAAGGTGATACATTGTCAGTAAGGTAAAACATTGTCAGTAAGGTAAAACATTGTCAGTAAGGTAAAACATTATAAGTAAGGCGAAACATTGTACGTAAGTTGAAACATTGTCAGTAAGGTAAAACATTGTCAGTAAGGTAAAACATTGTCAGTAAGGTAAAACATTATAAGTAAGGTGATACATTGTCAGTAAGGTGAAACATTGTCAGTAAGGTAAAACATTAAAACATTGTCAGTAAGGTAAAACATTGTCAGTAAGGTAAAACATTATAAGTAAGGCGAAACATTGTAAGTAAGTTGAAACGTTGTCAGTAAGGTAAAACATTGTCAGTAAGGTGTTTCACCTTGTCAGTAAGGTAAAACATTATAAGTAAGGTGAAACATTGTCAGTAAGGTGAAATTTCAAGTAAGGTAAGTAAGGTGAAACATTGTAAGTAAGGTGAAACATTGTCAGTAAGGTGAAATTTCAAGTTGTCAGTAAGGTGAAACATTTGTCAGTAAGGTAAAACATTGTAAGTAAGGTGAAACATTATAAGTAAGGTTAAACATTATAAGTAAGGTGAAACATTATAAGTAAGGTGAAACATTGTAAGTAAGGTGAAACATTGTCAGTAAGGTGAAACATTGTAAGTAAGGTGAAACATTGTCAGTAAGGTGAAACATTATAAGTAAGGTGAAATATTGTAAGTAAGGTGAAACATTGTCGGTAAGGTAAAACATTGTCAGTAAGGTAAAACATTATAAGTAAGGTGAAACATTGTAAGTAAGGTGAAACATTGTCAGTAAGGTGATACATTGTCAGTAAGGTAAAACATTGTCAGTAAGGTGAAACATTGTAAGTAAGGTGATACATTGTAAGTAAGGTGATACATTGTCAGTAAGGTGAAACATTGTCAGTAAGGTGATACATTGTAAGTAAGGTGAAACATTATAAGTAAGGTGAAACATTGTAAGTAAGGTGATACATTGTCAGTAAGGTGAAACATTGTAAGTAAGGTGAAACATTGTCAGTAAGGTGATACATTGTCAGTAAGGTAAAACATTGTCAGTAAGGTAAAACATTGTCAGTAAGGTAAAACATTATAAGTAAGGCGAAACATTGTACGTAAGTTGAAACATTGTCAGTAAGGTAAAACATTGTCAGTAAGGTAAAACATTGTCAGTAAGGTAAAACATTATAAGTAAGGTGATACATTGTCAGTAAGGTGAAACATTGTCAGTAAGGTAAAACATTAAAACATTGTCAGTAAGGTAAAACATTGTCAGTAAGGTAAAACATTATAAGTAAGGCGAAACATTGTAAGTAAGTTGAAACGTTGTCAGTAAGGTAAAACATTGTCAGTAAGGTGTTTCACCTTGTCAGTAAGGTAAAACATTATAAGTAAGGTGAAACATTATAAGTAAGGTGAAACGTTGTCAGTAAGGTAAAACATTGTAAGTAAGGTGAAACATTGAAAGTAAGGTGAAACATTGTCAGTAAGGTGATACATTGTCAGTAAGGTAAAACATTGTCAGTAAGGTGTTTCACCTTGTCAGTAAGGTAAAACATTATAAGTAAGGTGAAACATTGTAGGTAAGGTGAAACGTTGTCAGTAAGGTAAAACATTGTCAGTAAGGTGTTTCACCTTGTCAGTAAGGTAAAACATTATAAGTAAGGTGAAACATTGTAAGTAAGGTGAAACATTGTAAGTAAGGTGAAACATTGTAAGTAAGGTGAAACATTGTCAGTAAGGTAAAACATTGTAAGTAAGTTGACACATTGAAAGTAAGGTGAAACATTGTCAGTAAGGTGATACATTGTCAGTAAGGTAAAACATTGTCAGTAAGGTGTTTCACCTTGTCAGTAAGGTAAAACATTATAAGTAAGGTGAAACATTGTAGGTAAGGTGAAACGTTGTCAGTAAGGTAAAACATTGTCAGTAAGGTGTTTCACCTTGTCAGTAAGGTAAAACATTATAAGTAAGGTGAAACATTGTAAGTAAGGTGAAACATTGTCAGTAAGGTAAAACATTGTAAGTAAGTTGAAACGTTGTCAGTAAGGTAAAACATTGTCAGTAAGGTGTTTCACCTTGTCAGTAAGGTAAAACATTATAAGTAAGGTGAAACATTGTAAGTAAGGTGAAACATTGTCAGTAAGGTAAAACATTGTAAGTAAGGTGAAACATTGTCAGTAAGGTAAAACATTGTAGGTAAGGTGAAACATTGTCAGTAAGGTGATACATTGTCAGTAAGGTGATACATTGTCAGTAAGGTGATACATTGTCCATTAGTGAAACATTGTCAGTAAGGTGAAACATTGTCCATTAGTGAAACATTGTCAGTAAGGTGAAACATTGTCCATTAGTGAAACATTGTCAGTAAGGTGAAACATTGTAAGTAAGGTGATACATTGTCCATTAGTGAAACATTGTCAGTAAGGTGATACATTGTCCATTAGTGAAACATTGTCAGTAAGGTGAAACATTGTAAGTAAGGTGAAACATTGTCAGTAAGGTAAAACATTGTAGGTAAGGTGAAACATTGTCAGTAAGGTGAAACATTGTCCATTAGTGAAACATTGTCAGTAAGGTGAAACATTGTAAGTAAGGTGATACATTGTCCATTAGTGAAACATTGTCAGTAAGGTGATACATTGTCCATTAGTGAAACATTGTCAGTAAGGTGAAACATTGTAAGTAAGGTGAAACATTGTCCATTAGTGAAACATTGTCAGTAAGGTGAAACATTGTAAGTAAGGTGAAACATTGTCAGTAAGGTGAAACATTGTCAGTAAGGTGAAACATTGTCAGTAAGGTGAAACATTATAAGTAAGGTGAAATATTGTAAGTAAGGTGAAACATTGTCAGTAAGGTGAAACATTGTCAGTAAGGTGAAACATTGTCAGTAAGGTGAAACATTATAAGTAAGGTGAAATATTGTAAGTAAGGTGAAACATTGTCAGTAAGGTGAAACATTGTCAGTAAGGTGAAACATTGTAAGTAAGGTGAAACATTGTAGGTAAGGATTTCATTTTAGTACCTAAGACATGTACAATTGTAATTCATGTTATCAGTTCATTAAATCTTTTCATGAACATAAAATACAAAACCTAGCACCTCAAAAAGTTTACTGGGCACAGTTTCAAAGAAATTCTTCTTATCACCTTTAAAATCTTGTCTATAAATTATCGTTTACATCAGAAATTTATCATACGTGTATTTCTTTATAAGTGTTGGCACTGTGCTATTATTTCAAGTCCACTAAGGTTTCTCTCCAATCTCAGTCCCTATCTCACACCACAGACCTATCATGTCTTCACAAATGTATTGTTTTTCAGCCAAAAAAGATTACCATTTAATGCCTAATTTGACATCATTTCCTCCAGTGATAACTACCACTCTTCAAGTACATAAACGCACCACAGCCTACCCTCTTCATTGCTAAGAACCCAAGAAACTGTCTCCCCTTTCTGTTACCTGGACATCCTAACTGACCCATGAGCCCCGCTACTTCAGTAGCAATTAACTGTAAATGGTTTATGATCAATCCTCAAAATCAAAGAGATTTCTACCCTTATCAAACTCTAACTCTGACTAATTTCCATGAGAATATCATGTCAATTTTTCACCATGAAGGTTTAGGAAAAGTTTCCCAAGTGGAAGAGGGCATTGATTAGAAGTAGTTCAGTTACGATGATGAAACATATTTTCAAGAAGGAACTACTTGGAATCGGCGTTTACCGTACTGATGCAAAAACACCCACAAGAGGCAATGTACATGCATCCTGAAGGAATCATATTATGACATTTATTTTATTACATTATGCGGTGTTATGTTGCTGAATGTTGTGTAATTTTGTGTAATATGTCATGTAATGTCGTAAAGCCATAATGAAAATCTTATTTTATTGACGAAGAGAGTGCCATACTGCATAACTGAAGTCAATATCATAAATTTACCTAAAGAAAAGATAAATGACACCAAAAAACATAAACTTGCAAACCCTTAAGATATGCAGGGCAAATAAAAAACACATGAGAACACAGTAAGCCTTACTACCTGTAAAATTATATGTCAATTGTGTTGGGTATCATGTGGACATATATATATATATATATATATATATATACATACGGTACTAAGTTTGTGAATATCTTAAAGCTTTGTTTCTAGTTATAAAATGGCTTAGTAAGTTGAATTCAATGCTACCCAGCTACTACAACCAACCTGCAATTACAATAGCTCAACTTTCTCTTTCTTGAAAAACCAACATCAACATGTGAATAAGAATTTCATTCAAAAACTAGAAGAAAAAAAACCAGACCAACAAGCAAATAAGAATTTCATTCAAATACTGTGAACTTAATTTAACATTTGACATAAACTTTTCTTTTATATCCATTTCCACTGTGTGTGCTGTAAGTATGTAGTAGCTTCATTCACAGGTGCAGCGTAAAGCATTGCCATGGTTATTTGAATGTTAACAAACCATGTCAAACCATTATCAGTAATGTCATAGATGCACCAAATCTACACCAAAATCACTGCATTCAGGTACATTCTTTCAAGTTTTAATAGTTTATTTATGCTGCAATTCCTTGTGAACTGCATCAGATTACCGCCAATGACAAAAACATGGGCATAAAACATGGGTAGTAGGATATCATTGTCAGGCTTAAAGAACATGCAAATATTCAAGGTCAACCTCATCAGGTGGGTTTAAAAAATAACCACAAACATGTTTGCAAAATGTATATATCATTATAAGTTTATTTGCTAATTTATGTTTTTTGTTTCGATTTTTGGAGCAAAGTTTTTAAAGCTTTAATAGTCTTGCTTACACTCCACATAATCGCTCTGTCATTGTCATACACTGTAGCTTGGTAGAAGCAAATGTTTAACAGCCAAGAGTTGAATCTATACATAATGGAGTCATGGTTCTTGCACAATGCAATCTATGACAATAACAGTGTCAACTAATTCTGATTCTGACAAATAATTTTCAAGATACATGTGTAATAAGCTGCCAACTTATTGCCATATCCTTACATAAATATATACATGTATATAAAATAACAATTTTAATTTTGAACGATGGTAAAGAAGAACAAGCACTTTTTTAGATCAAAACTAGAAACTTATAGAGCCTTAGAGCAGATAATAAGATCAAGTAAGAACTAGTAATAAAAAGAGACTCGTGTTGATAATGACCAGCAGTGTGGGATCTATAAATTTATATGGGTGGTTTTCAAAATAATGAGGCAAAAGTGTGACATAGGGGTTGAAAATTCAAACCCAGTTTTCATGATTGTCACCTATTTTACATGAAAGCAAATACTTCAAATTACACAGAAACAACTTTGGGAAAGTATCAGGAAATACAAATAAAAAAATATTTTGACCTTAAATCCAAATATTGCATACATTTCTTACAATATGGTTGATTTATAAAAGTGTCTTATGACAAGAACCTTGCATAAATCATATGCTTTTTCTGAATTATATAATCAGTAATTGGTACCTGTGTGTAGTCATGTGCATAATAACTCAGTTGTTTAAGAAAAATATAAAAAAATCAACACATTTTGTTTAAATTTGAAACCAAAAATTAATTGTTACCTCACAAAGTTTTTGCTGTAATTAAAACAAGAATCAAATAAGGGAAAAATCTACATTTACCTCACCTTATGTATCTTTATAGACCACATACCAAATTTCAAGAAAGTATTGTAACTTACAATTGCCAAATTTTTCATTTCAAAATTGAACTATTTTTTGGTGCACAGGGGACACATATTGAAAGCCAATATAATATGCATTATTATTCACTTTCATGTTAATAAAATAATGATTTGTGATCAACTTAAGACATTTCTGTGTATAAGATAGAGTGTGTTCCTCAAAATTTCTTCAGTATCACATTTTTCACAACAATTTCCTCAAAATTCAACAGCATGTAATGATGCAAATGGAAAATAGTGGCTAAGAGAACAACTTACAGCAAAAAATCACATATAACATTTATTACTTCATATTGAGTCTAAAAATAAGAAAATATCATCAATGGTAATATAAAGTACTAGAATTCATACATGTTTAATACTTTGTTAAATAATGGAAAGGGTGCACAGGGGACAAATCATAATGCAAGTAATATTTTTTAATTATGTAATTATTTTTGTAACTTAACTTTTCCTGGTAAACATTTTTACAATAAGAGGAACTGTACTTTCAGTAAAGCTTGAAACAATACTGTAAATGTTTGAAAGATTATATTATAGCCTACAAAACTAAATTTCTAAACAATGGAATAAAATATGTCCACAGAGTGGAATAAAGATTTTGGTATCAATGTACCTGTTACCATTAAACACTTATGTGAACATGTCTAAATTTCAAAGATGCCTCTTTGCCTTTGGCATCCTACTCAATAGAATAGTATCTTTTTTATTAGGCATTATTCAAGAATTAAATTCAAGAAAATTCTCAACTTTTGGTTTCCACAAGGATTTAAATTCACCTGGCTTTGACATGGTTTTACTTTGGTCCATTTTTAGGCGCTCAAATTGTCAAAGACTTTTCTTGCAACTCCACATATTCTGAGCATTGCTTGTGTATACTAGCTGCCTTTTTATTTTTTTCCTGATTTAGTTGGTTTGCCTACTTTTCTTATGACTATGACTGACAGACATCACCAATTGTGTAATTTTCTACACCATGACTTATTTTAAGACCTTCACTTTGGTGTGGCATTCTTTACCAGACGGTCAATTGTGGAGGCCCATGCCATGGAATCCCTCCGAAGGGGTTGTTTTGCATGTTGTGCTTTTTCTGAACTGATGCTGCTTCAACTGTGTGTATTCATACCTTCTCATTTTAACCTTTCTCCTTTTATTCTGTCTGTCATTTTCTGGACTTTTGTTGTTTCCTCATTTCGCTTCATTTCATTTCTTCTCTGTCCCTGCTTCTTTAGTTTCTCCTTTTCTTTTATTTGTAAATCATATATAGAATCTATTTGTCCTCTTTCTTAGCGTTTGAGCAATACCTGGCAAATTCTGCTCTTTTTCTCAGTATCTCGATCTCTGTCATACATTTTCTGCAACTTTTGATCTTTCCTAAGTCATTCTCTGCACTTCCTAGACTTCATTGTGTTAATGTTTTCAACAGTCTTTTCTTCATTTGCTTTCATATTTTCTATGTGATCTCTTTGGAAAAGGAAGCTTAACTACAAGCTTTTCCACTAGGGTACTTATTTCCTGTACAAAATTATAATCTGGTATATTTGCTATCCATATGAAAAAAATTGTCCCCTGTGCACTGAATTGAAGCATATAATACCTTGCACATATAAAAGCATTACATGAATAATTTCAATTTGATTTGATGTTTTTTAATTGTCATGATAAAATCAAAATAGAATATTTAAACAAAATATGTTATCTTATGTGCCTCAATACTGAAACTGTATTTAAATTAATTTGATAAACCTTTAAAAGTAAACATTTAATGGCTTTATAATTAAATAATAAAAAAAGTATTTATAACACACTTACCATCAAGTTGCTAAACTATCAAGTGATGTCTAAATATAACATACAGATTTCTCAGAATGTGGAAATAGCACCATATTTGTTAGTTTATGACATTTTATTGAAATCTGCTAAAACAGGGTGCACAGGGGACATTGCTTTAAACCATGCAGATGCTTCAAATCTCTGTATGTGAGAGGCTGAAAACTGTTTTTGCATCTGTTGTAACTTTCTTTGCTGGGAAATACAGCAGAATACCATTTTATTGAAGAAATTATAGAAATCTGACAACTAACAACCGAAAAGGTGCACAGGGGACATTTTGGGGTAATAAGTCATGCATCTGAGTTACAGACAAAATAATGTATGAAATAATAAAACTATGTTATTTATATAAAGCTGGCAGGTTCAAGTTATTAAAATAACATAGTAATTTAATATAAATAGTGCTTAAATGGAATGGTAGTGTTCTCAATGTGAATCAAATATTCTATCTTCTTTTTTAAATGAATGGGGGTCCGTCAAATGACATTAAAATTTGGTTAAAATAATACATATTTTTTTTATTTGAAGTATGTTTTTTAAAATGAGAAAGAGTAAAGTTACATAAAAAACAATAAAAAAGTACTATATCATTCAGTTTCAAAAAATAAAACACATTTGAATAAAGGTCTTCATGTAAAATGTCACACTTTAATTGGGTGCACAGGGGACAAATTTAGCAACATATTCTAACATGATAATTTTTTTGCTGATTGAGCCATTCATTTGAAACTCAACAATTTTCTTAACATGATTGATTGGCCTGCTAACACTTTCCAAAAGTGAAAGGAATAAAAGTTAGGAGAGATAAAAGAAAAAGCCTCATTATTTTGAAAACCACCCATATCGGACTGGTGTCTGTAGACTACCTTAGAGGTCCCAGTTTAAATCTAAAGCCTTGTCACTTTTTTTCCCCATTATCATGATATCTGTACTGGTTTCTAACATGAAGACAAGCAAGATGTCATGGCAATTTAAGTATCAGGATTTTCTATCAATCCTTATTTGAACTCCAGATTTACTCACCAAGTTATCTATGCCTATGTTGATATATGTCTTGAGTCTGATACTCAAGGCTCATAACTGCATCTTTAAATTTGCAAAAATTGCTTTTCAACGAGCAATTCTGGTATTTGTTTCTGTGTCTGAAAAGATTTCCATTCCATTATTAACAAATCTTTTGTTGAAATATTTTTATTATATATATTTTTTAATATTTAATGATTCACCTTTCTGACAATGACACAAGTCATTCTAAAAAGTTGTTTTACCTTTGTGAAAACCTGGTTAAGAATATAAAAATGTGCCTGTCAAAAGAAAAAAAAGAAAAAAAAAAGGTCAATCAAGGGCCATAATTTGTATTTAGGGTTTAAATGGAGTTAAGTAACCTATTGTAAGATGGTCGTCATTAATTGTGTGAAGTATTAGGTCAATTGAATCGAAAAGTACCAGTATAGAAGCTTTTTTTTATTAAAATCCAAACTTGCCCAACAACTTCAATCTGCCCTTAAACTTTAACCTAAGTTCCTAAGTCAATCAGGGGCCATAACTTGTATTAAGGATAATATGGAGTTATGTAACCTCATTGTGTGATGGTCCTGAACAACTGTGTGAAGTATTAAGTCAATTGAATGAATGGTATAGAAGTTATTAATCAATATCCCAACCTGCCTTAAAACTTTAACCGAAGTTCCAAAGTCAATCAGAGGCCATAATTTGTATAAAGGATAATATGGAGTTATCTAACCTCATTACATGATGGCCCTGAACAAGTTTGTGAAGTATTAAGACAATTGAATGAAGGGTATTGGACTTATAAGAGAAAATCCAAACTAGCCCAACAACTTCAATCTGCCCTTAAACTTTAACCTAAGTTCCTAAGTCAATCAGGAGCCATAACTTGTATTAAGGATAATATGGAGTTATGTAACTTTATTGAATGATGGTCCTGAACAACTGTGTGAAGTACTAAATCAATTGAAAGACCGGTTTAGAAGTTATTAATAAATATCCCAACCTGCCCTAAAACTTTAACCTAAGTTCCATAGTCAATCAGGGGCCATAATTTGTAGAAAGGGTAATATGGAGTTATCTAACCTCGTTATGCGATGGCCCTCAACAACTGTGTGAAGTATTAAGCACATGGAATGAAGGATGTTGGACTTATCAGTGAAAATCCCAACTTGCCCTAAAACTTCAACCGGACGCCGACGCTGGGGCGAGTAGTATAGCCCTCCTTATTCTTAGAATAGTCGAGCTAAAAATCTTCATTTAAGGATTCTTCTTTGAGTCTTATCTTAAGTTTTTTGTTTATAACCAGTAGGACTCTTAAGTAAACACTGACCTGGAGCACTCAGTTTCATCACATCGACCCCCACATTCCCCAATGTGTCCCCAGCCAGCACAACCAGATTGCCATGGTGAGAAACGTTAAAACTGAGTCCCTGCACACCTTCAGGTAAGGTGTTAGTCAGGAATGGCTTGCCTTTGTCTGTGCGAGATAGGTGGATGTCCTTGTATGAAATCTTTGTTACTCGGTGGATCATCTTTCGTAGCATCAGCCTCCCAACCTGTGTTAACAAAATGTACTTGCATATTTCAAATCTCAGTTTATACTATATATCTTAGCTCCTGTTAGAATACCTATATTAACTAATAAAGAATCACACTAATCTATTTCATGTAAAGAAATCAGTAATGGTGATCATTTGATGTCAACCAATCATTAACATTTGTAACATGTCATGCTAAAGTAATTGACATGTCAAACACAAAAAAATCAATCTTACCATGGAAGCTTTAGCATCTCTCTTAAAGACAAACTTGCCGATGCGCTGTTTCTCCTCTGGTTGGACACACTGGGCAGCTCGTATCCACTCCGACTGCATAGGCTTCCAACTCCCACTGTCAAACACCCAGCGAACACTGCTCATACTACCCCTCAATGCACGCATCAGCTGAATGAATATAAATCAAAATAAGGAAAACACAATAACAGACCATGGAGTTTGTTTGTTTAAGGAAATGTAATTAAATTAAATCTTTAATATTCTTAAATTCAACTAACTAGACAATGATCCTATCAATACAGTTATTTTATGTACCCTCACTACATTGAAAACAGGTTTCTGGGTCAGAACTCGGCTGTCTCTGGCAAGCTCTGAATAATATTCAACAGCATTAACACAAATTTTCTAGAATTTCTATATGGGTCCATGTTTATATAAAAAGGCTAAACACAATACAACTACTGGATATGCTTCACAAAGTAGTCTATCCAGAGCTTGCCAAAGATGGCCAAGCATTTATTTTAAAGAATTTTGTCGAAAGGACACTTAAAATGACATGTAGAGCACATATGGTGGCTGTATTTTAATGGATTGAATCTATTAGTTAAACTTACTAGTAAAATTGTGCGCTTGTTAGATGTAGAATTTATTAAAATTTGGACTGAAAGCGGTGTATGCATATGAAACATCTCTTGATCCAGTTTGGTGATTTTTTATGTACTCTATTATAATGCTAAAGGTTATTCAATATTCAACTTTGTTTGTATGTGAAAACATTGGTGAAAAAAATCATGCATTGTTGTTTTACATGTAGTTCTTAATATCATGATGTGACAGCAAAAAGTTTTTCATTTGGGTGAAGCGCACTATATCCGAATGCCGACAGTGTCCGAACCTATGTCCGTTCGTACTTGTCAAAATAAATTGACTTTGGCTTTAATTTCAGAAAGAGCGTCAACAAGGTTCGTTTTGATATTTTATAAGTATATCATATGGGACAGAAATATTTACCTTTAAGTCATAATTGTACAACAAACTTTGTTAAAACATATTTGTTGTTGATCTAAGTAGCACACCACACTTTTTAAAGAAAAGGTAACAGACAACATTTTACTGTTGTATTGGCACCAAAGAGTTGCCTTTGGATTTTGTCTCTACATGTTTTTCAATATTGCTAATACAGAAAAAAAAACAGCACAGCGGGGTTAAAGAATACATTTCTCAGGTAAATGTATCAATTATAGACTTTGTAAATCGGAAACTACTTAAGCTTTTTGCATACGAACTCAGTCAATATGATACAGATGTAATGTTTTTGAACGCAATAACACAATATGTCACTGGGATGTGTTCTTAACACTTATAAGCCGATTATTTTCACTGTTCCTTTCATTTTTTTCTTTCGCCAAAAACGCGAATCTTTCAACAATTATTTTAGAACAAAGATATGGTTACTGGATGGTTAACTTTATGAGAATTATTATGCCAGTAGTAAATTAATTCCACCTTCTTTGTCATAATCAGCAACCTATGTTTATACTGCCATGTTTATAACTGTCTTATCTATGTAATGCAAATAGTTGTTGTTAATGTTGTTGTTTTTGTTATTCTTAGTCTTGTTCTTGTTCTTGAATTAAAACTAAAGATGGAACTGGAGTTGACCGTTGTGTTCTATACAGAAGCATGGAGTTTGACAAGTGGATATTGTTATAGCAATAGAGTGCATTATAAATCTATATAAGATAATGAAAAAAAAATGATCAATGATTTTTGTTCACTTAACTTTTCAGTGCCAATAATGAGCAATATGGGGAAAAGGGGATAAAACAATATACATAATGGCAATAAAAACATCTTCTGAATTGAAACTTGCTTTTCCACTGAAGCCACATCATATCAAATCAATGTAATAAAAATGCAGTATGCTCAAATCCCTTAGAATTTGTTGAACAGAAAACCATCATATTTTCGGTGAATGAATTAACAACGCATTTTATATTACTTTTTTTCTTTTGTTAATGAATTTCGACAATAATATTTATTTGTGATGATATAATTTAACCAATTGCAACATTGGACAAACAAAGTATTTCTACCTTTTTGAATTAGGTAACATTGATAATTGTTATTTCTTAAACTGAACTATTTTCACGTGGGGTGAAATAATCGATTAGTTTGTATTGTTAGCAGAAATTGTATACTTGAACATATCGGAAGTTGCTTAGAAAACAACGACGTCTGGAGCCAGAGTTCTTGGCAGATATACAAACCTAACCTACGAGGCTATATGCCGCTTTATAACGTAAATCCCCCGGGAGCGCTCTGAAGAGCCAGTAACTCGTTTGTACGGGAGACGCACATGGGCGATCTGAGGGAATGGCCATCAGGGTTTATAAATTAATAGTTTTGTTCTACCGATCATAGGAGGAATTGTTGATGTTATACCCAAGCAATATCCGTTATGAGTCGTTCCTGTATAAACATCTTTAACTTCTGTCGCCAAGTCTCTTAAACAACGGATGGAAATTGCGTGCAATTTAAAATAAAAATTGGGATATTCCGTACATTGTTATATATTTTTGATTTCGATTACATAAATCCATCATCATTTTGGCAATTTGGCAATTTGGACGCAGTCAAAATG
Organism: Mya arenaria; assembly: GCF_026914265.1. Taxonomy (NCBI): domain Eukaryota; kingdom Metazoa; phylum Mollusca; class Bivalvia; order Myida; family Myidae; genus Mya; species Mya arenaria. The sequence continues at coordinate 10,895,778 of NC_069124.1, forward strand.
CATTCATACCGAGAGAAATGTAAAGAGAATAATGCTTTCTTTGTTCTTTTCAGCAATACAAGACAAAGTAAAATGCCTACGTATACCCGTAAGTTTAACAGTGTGTTTCTGTTTTATTTTAAATATGTTGTAAACTAAAAAAATAGTGTTTTCTTTCTGTTACAAGCAAGTGTAACCTGCATTTACATCGTCAAGAATTTGCCATACCCTGCACTCAGAATTTTCCATTTTAATCGAAACTTCAGATTTCAAATACTTCGATAGTCTTTGCCCTTTCAAAACAAAACTTTTTTCATTATTAAGTGTGTATTTCTACGTTATTGGAGCAACATTTAGAAAGTAAACATGCTGACTAAATATGTATCGATATAACTTGTGGTCAACATAATAGTTTGTCCAATGAAATGGCAGTAAACTTGACATTTTCCAAAACATTTATTTCAGTAAATCAGCAATCAGCCTTTATTGATTTTAATCAGGTGAAGCGGTATATATTAACAATATAAGTGGGTAGTTTACACAATATCATGTAGATCACTAAACAGTGACAGATTGTTAGTATTTACTTACACAAAATATATGATTTTATGCGACGCAATCTTTAACTTTTTAAGTGGTCTACATTTTATTGTTTAAACTGTCCACTTGTAAGGGCCACCCAATGTTAATATTTACCGCTTTTCTTAATAAAAATCATTAACGGCTGACTGCTGATATACTAAAATAAATGTATTTGAAAACTTGAGATTGTTGTCTGCCTTCTCATTGGACAGATGAAATATTGACCACTAACAAACTTTAACCAACATTACTTAACTTTTGTCTATACTCTGTACCTACGATTTCACAATTTGAATACGCTGTATAACATATCTTAATATAATCACAATAATCGTGATACATAAACAATATACGAGGGCATATGAAATATGTATTTGCGTATCAATAGTATATACGTACTAGTAGGATTAGCACCCTTCCAGCATTTGCCGCTACTAGTCTCTAATAAATAAATGTTACGTTTGTTTGTATTTTTTAAATCAATCTGTTGATGTTGTTATTGTGGCTACTGCTGTTGTTGTTGTCAAAAGCTGTTTCTATAAATCAAAACGGAATGTATTTAACATGCTTGAGTCTGCTTACGAGCTCTTGTTTTCATTTATTTTGCACGAACACAATTAACCAAATGATACACTATCTGACAGGGTTACACAACTTGTAACACGCCATTTCTTTAGGAAATAAACAGAGGAAAACCAAATGCCCACAACTAGAGATTACTCTTATTTTTTATTTTTAATTCCTTAATATTCTGTAATATTTGAAGGCGTCCCCGCTTTCACGCGGGCGGAGCTTGTCGCTGCGTGGGCAAACCGCTGCGCGAGTCATTCCAATTAAGAGGTATTAGTTCCAGGCAGGCGCTTCCCAGAATTATTTTCATTGGATATCACGCGCCTGGCGAGTCCATGGCTTCTGGTTTTCGTCTAAAGGAAAAACAGGACTTGGAAATTTGGTATAAAGACTATAATTTCGATGGGCAACAGAGATTCTTGTTTTGATACATACATTAGCAGACACATTCGGGGTTCTGTGTTCGGGGGTGATGTGATACAGGGGCGAGTTGTGGCTTCTGAGACTAAACACAGATAACAGGACACGATATAACCCAGGAGCTTGCAGAATGAGTCTCAGTGTTAGTGGATATCATCCGGGCTACGGACACCCTGGGCCCATGGGCGTTACGTCCGCGCACGATTTTTACGGGTCCCCGTACCCGGGGCAGACAATGCGTTACCCGGAATACAATATGAGTGATCGGAACTACTTTCATAACTGGGTGCTAAGTGGAACACCGGATATGGCCATGTCGCCGGAAGCGTACGGTCACCCGGCCGGAGACATCATGTCAACTATGCCATATGACCCCTACACGAATCCCTTTGGGGAGCGGTGTGTGAAGCGTAAAGTGAACGCAAGTAAGAAGGAACGAAGGCGGACACAGAGTTTAAACAATGCTTTTACCAACCTCAGAGATTGCATTCCGAACGTGCCCTCGGACACGAAACTGTCTAAAATCAAAACGTTACGTCTCGCCATATCCTATATCTCATACCTGATGGACATTCTGAAGAAGGATGACCCCAAACTGACGGAAAAGGGGTTCAAAGCGGAGATCTCGAGGAAAAGGGAGCGGCACCATATCGATATGGATAAAATACGAAAAGCGGATGTAAGTTTTTTGAGCACCAACGACGTGGTTTCGGAGCTATAATGATAACTATTGTTTTAAAAGCGACATTGAACATATGTTGATATATTTTAATATATTTAAATTAAAGGTTTTTTTTTCATAAATACGCTAGAGTTAGAAAGTAATTTTGACATGAAGTGTAGCACGGGCTTTGGTGACCAGACTTAAATGCGTTCAATGAGTGCATGATGTCCTCCTAGATCCTAGAATAAAACTGCGGTGAAATAAGTATTATGTGTTTGCCATAATGTTATTGTGAATAAGATTCTATTCAGGAATAAAAAAATAAAGAATAATTTTGCGAACCCAGACATGTAATAAACAAAATTAGACTAGTGACTTGCTGCCTGTAATTAAATATTTGTTAGAATCCCATTAAACTCAACAGTAAAAAATAATTAAATAAAAATAAGAGAACATCTATAATTCTAAATTTATCACTTGCCATTAGTTTACCGATTACTTATGTTAAACAAATTTAGTTAAAAATATCAATAGGATATAAATTACTATTAACATTATAGTATTACAAATACTACTCACATAATTATTATAAATTAATAATTTGTTGTAAACTTCAAATATCTATAACATGTATTTTTGGGCTCCATAAGTTCTTCACATTCCCTTACATAAAACCCCCAATAAAAACAACAAAAACTATACACATTTAAACCCATACAATCTCAACAGTTATCTTAATCTCCAAGTAAGATCAAGTGCCCCTTTATGTACGTGAACAATTATTTAAAAACGTAAATTTATAAAGGTAATTAGGGGCATACCGTGGTTCGCACTCATGATTCCCATTAAAACAATTTTCGTTTTTCATAAGTATCTAATCCCCCACCCCTTAAATTATATCGTACATAATTATTAAGTGCATTTATTAAATGTTTGCGTAGACACTGTAAAAACACACTTGAGGCTAATTGGAGGCAATTTTGCAGCTAAATCTAAAATTCATATATATTGTAAATAAAACTATATCTTATTACGCAAGTAAAGGGTAAATACGCGATAGGTACGGGTCACGTGTGTTTTTATAATGCACCAGGACAAACACAAACCTATGTCAGAGCTAACGGGGTTAGTAGAGCAATATGAAGCTTGTTGCAGGAATCCATTTTTTATCGCCTTTTAAAGAGAACAACTAAAATAAGTCCTAAAATACGAGTCAGTTGAATTTCTATAACGACGTGCTTGAACAATTGTACAAAAATGGGGTTCGCTAGTTTCAGGATCCAATTGAAGGTCGCATTATTCAATAGCAGAACAACTTAAATATTAGATGAAAAATCCAAGTAAAAATTATACACTTATAAAATTACGAATCAAATCATTTTTATAACGTGCTTAAACAATTTCAATAAAAAGAGACTCGGTTATAGTCAGTTGTAGAAATGAAGCTCTTGATCAGCAAAAACAACAGCATGTTTTTATACCAAGAATAAAAAGACGCAATAGGTCCATATATTATGAACGCATTTTATAAACGCACTTGGACAATTACAAAAAAAAATGAGCTAATCAGGGGCAATGCCGCGGTAATCGCTAGTTGCAGGAAACCAATTAAGTCTTCCATTAGCCGCGATAATTCCGTTAAAGCTTGTCTTCATTAATTCTCGCCGGGCCGCCAAGACAGTGAAAAATGATATTTTTATCAACTTGTATATAAATGTCAAAATTTAATGGCAGCATTTACGGTGAGAAAATATACCCTAGTCAAGTGCTCGTTTATAGAAATGTAAATAAAATCAGCTGCAGGTCCGATAATGATTTCAATCCTCAATTAGTTTTATTATTTTAAATTTTCATGTATTTAAAAAAAACACAGTAAGAAATCGCTTTAGATATAAACACCATTTCTTTGAATGAAGTATAAAAGTTATAAAATGCGCGAATATATACGAATTTTATACAGCTTGGCAATTGTTTTTTATGTCTCCGATTTCTTTAATTATTTTACTAGATAAGTCAGGGTGTGAATGACAAAATAATTGATACTCACCAGTTTAATATGATAAGCGAAATTAAATATATAAAAAAGAGAAGGCGTGCATGCATTGATCTTCCAAGAGAGACCGACAACATGCATTTGGTTTAATAAGTATAATTCGAAACACTATATTACTCATTCCATGAAAATTTTGTTTTTAAAGGGACTGCTCATGTTTTTTGGACCATTTTTGGTTTTGGTAATGCATCTGAAAACACTAATATTATACTAATTTTACTTTTTGATAACGGAATTGCAGAAAATAAGTCAATTCATGCATAAAACATACATGCTTTTAGTCGGTAGCAAACCCACGTCGGTGCAGTCAAGAAAAAAAACGACAATAAAACCGCTCGCCCACAAGGACTCTTGCAGAAGCTGAGGAATAATTTAAGTTTTAAACTTTTTTTTGAAAAGCGTTACTAACGTTATTCAAATTCGTGAACTCATTTGAGCATATATCAACATTTGCTGAAGGGCTCCAGCCTTTATTATCTTAGTTTTAAGGCTACAAATGATTTGCCACACTTTATTTTGTCATTGACAAATAGTGTATTGTACAAAAAATGGGCGAGTCCCTTTAATATTACTGCCATGCATACAACCAGACTGTTTGCAGAATGAAAAGAGCATGTGAAAATTTAAGCATTAAGCGAAAGTGCTTTATTTTTGAAAGAGAGTATATGTCGATATTTGTGAAAATGTATATTTTGTCAACTCAAAAAGTATGCGACGTATACATGAGATGTATGTTACAAGATAAACATCGAAAAGTATTCAAATGCCAAAACTTGAAAACTGTTATGGGCATAATTAGTTCCAATTCTAATGTTTCAATATCTAATTAGATAGATTATTTTATTCTTCCAACAACGGAGAGCATAACATATCTATAACACATAAAACATGACTATACATTTCATATTGTATACTCATAAAATAGAAAACAATAGGAAAATGATATGCATGACATCAAGTTCAGGGTACAATGTACCGTTATTGCATCAATTTTGCTACTTATTGGAACAGCTAATTTTTAAATAGGTTTGGTTGTCAAATATTACGTGCAACCCAACTGCATGTACATTGTACAATGACATGTGCTTTACAATGTTTTACCACCAATTTACCATCTGACTTTAATAAGAAATACAATTTAACTTTCTATTAACCTTTGCTGTAGTTTTCTGTTCTGTATTATTGCCAACGAATAGGGGCCAAGAAATGTTGTCTTAGACCAACCTATTATATTCTCACCTTCTATCCTCAGTTTTCGATGTTTCGAACCAAAATTGTTCTATGGACTTTGTCTTGAAACAGAGTTACTTCTGAATCTGAGTCTGAGCGATTGACAAAAGCCTGCTATACTCACATATCAACACCTGTCAATGATTTCAATTGAATATTTCAAAAGGAGCATAAAACATTCCAACCAACTTTCCCATTTATCTTAAGGACCTTATTACAGGGTCAAGCTAAGCACATTTTTGTTGTGGTGTGCATAATGTGATATTCTCTTATTGAAAAGTTCGGAGACTTTATGAAGGTCGTGTTTGTGATTATCACGGCTAATTTTTCATTTTGTAAAATCCAGTTACGAAATAGGATACTTAATGTTGTTTCTAAGCATTAGTTGTCTCCATGAAAATGGTGAAAGCAGAAGCGAGTGAATGAGCTTTTGAAACAGTCTTAATGTTAACTTTGGTAGGAGACACGGCGAAAAAATCAGTAGCAACCGTAATGTGCATGTGGTAAAAAGCCAGTGTAGCTTCCGGAAATTCTAGAATGACTGCCAAGGGAAGAAAATTCAATTGACGCCACAGGCGGCGATTACGTTGACATGACCCCACTATGATCATGCCCCACCCACCCCATCCGAAATTGACACTAAATGATTGCAACATATACACAAATCATAAATAGTTGTTCCCTCCCATCATACGTATATTTATAATGTAAAATCTCTAAAACTATATTACCTTTTTTTTGGGGGGGGGGGGGGCGGTGGTTGGTTGGGGCGAAATCATAAGGGGGTCATGTCAACATTACCGTCGCCTGTAAATTATACAACAACAGCAACAACAACAACAACAACAACAACAACTACTACTAAAACGACTACGACGACAACAACAAAAACAAAAACAACAACACCAGCAGAACCTGAATCAACTACAACAAAGCATGGAATCAAACAACGACATAACATGGCCATACATTACAGTTCATGAACCTCGACATCGGAAGCACATGGAAAAAACTTATCATAATCTATCTTAGTCCTTTTAATGGAACTAAACTATATTTCTACATTCCGAAGCAATGAAAATCCATTTTTTACTCGTGTCGCCCACATGCATATAATTATAAAATTATGGGACCATTTCCTAAAGGCTTCAATATAAGATGTCCCCATTAACAATTCCAGCGATGAATGTATTTGTTTCCTGGTGTACTACAAGATATGACGGATAATGGCCCTAATTCTCCGTTAGTGGGGCCGGGATCACTCCGGGAATCCACGATAATTCAACGATAAAAACTTGAGTGAGCGGTTTTATGTTGGAGAATATAAATAATGATAGACATTTCTTTCTATTTTATGATAGGCATAGAAGACCTCAGACACAGATGTAAAGATTAACTTTTGACACGTGATATGGACTCGTGTCATGCTGTGATCGGGATTGCTAACTTAAATTATGTAATTTAAATTGAAATTCTTTCAGCTTATAAAATATAAGACAATTATCGGATTTATCTTACCATTAGCTTTATTGCCATGCTTCACGATTTTCGAAGATGCGGTATTTACACGAAACTTGTTAACTGAAATTAAAATGCTTTTAGTCCAATTATTTTGTTATGAAAATATAAGATGAATCCTCCTTATTACGGAAACCACTGTACCAGTCTGTTACAATTGTTTGCATCGAATACTTACAGTTCGAAAATGCGCTTCTTGTCCACCCAACCCCCCAAATGTGTCGCAAAACATCACCCTTTTCATGATTTGGTAATGGCCGCCTTTTCAGACAGTAAATTTTAAATTAGATCATTCAAGGTTTTCTTTATTTATTTTCGCCTCTGTCTTTTTACCTTTATCAGCAGAGGCTACAAAATGCATCCATATTATTTTCAGAACACGCACCTTGAGTATTTTTGCACATAAATCTCCCGCAAGATTTCAGTATCTTGAAACGAATGTACATTGAATGGTTATCTGATTTGCTGGCACAGTCTTCTATGTTAACTTTGATACGACTAGCCGATAGGCTTATCGTTAATATTTGAAACTGGAGACGTGTTTATAGAGGGGATGAAATATGGTACGATACAAAAACACTTTGTTGTGAAGAGATGCATTCCATTAAATAACAACGAACTAAGCCAAAAAAGTGTTTCTCAAGAGTATGTAACAGCTAAAGAGGGAAAAACAAAACAAGAAATTTATAGGTAAAAGCGAATTAGAGTTACACGATTCTAATGAGTTTTTGAAGATTTGTCCGCACCCATAGGCTGAATTATGGTTTGACTTCACCGCGACGTATTATGGCTTGACCGAACCGTGACGTATTATGGCTTGACCGAACCGTGACGTTTTATGGCTTGACCACACGGTGACGTAGTATGGCTTGACCACACGGTGACGAATTATGGCTTGACCGAACCGTGACGTATTATGGCTTGACTTCACCGTGATGTAGTATGGCTTGACCACACGGTGACGAATTATGGCTTGACCGAACCGTGACGTATTATGGCTTGACTGCACTGTGTCGAATTATGACTTGACTGCACCGTGATGTATTATGGCTTGACTTCACCGTGACGTATTATGGCTTGACCGAACCGTGACGTTTTATGGCTTGACCACACGACGACGTAGTATGGCTTGACCACCCAGTGACGAGTAATTGCTTGACTGCACCGTGTCGTATTATGGCTTGACTGCACCGTGATGTATTATGGATTGACTTCACCGTGACATATTATGGGTTGACTTCACCTTGACATATTATGGCCTGCTAAACAGTAACGTTTGATGGCTTGACTTCACCGTGGCATATTATAGCTTGACCGAACCGTGACGTATTATGGCTTGACCGAACCGTGTCGTTTTATGGTTTGACTTCACCGTGTCGTATTATGGCTTGACTACACCATGTCGTATTATGGCTTGACTACACAGTGACGTATTATGGCTTGACCGCACCGTGACGTATTATGGCTTGACCGCACCGTGACGTATTCTGGCTTGCCTTCAGCGTGACGTATTATGGCTTGCCTTCACCGTGACGTATTTTGGCTTGACTTCATCGTGACGTAGTATGGCTTGCCTTCACCGTGACGTATTATGGCTTGACTTCACCGTGACGTATTATGGTTTGACTTCACCGTGACGTATTATGGCTTGCCTTCACCGTGACGTATTTCGGCTTGCCTTCAAAGAGACGTATTATGGCTTGACTTCATCGTGACGTATTATGGCTTGACCGTACCGAGAAGTATAATGGATTTACCGCACCGTGTCGTATTATGGTTTGACTGCACCGTGCCGTATTATGGCTTAACTTCACCGTGACGTAGTATGGTTTGACTTCACCGTGACGTATTATGGCTTGACCGCACCGTGACGAATTATGGCTTGACCGAACCGTGTCGTATTATGGCTTGACTGCACCGTGATGTATTATGGCTTGACTTCACCGTGCCATATTATGGCTTGACTGCACCGTGATGTATTATGGCTTGACTGCACCGTGACGTATTATGGCTTGACCACACCGTGTCGTATTATGGCTTGACTGCACCTTGATGTATTATGGCTTGACTGCACCGTGACGTAGTATGGCTTGCCTTCACCCTGACGTATTATGGTTTGACTTCACCGTGACGTATTATGGCTTGCCATCACCGTGACGTATTTTGGCTTGCCTTCAAAGTGACGTATTATGGCTTGACTTCATCGTGACGTATTATGGCTTGACCGTACCGTGAAGTATAATGGATTTACCGCACCGTGCCGTATTATGGTTTGACCGCACCGTGCCGTATTATGGCTTAACTTCACCGTGACGTAGTATGGTTTGACTTCACCGTGACGTATTATGGCTTGACCGCACCGTGACGAATTATGGCTTGACCGAACCGTGTCGTATTATGGCTTGACTGCACCGTGATGTATTATGGCTTGACTTCACCGTGCCATATTATGGCTTGACTGCACCGTGATGTATTATGGCTTGACTGCACCGTGACGTATTATGGCTTGACCACACCGTGTCGTATTATGGCTTGACTGCACCGTGATGTATTATGGCTTGACTGCACCGTGACGTATTATGGCTTGACTTCACCGTGACGTATTATGGCTTGACCGAACCGTGACGTTTTATCGCTTGACCACACGGTGACGTAGTATGGCTTGACCACCCAGTGACGAGTAATTGCTTGACTGCACCAGGATGTATTATGGCTTGACTTCACCGTGACATATTATGGCTTGACTTCACTTTGACATATTATGGCTTGACTAAACAGTGACGTTTGATGGCTTGACTTCACCGTGGCATATTATGGCTTGACTTCGCCGTGACGTATTATGGCTTGACTTCGCCGTGACGTATCATGGCTTGACTTCACCGTGTTGTGTTATGGCTTGACTGCACAGTGACGTATTATGGCTTGACTTAACCGTGACGTGTTATGGCTTGACTTCACAGTGACTTTTGATGGCTTGACTTCACCGTGACATATTATGGCTTGACTACACCGTGACGTTTTATGGCTTGACCAGCCGGTGACGAGTAATGGCTTGACTGCACCGTGTCGTTTTATGGCTTGTCTTCACCGTGACATATTATGGTTTGACTTCACCGCTTCTTTTTATGGTCTGACTTCACCTTGTCGTATTATGGCTTGAATACACCGTGTCGTATTATGGCTTGACTACACAGTGACGTATTATGGCTTGACCGCACCGTGACGTATTATGGCTTGACCGTACCGAGACGTATAGTGGATTTACCGCACCGTGACGAATTAAGGCTTAACTTCACCGTGACGTAGTATGGTTTGACTTCACCGTGACGAATTATGGCTTGACCGCACCGTGACGTAGTATGGCTTGACTGCACAGTGATGGCTTTATCACTCCGTGACTCCAACATGACTTACTGAAGATAACGCTTTACCATTACATGCACTTATCGGTTCAAAGTAATTTGAAAACAGATAATACGTATGTTTCATCTTTAACACATTTTCGTTTTAAAAATATTTATAGATAGTGTCCATTCAACATAATATACTCTAGGAATAACTGTATTCAGGACAAATATATTAATCTCATTTTTTCCAAACCAAACGCAACAATACAGTTTAAATAAGATTGATTAAAGTTATTTTTTTTGGCGAACTTCGCATGGATCTATCATGTATTTTACCACAACGAAATTTATCTTAGTATAACTTAATTGTATTCGACCAATCGAAGCATCAGTGTTCTAAAATAAACAAATACTATTCCAGTTCTAGTAAGGCTCTTTTTAACATCGCGACACTGCACGGGCTGGTCGAGAACTGTTTCATGTCTATGGCGCACATACTTGAAATAAATAATTAAAGACCACTCCAGTATTTCACTGAACTTGTTTGCCACGATATTTGTGGTGCCACTTGTTCTGTGCGGTCGGTGGTCGAGGGCTCCCTGGTTACTTAGGAGAGTCCGGCCCGTTAATCACCTGACGTTAATGTCAACATCTCCACGTGACGTCAATAGCTGGGGATGGACGAACGGGAGACCATTATTTGGCCTATGTATCACCATTATATGATGGCGTATGAACAGTGGTACAGCCAAACCGTTGCAACGTACCCATGTATATACATCATTTTTTTAATTTTATTCTAGGGTTGTGATCTGTTATGAAATGTCATTAAATCTTAAGCAATACTGCAATGCATACATAAAATACACTTTATGGAATTTACCAAAATGGTTTGCATATATATGTATGTGTACATATTATTATTCAGATTATTTAATGAAACTGACAACTATCATCTTCTTGGTTGAGGAATAAACAATGTTGAACTCGAGGTCATGAAATGTTTTCCTTATTTGAACAAACTTAATAACATATAATCCACGTACGTCTATAAATCTAGTCTAATACACGTACATAAAAAGAACGTTAAACATAATAATGCACATCTAACAACTAGAGTCAGTTACTATTATGGAATTATTTTTTTCTGCCGTTAAATATTGTTTATTTTGACTGAAGATAATGAAATATTTCATGATCATTTCGTCATTATAGAACATAACAGCATAGTTTAGGGTAAAAACCAACATGATTTACTTGGATGTTATTCAGGAACTTCAAAACTCATGCCGTAACTTTACATACACGCCTGATAAGCCCAGCCAACCAACAAAGCTGCACATCTGCACTGAACGACATTGGAATCGCTCCAAGTTCTCACGGGGATGACTTGAAATGTGTTTACTTTAATTTTAAGTGTTACTTTGATTGTTTAAAAATTAGAAAACGAAATAGCATCATGGAGACCACAGACATGTGAAAGATGCACTCTTACTCCTAAATAAGATTTACCAGAATAATACAATTGCTTTAATAAACCAAAAAGGATGAAAAAATGTCGAAAACAATGGTTCTTATGAAGGATACCGAGTTTAGTTTAAAAGAAAGGTGCAGAAAACACGGTATTTCTACCTTTAATGAGATTATAGTAGATCGCAGTAAATATTTTGGCACTTACCAATCATTAAATATTTTTACATTTTCAGCTATTAAATACACAAGTACAAACTTGTTATTAGTAATAAATTTTTTCCATAAATGCATTGTTTAGTAAATAGTTACAGGTTTATCACTCAAAATTTATGTTTGTTATTCATGTGTATGTATTGATATTGAATAAGAGTGTCACATTAAAAAAACCCAATATAGATCTAGGTACTATTATATAGTATAAAAAGTGTTTTCCAAAACAATATCTTTTCATTGGTTCGTCTAACAATGTAATATGCTTTTACGCGGATTATTCATAACAATTAAACGCTTTTCTCATGTATACCTAATGTAGCCTAAAATAACTTCAGTAGATGTTGATAGCGAAATTTCATAACTGAAACCTTACGTACAGTTGGATCAGACATATGATAAAACGTAAAAAATAAACAAGATATCTCAAACTGGAGTCTAGAATAAAATGAGGACATATTGATAAGAAACTATCTCCCCACGAATCAGTTTTCATTATTTCTTGGAAAACAAAACCTTACTATGTCGGCTGCTGAAAAACGCGCACGCGCCGAATCCTCGTTTTGGCATCGACCATCAATCATATACGTAATCTAATATTTAAACTGAAAGATTAATGATCTTAACAAACATTTCCGACGTGCATTCAAAATTTACAATGTAATAAGGCAACGCAAAATTTGCGGTTTTTTCTAATCACTCTGTGTGAAATTTCAAAACAACGACTGAATCGTGACAAAAACACTTGCATGTCTGTTACACAAGTTATTGGCTTGCCGTGTTTTGAATTGTTAATCTTGTGCAGTGGTCACACAAAGCCGATTATTGTCCCCCATTTAAGATCAGACAGCGCTACGACACGAAAAATGAAAAAGTTCGATTACTATCCATATTCATCTAGAATGTCGTAACATTGTCCGAACGTTCGTAACAGAGTTCTACGGATCGGAAATGGTCCGTGGAGGTCGGTCAAGTACTCCCGACAGCAGCATCGGGACGCTGTCGGGACATATAGTCGGTCGTTCTTTACCATGCGAAAGACAAATCGAATAAGAATCGGATTGAGAACGGGATAATCGGGACGAATTCGGCTGGAATCGGTTGATTCGGGACAGTGTTTAACAATAGTCGTGAATAAATAAATGTTTTTACATTTTTAAATGTCCAGCAACGAATCACAGAGTCTCAGACGTTATATAAAATGTAATCGGTCCTATCAAGAATGGCAGTAAAATCGTGTATGTGTGACTGAGGCAAAGCATAACAAATACCGAAAAACCATTTGTTTATAATTTGCAAACTACTTCCATCATATATATTTTAGTCTCTGCACCCACTAGTCTAAATTTATAGACGTTCAAAGCGGGATTCTGTAAAGGATTTGCAATATAAAAATCGTATTTTTCGCCCACGTACAAATATTTGAACTACTGCATCCGCTAGATCGTGCGAACAAACTGTTTTCTTTATAGTTATTATGTTTTCGGACAGTATGTATATTGATTTGAAAAAAAACAACAACACTATTTTCGTTCTTCCATGTGTTAATATAAAGTGATGTCAAATATTCAAGTTTCCAAATCCCGATCACTGTCATACAACTTCAATTTTGACCCTATGATATTGGGACTTCCTTATTAAATATCAAATTGTACCACGTTGGGGGGGGGGGGGGGTCTTTCTTTTCTATACATTGACTTTAATAATGGAACGCTAACAGTAGGCGGAGCTGAATCGTGCAATAACTACTATTATTTGGATAAATTACCACGTTTTTCACTTATATACGCAAGCTATTTATTGAATATTGTCCTACACAACATAACACAAATTACTTAAAGTTATCCCACTACTGTCGAGAGATAGATTATACACTCGCGCTGAAACGCTCGTATTTCATTTTAATAACTGCAGTTGTGGATGGAGTAGATATTACTCATAGTTAAAAGACCTTCATTAACAGCCATACGACAATCCGTTTAGTTCATCCTATTAAGAATGTAGCGAATGTAGTTATATTTTCTTTATTTACTAGTTTTATATGAACTCTGTTAATTTCTGAAAGATTCTGCAAAAATAAATAAAAATTCTTTCACACTATAGAATCTTGTTATTTTTTTTAGATTAAGATATTGAATATTTGACTTTATGACGTCATTCAAATGTATCAAAATTAATATTCAAATGCTTTTAAATCATGTTTATAATTGAATCATATGCTGACACCGACGATAAAATATCCGAAAATAAAATGTTTTTTGGAACTACTGAATGCTAGTTTAAGTGCAGACCTAACTTTGAAAAAGATACATAATTAATCTTTTGCGTCATTTCAACTGCAGGAGAACAAGATTTATACAAAAACTGGCTTCCTACTTAAGCTTCAAGGAAGTGCCAATCATAAACTATTCCACAGACACTGATATCTATTATTTTAATATCTTAAGAAGACGATGAAAATATCAATGTCTAAATGAATTATAAAACGATGTAATACTCGTAAGAATAACGTATTTTGAAATATGAAATATTCTTCTTCCGGTTAGGCGTTTTTTATGAATAATACTTTTTTACTCATAGAATGTTTCATTGTAATTGGTAATTATCCATAAAAACAACAAGAAGAGGATGCTTCAGAATTCAATTAATTTGGCACTAAGCCGTCATCAGACATACCAGTACTGCGTGGTACCAAAAGAGTTCGACCATATCACTAATACAATAGAAACATCCCTCTACTTCACCAACACTAAAACGGTTGACAAATGTATTGTTGTACAAATATCAAACTTAAAAATAAATAACTAAATTTAAAGTAAACAACAAAAACAACAACGACAACAACAACAAAACAAAAATAACAACCATAGCAACAACAACAACAATGACAACAACAACAAAACAACAATGACAACAACAACAAAACAACAACAACAACAACAACAACAATAACAACAACAGCAGCAACAACAACAACAACAATGACAACAACAACAAAAGTCAACTAGCATACAAAACAATCAAATACTTTAAAAATTGAAAACATGAAATTATGTATACATGATATACAATAATTCATAATGAACTGTTTCAAATTATTCTGGTGCTTATGTGTAATTTATTGAATACCACTTTTCTTAAGCTTTGACTAAAAATATGATTTTCTGTTTCTTTTAGAATAATAATATTTCATACAAAGGTATTTGTATATTTACATTATCATGTTGGCTTTTTAGATTTTTTAAACTTATAATAAATAAAGATAAGGAACAGTGCACAGACAAATTAAGTAACAACAAAAAAGTGTATAAACCACTTCTTATTTTACACTATTTACAAATAATAAAAATAAACATCATCTTTTGTATAAAATTGCAACAGGAAATAGAAATCGACATGTTATAATTTTGATAATAATGATAAAATGAAATAATTAATTACCACATCAAATAGTTTTCTTTGTTTTGTTGTTCGTATGTTATAACCATATAAAATGTTGAAATATTACAAACAATAAGGAACATTACACATTTACAATTTTATACAGCATAAGAAAAGGGTTTATAAACTGATTTTCAAAAATGGTTTTATTTTACATTCAACCCAAAATAACAATAATAGTTAAACATTGAATTTCACAGAAACCGAAAGAAGAAGACGAGAACAAGTCACCATCCCCTTCCAAAAAGGACAAGCGCTCGGGGTGGCCGGAACATGTTTGGGCATCGGAGCTGAAGCCATCCGAATAGCGAGCACCTGCTGTGACGTCATTGTGACTTAATCAGTTAATTATTGCAAAATAATGCAAAACGGTTTCGAGAAACGTTTAGTGGTAAGAGGATGAAAGTTAAATGGATTGCAATGTTTTTGTTGCAATAAGACTGCCTATAATGGCGACGATAAACTGTCCGGCGAGAGGAGGTGGACCACGGTGACGTTTTGTGAAATAGCTGAGGAAGGAGAAGAATTAACTCACAAATCATGTTTTTCCGTTACAATAATACTGTTCCCTGTAGTCACTACTTTTCAGTTCTTTATTCACAGTTTTAAATAATATTTTGATGGCATCTGATCAAAATGATAGTACGCAGAAAAGTGCTGAAAGACCCTCAGAGCCCACGTAGAAAGGGACCAATCTACTAGTCTCATGTGTGTGGAAATATGTGTTCAAATAAGGCAGGATGGTATTGGTGTTTCTTATTGTGTACATTCAAATTGTACACATTTACAATAGGCATATCGACATTATTCAAATGTACTCCGTAAGTGTTTATAATCATAGTGTTTTTCTTAAACAGTAGTTGTCTTTATTGTTATTGTTGAAGTGTTTATAAATCACGTTTTGTCTATACCACGTTGATTGTTTAGTATTCTTGTTTCAATAAATTTATTGTCTCACTAACCATATAGTTCCTTGTTATTTTGTTCTCAGAAAGAATCATATATATATATATATATATATATATATAACAAAAATACCTTTTAATTTTTGTTTGGAGGGGATTACGACAGTGGTATTCTATGCGAAGAATATTATAAGTTTAAAAATGCATGTATAGGCGGCTGAAATGATAAAACCGTAAGTAAAATGATATAACAATGTTATGTTTAAATGAGGAACGTACAATGTGGCTTATGTTATAATTTTACTCCAAAGTGTGCTTTTTATGATATTTCACATCGATGGAACATTCATAATTAGTGCTGCTGATCACCAATTATTACACCAAGTAAAACGTGTCCAACGGAAACTGGAGAACAGTAATTACTTTAGCAGCATTTTAAGCTATGATAATTACCACTGGTCATCAAAAGCATGCTTGGTCCGACATGAGTCTAGTAGAAAAGGATTGCTTTAATCAGTTTATTTGGACACTGTGTTTTTATGTTGTGCAACTTACGATTTCTGTCAGTGTGCCAAAGACGAATGCCAATAAAAACTTCTCATTGGAACCGAAGATTCCACTTTGCACCATTAGTAGAATTTGATTGACACTTTGCATTTCGAAATAAAGAACGAGCGATCTAAGTATGTGAGAGATTTGTCTGAATATTTTAATGCATACATACATTTAACAAAACTTGTATGACAGCTATTTTACCCTAAAACTTGTGTGACAATTTTGATTGATGGAGACTGACAGTTACACTCACAAAAGCCATAGGGATCAATTATTACTCTCGTAAATATGTTGTCATAGAGAATAAATAAATGTTTCTCCCAGTGAAGTTATGATTAGACCGTACCATTTCGCGCGTTTTCCAAATGGAAAAGGCGACGCACGCGCTGAGTTTCAAGACGGGCAGACGATAAGTAAGAAAGTTCCGAAATTCAAACCATTCCGAAAAATCGGGCTTGAAATGTGCAAGTCAATCATGGAAGTTTAATTGCCTATTTCAGTAAGTGTTTATGAGACAGAGGTTAAGCCAAGCTTGAAGAAATGATATAGATACGCTGTTTATTCATTTTGAAAATTATTTTTAATTACGTCTATTTATTTTCTCATTGAATTAATTTGTTTCGCATACATCACACTTGTCTTTAAAAGATGAAGCTGTTATAATTCAGACATGAAAAGCTAGTGGGCCGACTTTTAACTGTGCCAAATCCTTTTATAACATTGAGTGGGTATTCATTATTCAATACGGAATATATCCTTAGCGAATTATCAAACAATTATGAATAACGAACTTTGGCTTCTATATGACAAAATGTACGGAAACTCTATACAAGCAATGATGCGATCAGGTTAATCAAATCTATTTTACCTACAGTTTTCGTATAAATATACAGTAAATTGTATGTATAAATATTTTCAATAATATTAAGCATTGAAGTTAAAATGTTATAATTGTTTTGTAGTACATCTTTCTAAGGCGATTAGAAAAAAAATGAAAAAAAATGAAACTTAATCGCACGTAGCGCTGTAAAACGTTTACGGTATACGTGGACGCTTGACAAAAATAAGTGGGGAAATCGGTTAGTGCAATAATGCAGCCATCATTTGTTTCGTCAAGAGAAACTAATTCCACCCTTCGTGATATATTTTGTTATAAACTGGTTTTGTTTTACCGAAAGCAATGAACGTGTCAGTTTGAATAATATGGTCTGAATCTGAATTACATAAAAACACAGAGCTAAGATAAGTAGCGGAACCCTTTCCCAGGTCTAAATCTAGTTTATAAACATTTTCCTAGTTAAATATGTAATTTTTAATCCCTTTCCTAGTTCTGTATGGAATTCATAAACCCTTTCCTAGGTCAACATGTAGTTTATTAACCTTGTCCTAGGTTTACATGAAATCAAAAAAACTTTCCAATGTATGCATATCGTTCTTAAACAATTTCCTAGGGATACATCTAATTTAAAGATCCTTATCTAGGTCCACGTGTAATTTATAAACTCTGTCCTAGGTTCACGTGTAGTTTATAAACTCTGTCCTAGGTTCACTTGTAGTTTATAAACTCTGTCCTAGGTTCACGTGTAGTTTATAAACTATGTCCTAGGTCCACGTGTAGTTTATAAACTATGTCCTAGGTTCACGTGTAGTTTATAAACTCTGTCCTAGGTTCACGTGTAGTTTATAAACTCTGTCCTAGGTTCACATGTAGTTTACAAACTCTGTCCTAGGTTCACGTGTAGTTTATAAACTCTGTCCTAGGTTCACGTGTAGTTTATAAACTCTGTCCTAGGTTCACGTGTAGTTTATAAACTCTGTCCTAGGTTCACGTGTAGTTTACAAACTATTTCCTAGGTTCACGTGTAGTTTATGAACTCTGTCCTAGGTACACGTGTAGTTTATAAACAATGTCTTTAGTTTAGGTGTAATCAATAAACCCTTTCCAATGTATGCATGAAGTTCTTGTTTTGCCTAGGTATACATTTAATTTAGAAACCCTTTCATAGGCCAATACTCTATAATCCATTTCCTTGGTTTTAATGAAGTGTCTAAACCATTTCCTAGTTTAACATGTTGTTTATAATATAAACCCTTGCCTAGGTCGATATGTAGTTTATAATCCGTTTCCTAGGTTAACGTGCACTTTATAAACCCTTTCCAAGGTCAACATGTAATGTATAGTCCCTTTCCTAGGTTAACATGCAGTTCATAAACCCTTTCCTATGATTAAATGTTATTTACTAATAATTTTCTAGGTTTTCATGTAGTCTATTAACCATTTCCTAGGTTCACATATAGTGTTTAACCATTTACTAGGTTAACATGCAGTTTATAAACCTTTTCCTAGGCCAACATGTAGACAGTTTACAAATCAAGATTTTCATGTAGTCATTTAACCATTTCTAAAGTTTACATTTAGTTTATAAACCATTTTCTAGGTCCACATGTAGTTTATTAACCATTTTCTAGGTCCACATGTAGTTTATAAACCATTTTCTAGGTCCACATGTATTTAATATGCCCTTTTCTAGATCCATATGTAGCTTATATATCTTTTTCTTAGTCCAAATGTAGTTTATATACCCTTTTCTAGATCAACATGTAGTTTATAAACCCTTCCCTACGAATGCATGTAGTTTATAACCCTTTCCTATGAATGTAGGTAGTTTTTAACCCTTCCCTATGAATGTAGGTAGTTTATAACCCTTTCCTATGAATGTAGGTAGTTTATAAACCCTTCCCTATGAATGTAGGTAGTTAATAACCCTTTCCTATGAATGCAGGTAGTTTATAACCCTTTCCTATGAATGCAGGTAGTTTATAAACTCATTTCCTATAAATGTAGGTAGTTTATAAACCCTTTCCTATGAATGTAGGTAGTTTTTAACCCTTTCCTATGAGTGCAGGTAGTTTATAAACCCTTCCCTATGAATGTAGGTAGTTTAAAAGCCCTTCCCTATGAATGTAGGTAGTTTATTAGCCCTTCAGTTTGAGTGCAGGTACTTTATTAACCCTTTCCTATGAATGCAGGTAGTTTATTAACCATTCAGTTTGAATGCAGGTAGTTTATAAACCCTTCCCTATGAGTGCAGGTAGTTTATAAACCCTTCCCTATGAGTGCAGGTAGTTTATAAACTCTTCCCTATGAGTGCAGGTAGTTTATAAACCCTTCCCTATGAGTGCAGGTAGTTTATAAACCCTTCCCTATGAGTGCAGGTAGTTTATAAACCATTCCCTATGAATGCAGGTAGTTTATAAACCCATTTCCTATGAGTGCAGGTAGTTTATAAACCCTTCCCTATGAGTGCAGGTAGTTTATAAACCATTCCCTATGAGTGCAGGTAGTTTATAAACCATTCCCTATGAATGCAGGTAGTTTATAAACCCTTCCCTATGAGTGCAGGTAGTTTATAAACCATTCCCTATGAGTGCAGGTAGTTTATAAACCCTTTCCTATGAGTGCAGGTAGTTTATAAACCCTTCCCTATGAGTGCAGGTAGTTTATAAACCCTTCCCTATGAGTGCAGGTAGTTTATAAACCATTCCCTATGAGTGCAGGTAGTTTATAAACTCTTCCCTATGAGTGCAGGTAGGTTATAAACCCATTTCCTATGAATGTAGGTAGTTTATAAACTCTTCCCTATGAGTGCAGGTAGTTTATAAACCATTCCCTATGAATGTAGGTAGTTTATAAACCATTCCCTATGAGTGCAGGTAGTTTATAAACCCCTCCCTATGAATGCAGGTAGTTTATAAACCCTTCCCTATGAGTGCAGGTAGTTTATAAACCCTTCCCTATGAGTGCAGGTAGTTTATAAACCCTTCCCTATGAGTGCAGGTAGTTTATAAACTCTTCCCTATGAGTGCAGGTAGTTTATAAACTCTTCCCTATGAATGTAGGTAGTTTATAAACCATTCCCTATGAGTGCAGGTAGTTTATAAACCATTCCCTATGAGTGCAGGTAGTTTATAAACCATTCCCTATGAGTGCAGGTAGTTTATAAACCCTTCCCTATGAGTGCAGGTAGTTTATAAACCATTCCCTATGAGTGCAGGTAGTTTATAAACCCTTCCCTATGAGTGCAGGTAGTTTATAAACCATTCCCTATGAGTGCAGGTAGTTTATAAACCATTCCCTATGAGTGCAGGTAGTTTATAAACTCTTCCCTATGAGTGCAGGTAGTTTATAAACCCTTCCCTATGAGTGCAGGTAGTTTATAAACCCTTCCCTATGAGTGCAGGTAGTTTATAAACTCTTCCCTATGAGTGCAGGTAGTTTATAAACCATTCCCTATGAGTGCAGGTAGTTTATAAACCATTCCCTATGAGTGCAGGTAGTTTATAAACCCTTCCCTATGAGTGCAGGTAGTTTATAAACTCTTCCCTATGAGTGCAGGTAGTTTATAAACCATTCCCTATGAGTGCAGGTAGTTTATAAACCCTTCCCTATGAGTGCAGGTAGTTTATAAACTCTTCCCTATGAGTGCAGGTAGTTTATAAACCCTTCCCTATGAGTGCAGGTAGTTTATAAACCCTTCCCTATGAGTGCAGGTAGTTTATAAACCCTTCCCTATGAGTGCAGGTGGTTTATAAACCATTCCCTATGAGTGCAGGTAGTTTATAAACTCTTCCCTATGAGTGCAGGTAGTTTATAAACTCTTCCCTATGAGTGCAGGTAGTTTATAAACTCTTCCCTATGAGTGCAGGTAGTTTATAAACCCTTCCCTATGAGTGCAGGTAGTTTATAAACCATTCCCTATGAGTGCAGGTAGTTTATAAACTCTTCCCTATGAGTGCAGGTAGTTTATAAACCCATTTCCTATGAATGTAGGTAGTTTATAAACCCATTTCCTATGAATGTAGGTAGTTTATAAACCCATTTCCTATGAATGTAGGTGGTTTATAAATCCTTCCCTATGAAAATAGGTAGTTTATAAACCCTTCCCTATGAATGCAGGTAGTTTATTAACCTTTCCTATGAATGCATGTAGTAACTTATAAAGGCATTTAACTTTAAAATAAGCACACTCGTTATCACAGACGCTTACATAAATGACAAAGGGGTTCGTTTATTTTTCTTTTCCATTCACAACATAGAAATCGATGACCTTTATAAAATAGAGGATCTTTCAAAAGCAGAATGTCTACTGTGTATCGTTCTGTAACAGTGAATCATATTCACGGGTAGGCTGTTGCGTTGGTTGTTTATATTTTCTCCAGACGCCCTTGTTGTTTTGGCCAAAATGTATTGTATAGTTAAGTGCTGTATCAGTATTGATCGTGCATGGAGTTAACATGTGATACAATTGTTATTGTATGGATACAGTTGTCATATAAGAATTGAAGTGGAAATTGCATGGAACAAATAATAATTGGATTTCACTAGCGCGTCCATGGGTTGAGGTTGCGCATGCGCACCCTGAGCGCGCCTGCCCTTAAATAGCTCAAGTTTACTTTTTGTATCAACATAGGAGAAGAAGAAATCACGCTCAAAATGTTCCATTTTGGACTAGAAATTGTTAAAATTTACGTGGGAGAGTAGACCCTCCCCCCCCCTGCCCTACTAACATTTTAAACTGGAATGTGTCCCTACTTCCTAAAAAAGGTTTTTGACCCTTTCGTCACGACCTAGACAAGCACGTAGACTTATCCCTATGTGTATGCCTTTTGTACAAGGCACGGGTCATTTGGACTAGTTGCAGCAAAGACATCGCCGCAAATATCGCTATTATGACAACAATCTTATTCCAGAAAAATTAGCATCGCCGTCTTTTCTCCGATCGATTGATCATCCCTGGTGGTTACGGCAATGGCTGCAGTAAAACTTCGTCATGGTCGTGAAACAGTCCCCTCTAACGTTAGCAAGCTAATTTTTGGTACTTGCAAATTCTTAATTTAATAATGTTGTTATTGTAATTAGCTATTATCCGGAATCTACAGTTTAATCACTCTGAGGATGCCGACAAAACGGTATTTTCCTCCCAACGTGCGTTTTTCTATATCAAATTATCGAGGGGATGGTTATTGTAAAACGGGGGCTTAAGTTAATTAGAAATGACAGAGGGAATTTTATTCCGGTGATCAACGCATTTCTGTGAAGAGAGAGACAAATAAATACCGCTTTACTGTCACATATTAACATACATCATCTATAATACTTGAGATTCCGGGACAGGGACAGTGCATGGCCTGAGTTGCAAGCTTAAGTTCACGACCATGAATTTATTTCTTGTCCTTGTTGCATTAGTGTAGTTACTTTGTATTCATTTTCTGGGGGATTTAGGATCAATTAAAATGACTTAATTTCTGTCAGTGAATTCTTGAAAATGGAATTCCAGTAGTGGAGTATATCTCCGATAAAAGTAGATCTCAGAAAGTCACGACTTTTCCTTTGTTTTTAGAGAAATATAAGTTTCTAGCGCCGGTCGAAAAATAATCAAGTGCTGGTGTGTGTGTGTGTGCGTGCGTGCGTGCGTGAGTAAGTGCGTGCGTGCGTGTGCGATGCATCGTTTGTTCAAAAAAAAGTTACAAGTATATTTTTAGCGTTGGTGTGTGTTTGTTTCAACAAGGTACGTCAGACGTTAGTTAGGCCATGACTTTAAAGGAACACTGCTCTGCTTAACAATATTATTTTAATGTTACGGCAATGGAAACGTTTAATAAAATATTAATTGTTTGAAGTGTAAAAGTTTTATAAAGGAAGATTGAAAACAAATATGCTATGACATCATTTTCGGAACACGTCTGAGAACTATCTCATTGGAAGATGAACCCTTTTGAACACCTATTTCGACGCCAAAGAAAACAAGATATGTACTTTTTCAGCTATTTTTAATGATTCTAACAAAAAAAGAAAGAGCTGAAAGTCGCTGTTCAAAAAGGGATATCTCAACAGATCAGTAAAGTATCTTGAAACAAACTTCAAAAAAGTGTCCAGGATCTCGACTACCCCTTCTGATGAGTTGATATCATGCATAATATATAGGCCAAGAAAAAAATATATAGTTTCTCGGGTACGTTTTTGAAGAAGAAAACGAGGAGGGAGATTTTATTAGTACTCTGCCGGTGTCAGCGACGTTCGTCTGTCGATCCCTGCGGTAGAACTGGACCCTGCGATGTCTCAAGAAGTATTCAAGGTAGGTTTAAGGAACTTAGTGTTTGGTAAGAGGTCAATAAGAAGAATATGTACACCATTTATTAAACTTTGTCAAACATAAACATGTGGTTGCTATGGAAATAAAAATATATAGTGATGAACAATGGGGGAAAAAATGCCAATGTATTTCCGTTTGTCCGGAAAAAAATAATCTTGCGATATCTCAAGGACTATGCACGCAAATGTTATGAAATATGAAACTTGGTATGCGGTTAGAAGGCAATTTGGATATAACGTATGCACCTAATTCCCCGTATGGGACTATTGAATTGCCAATAATACCCAGTGATTTTACTCTTAAATGTCAGGAAGTTTGTGTATTGTGATTTGTTTTCGTCCGATATAGTCATTTACAAATCAGTCAATTTAAAAAAATAAACCAACTTTTAAATAAGATGGTTAAGGCATTCAAAAAAATTATACTCATGTCACGGACATATAAACGATTCCAGTCTATAAAATAAATTTATCATCGATTATTTTTTGTTGAAAACAGTTTTAACGATTGGGGCGGTGCCTTAGAAACGCAACATGATTAGTTTAGGAACTATTACCTCATAAATGAATGTTCTAGCTCTACGCACGATTCGGTGACTACATATGAGAAATCTGTCAGTTTCAAAATATTGGGTGTATCAGAGAAACGGGGTCTTTCGATAAGTGACTGTACCTCAAATTAAGAGAAATAAAGTTCAACCAAATCTTGTAGTCAAGTTGAATGTGTCCAAAGCATTTAAATAACAAGATCAATTTTACTGCCGGTATGCTTCATAATTTCAAACGCTTTTTTTCAAAGACATTTGTTCACAACTTTGCATTGTTATGGTAATAAAAAAAACTAATAATGTATGTATTTATAGAATATTTATTTATGAAAAAATAGACGTAAAAGTAGACTGGTGAAGAAACTGGAAGACATTGAAATATTGTATGTATACACAATTTTGATGAAATATTATTCCTAAAACAAACTCTAAAATAAGATATCATATTACGGAGTTATTTTTGGTGTGTACACAATTTATCATTTTTATGGAAAGTGATATAGGAATCTGCCATTTAAACATCCAAAATTCTGTATTATGACCAGTTTTATATGCTGGGTGAATTTGATAGAACTGGCAATGGTAGTTTTCGAGCCCGGCTCTCAGAGCCACCCGCTTGTACCCCCGACCGTGCACCGTACGGCATCTTTCTTCTCTTCTGTATACCCATTTTGCCGTCAAAGCAACCCTCGAACGTATGCATGCATGTATGTATGTGGTCGCGCAAGATACAACCGTTTACCAATCTTTTATTTTACCAACACGCAGTTTCTAGCATTCCCTTATCTCTATCTCCCCTTCCCTATCTTCTTTCTTTACTTAATTCGTATTCGTATTCGTATTTTACTTCCTATGACCCCTATTTTTCTCCCTCTCCTTCCTTGTTTCATTCTTGTCCTTCCCACCATCACAGCCTCCTCCCTATCCATCTTTTTCTATCTCCGTCTTCACCATTTCTCGTTTTCAATTTGATAACAAGTCATATTTCTATTACATTTACTTCATCAACAACAATACAACAAAGAATTTCTGACTTGTTTCTCAGTCCTTAAAAACGCCTTAACTGACAATTATCGTCATTCATAGTGTATAACTTTTTTGGGTAAAACTGATAGTATTGAACATTTAAATCATATTCATTAAAGTGAATTTGTTTTAATAATGAATTTGTTCCAAATGCTCCAGTTGTATATTCAAGTAGAGTAATACATCTACACGATTCAGAATATAAATTATATTCGAAATATTCAACACATTAACATTCAACATCAGGTAGTAAACATATAAGTATGTTTAAGTCATGCATATCAGGGACACGGACTAAGTATTCTCAGAGAAGCCTGGCACCAGGGTTAAGACGTCCAACCCCACCAGCTTGGCTATTGTCAAAAACGTTCATGAAATGAGTTTAAAATTCATCCAATCTCTGAAAAAGGCAATAAACATAGATTTACGCGCCTAATTACCATGACAACAGAATAGAAAATATTAAAGCTAAATGCGACTAAACAGAATAATAAATAATTTACTTTTACAACTTGTAACATTTTTAGTTTTATGTTATATTGTATCATGACTAGATCTGGCTGAAGTTGCATCACGTTTTTGAATCACCCTGTGCATATAATACACTTGTTTACGATTGACACATTTACCAGTTATAGGGGGTGCATGCGTCGGTACAAAAATTCATAAGCATATTTTTTTTTTAACATTTTGTTACACTCTCCTGAAATGTCACTTTATGTTCTTAAACCATTCCCGTGTGGGTAATTTTGTGGTCTTTATACGTAATTACATTTGCGAATGTTAGTCATTCCGACTCAAAACTTTAACAGTGCCAGAAAATATTATAACTATGACCAATAGTGTTCGACCTAGGAATAGTTGTAGTTTAAGTTTTTTCGATGTCGAAGGATTGACTAGTAAAACACACCATTTATCCCACTATAGAACCTATTTGTCCGTTAATCGACATTAATTAAAAGGTACAAAAAAGCAGTGGTTTACCAGATTTATTCCTGTTATTGTCGAAGTGACAACCTCGTATATTTTCGTGTCAGGAACGACATCTCATGATAACCTCTCGCAGTGACGAGATTAGAAAATACCATAGGAAGGCGTAGGAAGGCAAATTGTCAAAGATAAACGCGTTATTTCTGCTAATTGCACGTCAAACCACAGTGGAAGAACAATAAAATAATTGATAATTATTCGAATAGTAGCAATATATCAGAACGTCAAGTATTTTATTCATGAGCTATGAGCCTACTATTGTTACAGGAAGTACCGCTATTTTGGCACATCGTTTAGGAATGCATGTTGTTCTGACAAAGTTTTGTACAGATAATGTTCTGATTCGCTATAACAAGTGAAGTATTTATTTCGAACCAACTTAAGCAAACGATGTGAACTTTTTAAAGGGACTCCCTTATGTTTCGGCACAAAAAATGATTGCTTCCGGTAATGCATTTGAGATACATTTAAAGTACAGTTATTTACCTCTTTGTTACCGTTTATGCATAAAAATACAATTGAAGTATAAAAGAAAACTGATGCCTAGGATCCAGTCGCCCTCAAAGACTCATGGGATGCAGAAAGGGGTGAGGACAAAGACTCATACTAAGCTCACGGATATTTAAATCTTTATTGCGGAATACATTGGTAGCATCACGTGATAGTGTCAATTAACCAATCGCGCTATCCTATTTACTGAAATGCCTTACTAACGCTTTTAAAAATCGTGGACTTCAAAGAAATATTTGAGCATATATCAACAGCGATCAGTATCTTAGTTTTAACATTCCTAATGATTTGCCACACTTTTTTGTAATAAAACCCACAGTAAAAAATGCATTATGCAAACTATGATTTAGTCCCTTAAATCACTGTAGATTATGATGTGTGTATCCACTTCGTGTACGTGAAAAATATGCATTATAGTTATATATTGAGCCATATAGTTAGATAGGAAGTTGAATTTATTCGGGCAAGAGGAGAATAACATGAACAATCAAAACGTGTGCAGTAAATATGAAATATCACTTGCATGCATATAATTATATACTGATAATCCATGACATACACTAGCGGATTCAGGGGGAGGGGAGCGCGTCCCTTAAATCTTCCGAATATACTTTATATAGGCATACCGGAAAACAAGTTAATTCACCGTTTCGGACTATTTTAAACTATTTAAATTTCGGTTCTGAGTTAGGTACAAATGTCAAAAGGTTGTGCCCCTAAATTACGTCCAGTCTAATGTCCAAAACTGGATCCGCCCCTGACCAGCACCTAGGATAACACGAAACAGGTCCCAGAGCACCATGCCATACAGTAGAGCGCTTACATTGAAAGTTAGATCATACATAATTATAATCAAAATCACTTAAATTAGTATCACAAGTTATTTTTGTACAGTGATTGTATCTTTATCAAAAATATAAAATGACTTCAGGTAAGACAAATATAACACATTCACTCAATTATTTAAAATTATCAATATATTAAGAGAGGTTCATGGTCAGATTGATTAATAACATGTTATCATTTGGGAGAATGCCCTGACCGAAATTGTTTTAAAACTACAATTCTACGTGAATGCTGCATTGCATTATTAATGACAAGTATTTTTTTAAAAATAAAAACAAAACAAATTCACCTATACACAATAATTCAAACATAAATGTTAGGAAGTAGTATGGTCTTTCGTTAATGTGTGTTATACATTCTGTATTTTTTTCTTACTTTTAATTTTATTTTTTTTCAATTATACTTTTTGGAAGAAATATGTATTTTATGAACTCTTAGAACACTGCATGCATGCTCATGAAGTTTTTATGTCTATATTCAGCACAAAGAGTTGATTGTGATACGGCTTTTTCTATGCAAAGTCAACCGTTTGATTTATTTAAAAAAAGAAGTTTGCAATACAAATAAAATAAACTCAAGACATCCTGAAATTTTCAAGACAATCAAGCCGACTTGCCAGATCGAAGACATTCTTTTTAACCTTGGAATTTTCCTGATCAAAATTGATTACAATGGGAAAGTTAACGAATAGTAATATATTTGTTAAATTAATGACTTTATTAAAGAAATATTATATTATATAAAGAGAAATCATGGTTATGGCTATTAATTCAACAACAAAAAGTAAAAGCAAACGCCCTGTTTCTATAATATGTGAGTAAAAACACAACTGATTAAACGCTTTTTTTAAAGTTTTTTTTAACTAGTACACGTAGTTTGAACACCCCTCGTCACAAGACGTGTGAAGTTGATGCCGTCATTTAACATTTCCTGAAATGAAGATTTTTCAAATTGGTATAAACAAGTATGACAAAAATAAAATAGCATAGTACGTCTTAGGCCGGGAGCTAGGTAGCGCAGGAAACGGATAGCGGTGAATTTGATATCTCACAGATCCAAACTGCTGATAGGTCTTCATTCAAATATATTCTAATCCCAGCCTTACTGTCGCCATACGCATTTGCAATATGATTGGATTAGGCTGAACGTTTATTTTATTTACAAATTACTTTTTTGCGTCACTTCCGAGATATCACGTTAATTTGGGAACCGCTGACAACTAAGATTTTTAACTTTGTTTTACTTATTTTTTTTCTTAATTCAATGACATTTTTTCACAGCACCTCGTTTCTTATCGCAACTGTTCTCAAGAAATTTGAAATAAAAAATAGCAAGATTGAAAGGCCATCCTTGATAATAAATTAGTGAATGATCACTCGTGCGTTTTTATTGTTGGAAATGTAGTCTCGCAAGCGGACTATTTGGGTAATAAAACTGAGGAAAAAAATCAATCTTCACAGAGAGATATTATAATGCATTTCATTCAACTAATGCTGAAAATTCCCGATTGTTTTAGTTTTTAACTGCACAGGGTAATTACAATTCGTGTAAATTACAACTTGACACGAGACAGTCGCCCAAAGCCCTTTAATTGAAATGGAACCCCAATAATGAAATGGACCGAAAGACACAACAAGACACGAAAAGACAGTCTGTTGCGTTCGAGGAGCCGCCGGGACTAGGAAACCAATCGATGGTAACTTTATTTCGCGTCCCATAACGTTCATTACCGGCCTATGAAGTAGAAAGTGATACAAATTCTATCGATATCTATTAGCCTAAATTAGCCCGTAATTTGATTAAAGTGAGTTCATTCCATCAAAAAGAGCAAATGCCGTGACTTGTGACCATGATAACGACGCAATACAACGTAACTTACGACCTACAAAGGTATTAAAGTAGCACAAAAATATGGCAACTATCCCATCTGAAAAAGTTTAATATAAAACAATTGCGCCTTTCACATAATTAAATTTTTCAAAGCAGACTGCAATAATTCTCAGACTTCCGCCAGTTTCAATTCCAAGGCATTTCCTACACGTTTGATTTTTCTCCGCAGAATTTCTTGTTGTAAAATGTATTATACTAAGAAAGATAAGAAAATAATTTTTCATTTTTATTACGAATAATTATAACCGAAAATGTTCATCTGGACAATGTTTTTTCTTAACCAAACTATCTTGTCCAGCAATTCGTGTTCTCAACATAGTCTGTGTTTGGCTACACAAACTGCATTCGGAACTCCTCGGCCATTTTTATCGAAAACAACCTCGGATATATATGGGCGGTTTACATACTCAGAATTCCTAAGTGTTAAGTCTTCTTAAGTTTAATTGCTGGATTAAATTACTACGCGAACTACTTGCAGCGGACTTAAACATACCGATTTCTGAGTATGTAAACCGTCCATATACATCCGAGTTTTTTTCTATAAGAATGGCCCAGTAGTTCCGAATGGCAAATAACGGCATGTTTGAACAGGTTACACCCTACCTTGTTTAAAACCATCATGCTGCCACCCCACGTCAACCCATGTCCGGTAATCGTCAACTGCTCCGCAGCGAATGGAATCTGACATCTCGCGGCGGTCACGCGACATCAACACTGCCAGGCGCACGCGCACCACACAGGTGGTCTCGTTTAAGAATTAAAATGATGACTTTATAATACATAATAAATTTAACTGCAAAAGAACCGTGGCACCTCATGGTGGAAGTTTTGCAGTTTGGTTTACTTTACTTTTTCACCACAACGGGAAATGGTTGAAGTCTCGCTTCACTTCGCGGGAGGATCATTAAGTGGCGGGAAGATGTCCGCGTGATTCCGGAGAATAGGCGGTCTGGAAAGTCGTCTGCTAATTAATTTCGGGCACGTGCTATCGGCAGGGAAACCTTCCAACCCGAATTCCATCATACTGTTTGGTTAAGTATTATTTTAATTCTTTGTTTCTCACAAATTCCACAGGACATATATCGGAAAAGGTAAATGAAATGATTTTCAAAAACAATTTGATGTAATCACATACCTGGTAGGCGCAAGATAAAACACATAAATATACCCTTTTCCGAGTTCACATGAGATAGTGTGACCGTCTGTTGTCAGTCGTCCACAATTGGTCAACTCTGTTACAGCCTGACATTGTTAAGCCTTAGATCAGAAATAGTTCAAATGGTTCCGATTAAGTGGATAACATGATATAAGTATCTATACAATTTTAATACTTAAAATATTTCAATATTATTGTCGAGAGCTTAATTATGAACTTTTATATTGGATCCGGAATTTACAATTTTTGATGTTATGCACGTGCGGCCAAGATTGGCATGCCACATTATAATTACAATAAAACAATAACGTTTTCAGCTTTTTCGTACATCAAAGAATTCTATATAAAACCATGACTTTCAAACATTGGCCACACCTGGCCCCGATATCAGAAAAAAATACTTAAGTTAAATAGCAATCTCAATCTCAACTCATTTTTACGCATAACGTTAAAAGTGATTAAAAATCATGTTCCGTTTCATCCTTTTTCCAAGCACATTCTCTCATAGACTAATAATATTGATTACAAAGTTCGGTCAATATCTCAAAGAAATTAAATTTCTACAGCAGAAAGTGTCATTGAGTACATTGCTTTGAACAAATACTCCAGTGCATGTTCTGATCTAGAATTATTTTTATTTGGAATTTTGGAAAAATGTTTTTATCAACACCTGAGAAAAACGCTTTTAAAAAGATAAAAACGTACATGATTTTTATTCATAAAATGCTCTAACGTCGGTAAAATAAGTTAAGATTAAGATTAAAATTGAGATTGGACTGGTTTTTTGTTGTATTGGGGCCAGCACTATATTTTGCATGTAACTGACTGGAGGTTCGAAGTGCACAGGTGAGCGACAAAGAACAATAATGACCCGCTTGTTGAAATTTTCACACGAAAAATAAAAATAACGCATTCCACAATGTAGCTAGTATTTCAGGCTTGTATATATTTAGTAAATCAGTTGTTTACGGTGTTTACATGTACAAGAACTTTGCGGAGGACTTCACTGAGTCTTCGGAAACACGGTTTGAGCTTCAATGCCACATGCCCGTAATTTATTGCCCGCAGTAAAGGCACTAATGATTTCATGTCTAAAGAACCAATTTATACGGCTCTATTAGACCTCGCGTTCAGGGGAATCATTATTATCTGCTTCTTATACGAGTGGCTTTTGCTCAAACATTTCGTGCGTTTGGCTTCACAATTTGTTTACAAGCATTTGGTCAGCTTAAATGTACATGTAAGTCATGAATATTGTATATTACATTATAGTTTATGTTAAGAATGTATGTTGTTTTTAATTCAAATAAGGAATTAAGTTTTTCAAACTTGTTGTTCGGGGAAAAGAATCCTGGTTCTACAATGTTTCAATATCATTTGTGTTTGTGTTTACTTGTACGACTAAAAGTAGCAGTCAACAGCTTTGTTAGGTCAGATAGTCGCACTGGTTTTATTTCGTGCAGTTTTATACAACAGGAACATACCAACAACTTTTGTTCAAGATTATTTTAACATTCATAAATATTGAAAATGATTATGTGTTAATTTCGAAATAAACAAGTTATTGGTGTGTGTAATCAAAAAAGTCCTTTTAATGGAGCCGTCAGCGAAAGATTACTGCAGTGTTACCAAAAACATCACAACATATAGAGCAAGCTAGCAGAGCATTCGTCCCTACTTAACTTCAAAACAGTGTCAAATAGTGCTTTTAAAGCGTTGAAACAATATTTTTTTACTTCTTCTGAAATTTCTGAAATGCGTAACTGTACATTTCTTCAAAGATGTATGTGAAATTAAGAAGACCGCTGGTTTTAAAACGAACAGTGACATTCAGCCATAACTTGTCGTGGGTCATGAGAGCGCGGACGGATGACGGGCTCCATACGGCCCTATTATCGGTCATTAGCGGTTGCGGCCGGCCAGTCTGTCAGGCCCCCTTTTGAAGTGACCAGTGCCCCCTGACCAATCATGATAGATGGTCGAACTATTCCGCAATTATGATTTAAATAATCAGATCACCAAAGGGATTCAAAGCCATGAAATCACTATTTATTTGTTTCAAAGGGCCTTACGGATAACATTTCAGTACATAATTCCGGAGTGGTGATAGGTGCTTTGAGTCTAATGTATACAGATGTCATAGAATGGGCTGCATGACTTTCGTTTCATTGGCAACCAGAATATATGCGCGGGGAGAAATGTTTTATAACACTCTTGCGCACGGTGGTCAAAAATTGGCTCAGGTGGAGAAATCTTTGATAAGCACATATTAAAGAGTTTTGTGCCCAGTGCGTAGAAGTGATAAAAGTGTACGCCCTTGCACAATAGTGACATTGCTGGCTGAAAAGAGTATTTTAAACGAATGTATCGCTCTATATACATTGTAAAATGTTTGTGCCCCATGGTCACAATATGGAAAACAGATCGATTCCAAGCAGTCCATTCTAGAAATTCTCATAAAAATGATATCCGACGAAAAATCCCCAATGTTTATTTTTAAGATATGAAAACAATTATGGCGTACAAACATTTTATTTTGACACGGTCATTAATATGGCCAGTTTCCAGTTAAACAAGCAAACAATGACGGTGCTGAATACTGACCAAACAAACGTCCGACATTCTGTTATCATTTCTAGAAGTTTTAATGTGATTTAAATATCATCAACACAAAGAAAAGCGATATTGAATTTGATGCCATCATTAAATTCCCATGTAGCAGACGTAACGCCTGTCACGTGACCAGTGTCTCCTCACGTCGGCGATTTTGGCCCGTCCCTCGGGGGAGTAAAATGCTGATTTGTTTATTATGGAAGCGTCCAGGGTAATTCTAGCACAACAGAACAAGTAGCGCACATGCCATGTCATACTGCTGGTTCAATCTGGTGGTCTGGGGGTCCGGATAATTCGACCTGAATTACAACGAAATTGGTTAATGACCGGTGCACGTGGTATAGAAGCATTCTAATTATGAAAATGAGGAATCATTCCACCATATATTTGATAACCAATGTTCTTGTCCTTCAGGCTTGTGCAGTACGTACATGTCTACACGCTTTACACTGGATATGAATTTATTAAAGATGCACTATTACTCCCAAATAAGATTTAACACATTTAATACAATTGTTTTTATATACCAAAAAGGATGAAAAATGTCGAAAACAATGGTTCTTATGAAGGATACCGAGTTTAATTTAAAAGAAATGTGCAGAAAACACGGTATTGCTACCTTATGAGACTATAGTAGACCGCAGTAAATCTGTTAGCATTCACCAATCATTTTATATTTTTGCGTTTTTAG
Organism: Mya arenaria; assembly: GCF_026914265.1. Classification (NCBI taxonomy): domain Eukaryota; kingdom Metazoa; phylum Mollusca; class Bivalvia; order Myida; family Myidae; genus Mya; species Mya arenaria. Next base: position 10,930,148 of record NC_069124.1, read on the forward strand.
CTATTAAATACACGGTTATTATATTGTTAATAGTAATTAATATTTCCATAAATGCATTATTTAGTAAGTAGTTGAGGGTGTATCTCTCAAAAATCATTGTTCTGTTACATGTGTATGTATTGATTTTGAATAAGAATGCCACTTTAGACATATTTTGTCTTGTAAACAAAAAGAATCTGTGAAAGTATCAAGTTTAATAGACATTTCCCAGCACATAATTATGTCATCGGAAAAGGATCCATGACCGCTTTTGGTGATACGTCTTAAGCATATCAAGGCATAACAAAAAGAAAACAACGCGCTACCCTCATTGATGATATCTTTAGAAACGTAAAACATGTTGACAAAATTTGCTCATTAAATAGGGAAATTAATATGGACTTTTTTTGACTAACTGTTGCATGTGCCGACAACTTACGTAAGTTTTAGCGGTAAACGTCTGTGTATCTATGTATATCAGTTTCATTGTGTAAGAAAAAAGATGTTATCTTTGTTAAGAGAAAATATGCCTTTAAGACACAAACATGATTTTTGATAAAGATATTCAAAAGGGGCGGCGTATTCATGTCCATCTTACATCAAGGTACATTAAAGCTTGAGTGTAAACATTTACGAGAAAATGTATTATTTGCCAGAGGGGTATTTACATGCAATTAAAACAAAATTCATTTTTTGATAATTGCTTATGTGGTGAGCTGCGCATCTGGTGAAACTGCGAAATTTTGACCACCTTTGGGGCAATTTTACATTCGGAACATCTCGGCCATTTTCATCGAAAACAACCTCGGATGTATAATTATAGACGTTTTACAATGTCAGAAAACTGTACATATTTACTGCGCTGCAAGTAGATCGCGTTGTAATTTCAATTTAGCACTTAAACTTAATGACTTTAGTCTTGGGAATCTTAATTATTTATGCAATAATACACTTCATTGGCAATAATTTTAAACTTAGATATACACCACACATGTTAAAACACTACAACTAATTAATGGTATTATTCAATACTATTATGAAAAAAACGAACTTCTTCCTCTGATGTACCAGCATGTATCCGCGGTTGTTTTCGATGGAAAATGGCCGAGGTCTTCCGAATCGCAATTTAAGGGTTGTGTAGGTCAACAACGCCTTACCGTACAATATGATTTCGAAACTTAGTTAACTCAAACGTCAGACATATACATGTAAAAAGTATATTATGGAAATAAGTGTTTTGGCTTCATAATTTAAAACATGTCCAAAGACAGCATTTATTCTCTGCCACGAATTTGTTTTTCAGCGGATACGAGTGCCATTTAGTTAACTCAGGAAATGATTCTTGTCAAATCAGCGTCGCCGAATGACGCTTCCGTTCACTTTGATTAACAGTTTATTAAAATATTAGCGAAGGAAACGCTTCGACTCACGTTACGATGTTAGTTCGTTCATTCTACGATAAAACCATTAAGTCGTTATCAAATAACAAGTGCTCCTCTCAGTATTACACGGACCATGTACCTTGACACGTTTTATTACGGGAGATTGGACAAAACTATACATGCCATCTTTTCCCACAATTCAGCTTCCGAATCTGTGACAGCGATGCGCGTCGCCGAGTATTGTAGTTAGGATATTCGCCATCTTACAGCATTAAATTACCGTACCTGCACACCCGTTTTGTCTCATTACAATTGTTCCAAGACTCCCGAACGCTTTTGAATCTTCAGTACAAATAATGTATGCTCTTGGCCCGATTTTCATTCGGAACTCCTTTTTTATCGAAAAAAACCTCGGATGTATATGAACGGTTTACAGTGTCAGGAATAAGGTCTTTTTAAGTCCGCTGCAAGTAGATCGCGTAGTAATTTAATTTAGCAATAAAACTTACTGACTTAACTCTTGGGAATCTTAAATATGTTTTCAATAATACTCTTCACTGGCAATCAATTTAAACTTAGATCAACAAATACAAGCTCAAACACTACATTTATTTCATGATATTATTCAAAATTTCACGAACTACTTATACAGAGGAGCTCCGAATGTCCCATAATATGTCGGTGTGATTTAAAAAGTGCATAAATAGAAAGTGCTGGACAGACATCAATGTTAATAAAACAAACATTTTGGCCCTGATAAAAGTGAAAAATGTTGATTTCAGTTGGCATAAAGAGCAAAAACACAACTTGATGACTATATGTTATGAGTAGTTTTGGTCATTTTTTAACATAAGAAACGGGAGCCAATTGTTCAAAATATACCCAAAATATACGGTATTGTTAATGGAGCAATTTGAGAGCTAGCTTATGTGAATCGGATCCCTTAACTTATTGAAACATATTTAGCTGATTATGAAAACTACAGCAGAAACCTAATGTGTTTCTGGAACTGCATTTATCATCTATAAAAACCAGTCCTGGGGGCGTATACATATAAAGTTGAAGACAAATGGAAAAAAACAACAACTATTTTTACACCATTTATTTAAATACCCTCTCTTTTTTACATATGTACAGACTTTGTAAGTTATATTTACATCTAAAAGTCAATATTGTGAACACAGGTGCTGGTGCCTATTTTGCCCCTAATGGGGATCGAATCAAATACTTCTTAACTACTACACTCAACTCACCTTCGTCATTCGGACCATGATACCTGTTTACATTCAGTGTGTGAATACCACGTGATAAATTGCGTCATAAATGCTACGTCGGGAGGCAATATTTTGATTTAAAACAATACTTTAAACAAAGATAACTTCACTATTTCTTCACCATTTTAAATGAAACAAAGCGCAGTCTACGCCGCTCACGGAGCCCCACCTTCGGTCTTTTACCAGATTTTGATTGCGAGTTTAGTTTCTTAAAACACTTAGACAAACCTTTTCACAATACGGCTGTCTGACGGAGCACTGTCAAAACATAATTTTGGAAACAGGTTTGTCGAATTGTTTGATGAAACTAATGACCTCATCAAATTTCGGAAATGAAACAAATGCGGGGCTCTTTAAGCGGCATAGACTGCCCTTTGTTTCATTTAAAATGGTGTTGTAAATGAAAAGTTATCTTTGATTTAAGTCCTCATTTTAAGCAAATTTTTGCCTTCCGACGTAGCATATATGACGTAATTTATCACGTGGTATACACACACTGACATTTAAGATTCAAAACGGTGGAAAAGTGTTGATAAATTCCATAGAATTTGATGGATTCACTTCAAAACGCTGAAGCTACAAAATTCCAAGTTTTCGGAAACAACGCTTTTGTTTTTTTCTTGGATTTATTGTTTCTTTACAAAATGACGAATTTACCATTTCTGAAGGTTCGGCATTTCTGTATACCGTACTTAGTATATGAGTATAACTATTATGATTAATTCTGAAGTATGCAGTATGGGGACAATACTTTTCATTATACGAACATTCAGGTTCAATGGCGCCAGGGCATATAAATTATTCATTGTTCGATATATATGGAAGTAATAGTCTAACTATAAGATGGGGCCACTTTTTTGTCTATAAAATGCATAGTCTATAAACAATGGATGAATTATTCAATGGTCAGATAACTCTGTTGAAATCCTTTACACTTACTTGTTCTCTGACCCCAACATCTCGGCCATTTTTATATGACCGGAGCCGACATCAAATATCCCCATGGTGGCAAGAATCCTAAGGCTAAAACAGTGGCTTGAATTAGTTGGATCCGTTAATCAACCAGCTAATATCAATTCTCGTTTTATCTTCATGGTTAATCTTACCGTGCACGCAGAGCCGTTGCGTCATCGGTCAACCAGCAAATAATTTTAGCAAAAACTCATGAAGACGAATTAGCCCGAAATGATAACTCGGGTGGATGGGGGTCCAATGATTTATGTAGATATTATCGTATTTGGCTGTGGCTTATCGGGCCAAATTGCTGACCAATGGCTGTGTATGTCGGCTGCTGTCAGCACGGGCTATCGGGAGTCTTTGAAGTGTGACCGATTAAAGGGCTCCGTTGCCCACCTCCCATTACCCGTGCCGATTGATGGGTTACACGGACATGTTAGTTATAAATTGTTCCTTGATTGGACACATGATCAGGTGTGGAGATTGAGTGAAAGACGTGTGATCAGTGAATCTAGATTCCCAGAAATATCGTAGTTTTCTTTGAACTGGAATGAACGCGTAGAACATTGATCTCGTCATCGTTGTAAAATTAGAATAAACACTCAGGATTATATTTTCTCTTCGATGTCTGCTCGTGTAAGATCGTTTCATCCCACCCGATCTTAGGGTGGGCTGCGGAAACTCGGTCAAGTTCATCGCAACCCGAGCGTAGGGTGTTTTGCCGAAACGAGGTTTACCCTGCACGATGCTTTTTCTCCCACCTCAGTTTAACCGACTATAGAAAAAAACTTTAAATACGGGTTTAAATACGGGTTTAAATACGGGTACATTCTTATCTTTGTCCGTGAACAATATAAGGATTACCAGCATGGCCAAAAATTTGTATCTGCGTACTTATCTGCGGTGGGAGAAATAACTTTAGGTTCCTCTAGTGTACTGAAACAAATTTGGGGCAAGTCGTATTATCACTTTTGTGAAAAATGAGATCACTGTTCCCGTAGAAAAAGCTATATCTCTTTGTGGTATCAAAATGTCTTAAAACACTTACATATTTTTTTCAAAATTCCTTGTTAATGTTCAATCGATCTTTCAGATAGATCGTTTGATACAAGAAAAGGCGACGGAATATATTGAACTTATAATGTAATACAGACCTATATGGAGTAACACTTAAAGGGACAAGACACCATATGGTCTAACAATCGGAAAATACAGTTGTTTTCCTCAAAACAAGCCAAGAAGTGTCAATGCAAGCTAGTAGGAGGACGAAAATTCATATTCATACATGATAAAAGGAATAAACGCAACTAGCGTGTTGCTGTCTCATCTGAGTACCCCCGGTTAAAATTAGTCCATAATGGTTTCCCATTTTAAATCATATTTGTTTATGAGTACAGATAAATAAATATATCGACGCTGTTTTTCAACTTGCTGGAATTTACGTGGTAGACAACCCTAGTAAATTTCGAATTAGCAAAATGCACAAAAACTGCGAAAGGCAGATGTGTCGTAAGCGATGTGATACATCAGTAAGAAAGATTCAATGCGTTGTACAAAACGACGTTAAGTTTTAGACAATTTTCTTGTTCCTTGCAATTGAATTATCTGGTGTCTAGTCCCTTTAACTGGTTAAATCAAAGTAGGCACCATGCAATGTTATTCGTATCATATGAATGAAGATTCGTCTGTTTCTTAAATTGCTGCCTTTTGCTATCTCTAACTGGTCCCAAAACTGCTTAAGCTAAGCACATACATGTATATGTGTGAGTTTTTTTGCCTTTTTCCTTCCTTATATACCTATTCTTGTGTTGCCTGTTGGCGTTTTGTGTATTTGCTATTAAATTCCCGCTGAAGTATCGTAAGTCAAATATAAATACACAACTACATAAGAAACCGGAACCTGATTAAATGTATTTGTAAATAACGAATAATTTCAAAGAGACCTATTATGAATAAACATTACAAATACAGCACACACCTTAGTTCAAAGTGTTCTTGTGCCAAGCGTCTGTCCACAAGGCTGATCGTAAATTCTTATAAAATGGTAGGAACTGATGGTCCCCAGGGCTCTGGCCGTACCGTTAATATAAACAATACGTCACTGGTGCCTCTTCAAACAGAATCATATATAACCTTTCGGTTAGGAAAAATACTAACAGTGTTTGATCGAGAAAGCATCGGAGTATTACATATACATACTAATATGATAATATCGTATGTTCGCGCATGCGTGATACACACAAGAACGAGAAAGTTAATTTACATACCCATTTACCGCTGTGTTATGTTTACCTTACAGAAAATGGAAATTAGTAAATAAATAATATTTCGACAATAACGAATCTCAAATTAAAGAAAAAGTTGTAACATATGCGCCCTGCCGCCGTATGGTGTATTCATTACAGAAGAACTACCAAATTAGTGATTTTTCGAAAATTGTTAAGAAAACGTAAATATAATGGCTTTGGTAAATCGACATGTAAAGAATACATTAAGCTTAAGAAGTTATACCCATTGCAAAACAACGCTATTAGCTGCACAGTACAATCAAGGACCATCATCGTTTAAAAGCACTCAATACTATTCCATTACGGTCTGTTTTCTTTCATAGATGGTGACAAACGCATAGCAAATCCTGTCTATCTAAGTATTTAAATGAAGAAAATAAAATAAAATTTAATGAACATAAACAAGGGCTAGATAGTAGATATACGTATTCATACAATAACATATATACAACCTGATTGTCTTTATTGTTCATAAAGGTCCATCCACTCGCCCCAATTCCACATTTAGACTTTAGAAATTAACTTTCTTAAAACAATGGCCCAGACATTTTAACAATTTATTTCCATGTCATGATTTTCGCCATTATTAAGCTGTCGTCTGTAAGTCGGGCCAGGTGAGCGTTCTGTTCACGGTCAATGGACGCTTGCATAAACGATGGCTGGTTCCCGTCCTAGCGTGACTTGAGCGCTTCCGAGTCGCTGGGGTTCATTTAATACCTGATAAATTGCTGTTTTCTAATCGAATTTAAACGGTGGTGATGTCACTGGAGCGTTCACCGTTAACGACTATTAGTTTGATAGAGAAAGTGTTTGCCTACCTGGGATTCTGGGTGTTTTAATTCATGAAACTTGCGCAACTATCTGTCGAAGACAAGCGGGCTTATCAGACGTGCATTGTTTGCAGGCCTGCGTGTGGTAAATTACCTACATATTTACCGTTTCAGTCATTACAAACAACACAAAAACGCTAGCATGTGGCATGGCAGGACAATAAAATGTCATCAAACATTACATTGTAGGCGTATTTGCATATAATGAGGCATTTGTGGGTAGCTTAGAAGCAACAATGTCACGACCTTGATGCGAAACCATACATAATGTTGACCATGTTATTTAACTTGTTCGTAAATGTCCCATGATCCAAGCGCCATCATAGTTCATAGTTTAATGATTGGCTGTAGGGCGGGTCGCCGTAGTTTCCATTGTAAAATAATGTCACGAGTTTCTGCTATGGTATTAACAAGATAATACTTTAGTCGTACATGATATTTATGTGACACTTAGCCTGAGTAATTTCGAAGCAATTCGGTTCTATTAAATGTACAAGCGGAACATTTGTGGCAGCATATGATTCTTGCAGTAAACAGGCAATGGCTATTTATTAGTTCGTTTCTGTCAATATTCAGGCATTCTAACTATATTACAAACACAGCATTTCTGTGTACATGAATGCGCTATGTGCGTGAGTTTAGATAAGATTATCCCAAATTACGGATGAGTTTGCTCTTTCCAACGATAAGCTTAATTACAAGGACTCAGCAAACTTGTTTCTTGAATGGCAACAAGATAGCGATATCTCCTGTGCCACCACTTCATTCAAAATATTTAGATCTTGGCAGGAGAACACAAGCCAATGTTGCACAAAGACCTTTATAACGCGAGAGTTGTGGAAGGTCGGGGTAGCAGGTTTATTTTCAGGAAAAAATAACGAACTTGAAAGTAAAGAAAGAACTTGTTATCAAAGATTTATTTTGTGAACAATGTCCAAATATCCGGGCACGTTTCATTCAAAGATGATGGCACTAGGTTAGAAGTTTCTAAGTTTCAACCTGAATGGTTTTATGAATAGGAATAGTAAACCGTATTCGTGTCGTATGATCACTTTGAAGAACACGATTTTGAATAACGTTTTTAACGCGATTCAGCCATATGTTTGTGAATGTGTCTTGGGGGTGTGAGGTTTTGTTGTTAATTATCTATGTTTTCATTGATTGTACCGATATCGGTTCGTACCGCCTTAAAGCAGAATATTTAATGATACCTTAAATGTATTTTTTTTTCTGCAATTTCGGTATCAAAGTGTAAACTATTTAGAATATAAGTGTCCATTACCGAGAAAAAATTGTTGGTGCCAAAATATGAGCGAGTTCCTTAAAAGGAAAACACAGTCAGGTCATCGTTGGTGTGTGAAATGACGCGTATAGGCTGAATATCGAACCTAGAGCCTCAAGAAAAGAAAGGCATTGCGTTCAAATCAACTAACTGCATCATAACAAAACAAATCCTTAAACAAATGCCCATTATTATTCCTCATCTTTTCAATCGGGACCATGGAACAGACGCCGGCGTGACACATTCTGGGGAGTAAACAATCGCCGACTATGACATGGCATTAATGAGAACTTAGTGGAACATTGTTAGGAATGCTCAACAATTTTATGTATTTTTTGATTGCTCCAATAAGAAAAGGTAAACATATAACGGAACTCACAAAAGAGCCACCGCCGCTAATGAGCCATTCTGGCGGAATGACGCGGCACACACCTGGGCGACTCGACATGGGAACGGTCGTCACTTCCTCGAACAGCCACCTTGCCTTGCAGCACGTGCAGGATACTACACGGGCTCAGTGGAAATGAATGAACAACCTCAAGGTATCGGTTTTCCTTTGAGTATGTGAAAATGTCATTGTTGGCACACGTGGACAGAAATGGGCCATGTTCTTCGAAGATGAGGTAAAAGTGAAATTTAAAACTGTTTTGCCTTCACCACAAAATTGGCAGTTTTCTCTTATATAATTCATTGATACGCTGACTGTACATGCCTAACAAAGAGGGGTAAGTTATTTTCTTCCAAACGTTTTTCATATGGGAATTTAAATACCGATACCTAATTATCCTCATTCGCGGAGAAAATTAGAAAATACATTAAAAAAAACGAAATAAAACAGAACAAGCACAAGAACATGGAAAAGTTTCGGCCGGCAAAAGTCTGTTTAAGTGACATACTGCGCATACACACATTACGTATTTTTGTGGTCCAAATAATTCCATTACCCCGGGCCCGTATCCACTATCGCCTTTAGTTTGAGTTTGAGATTCAGTATCAAAAATGCAAAATTTATGTTTGTTATAGAAATGCTTTGAGCACGGTAGAAATTTTTGTCTCGGATATAGATGATTTGTTACACAATCAGGCACACATCTTTTGTTGATTTAAGTCATATTACAGATATTTTGAAAGATTTAAGAAACCTTCTAGCAACCTTCTAGCAACTTTCCAGCAGCGTTTGTAAATAGACGGCACTTTACATAATTTCTAGTAACTTACTTAGTTTTCAGTCTAACCAAAGGAAAACAACAGTGGTCAATCTTTTGTTCAAATAATCTTTATTTTTGATTCAAACATTTGATTGATAGAAATATCAGACTGATAAACTATAAGAACATGTAACAAATACATTATGTAACAGCTTTACAATTGTTTGGCAACCAACACAAGGAATCAAATTACAATCTCTGAAGAAGTACAAAAATACTTACTTAGAAATACTAATCAAAAAGGTTTACACTTTCTATATCTGCCATCCAAAATGTCTCTAAAAAGCATATGCTTCAAAGATATATATATATGCATTCGATCACTTGTCTATTTTCATTGACCGCCAATCAATTCACAAAATATTAATCAAAAATCAAACAAAATCGATAAATCATCAATGCAAGAAAATTAACATGGAGGTTTATACACATGTGGACATTTTCCATTTAGCTCTTATAGAACAGAACAGAACAGAACAGACAGTTTATTAGACGTATATAATACGTCATGAGACAACCACATTTTTAAAACACAATTTATCAATTTTATATACATATGTTGTAAGTTGAATTCCCGTTATAAACATTTTGTCATAATTCCCATTACCAAAAAAACCATTTAAAATAGCATTATAAAACAACAGCATGTTAAGCAAAGTATACTAAAAATGTTCCACATGATTTCTTTGAGCAGATATTCTATGTACAAATGTAAGTGAAATGCCCCAACGATGCCAAAACTATCTATTCACTAACACCCTCCATATACATGTTTAAGTTTCAATCCCAATTTGTTGAAAAAATGACCCACTTTCCACTACCCAACACCATCTATGTACACGTGTAAGTTTTTATCCCATTTTTTGCCGAATTGCCCCACTTTCCAATACCCTACACCCTCTATAAACACGTGCAAGTTTTAATCCCAATTGTTGCCAATATGACCCACTTTTCAATACCCAACACCATCTATATACGCGTGTAAGTTTTAATCCCAATTGTTGACAAAATGACCCACTTTTCAATACCCAACACCCTCTATATTCACGTGTAAGTTTTAATCCCAATTGTTGCCAAAATGACCCACTTTCCAATACCCAACACCATCTATATACACGTGTAAGTTTTAATCCCAATTGTTGCCAAAATGACCCACTTTCCAATACCCAACACCCTCTATATTCAAGTGTAAGTTTTAATCCCAATTGTTGACAAAATGACCCACTTTTCAATACCCAACACCCTCTATATTCACGTGTAAGTTTTAATCCCAATTGTTGCCAAAATGACCCACTTTCCAATACCCAACACCCTCTATATTCACGTGTAAGTTTTAATCCCAATTGTTGCCAAAATGACCTTCTTTCAATATTCTGATACCCTCTATGTACAAGTGTAATTTTATGACATGACAATTTCTCACATGGTCATAAAAAGCAAATATTTTTACAAAACACTAAATGAGACAAATATAAGCGTTAACCCTCTTTTTCACAAGAACATTTAGATCTCTGGCCCTATGTGCAAAGAGGAAACACATATTACCCTCAGTGAGGTTTAAGCGCAAATGCTTTTTATAATGTATTTCAGTTAAATCTAAACGCAGTAGTCGGAAAGCATCATAATGGTGATGGCTGTCAGATATGGGAACTCATTGACCTTTTCTTATTTATCCCCTAAATGTATTTCCCAACAAATGGTCTTAAAACACTCATTATCGCGTCAAACAACAGAACTGTATCAATAATAAATATAGAATTATCTCAAGTTCTGAAGCCTGACTTGATATTTCGTTAACTCCATTCATTAAACAAAGCTCACATAGAGATGTTTTGATGGTTGATAGGCTATTTTCAACAGATCTCCCCTCTCGTCAAAATATTAAACATTTCAAAACACGAAAAACCGCTGTTTTCATCTGTGCGGTCCGAGTTCAACGCCATGATAAGCCTGACGGACTGGTATCTATATGTTTCTGGAGATAAAACTGTAAATGTTCTTAAAATATACCGCCACCAGTCTGGTTCCTCCGTGCTATGACGCCAGTTTTGACAGATACATACATAATTACCACGACGTAGTAAACATAAACGAACATATTCGTCATTTTTAGTCTGCGAGACTATAAAAATCTAATTGTTTGGGTGAAATATCTTGGGAACTTTACAGCTTACTATAAAGATATAAAATCTATAAAGCTAAATGCTGGTGTAAAATTTCCAACCTTCTGACACGTGTATTTTCGGGTAAATCGCTCGTATTGTTTTGAATCTAAATAACGATGCAATTAACTAAAATTGGCACGATGAAATCTTGAGAATGTGAAAGACATACATATTAAAATAATGTAAAATAATGGCACCGCATAATTAAAAACGCACTTTCTTCAAATTGACAACAATGCCTAGTTATATAGACGAAAATACATATAACACCACGTGCACCTCGGGGGTTTAAAAGCGTTGCTTTGATGAACAATGACACTGGTTTTGCATAGTACAAAAAATGACCACATCTAACCTGAAGTGTTCGTTTTTGCATAATCAATTGCACAAAATCGGTGAAAGGGTGTGTGTTGCATAAAACATATGAGCTTGACCCATTTTGAGACAGGGTAGTTTTTTGGAAACTACTTTTCCAAGAATGAACACATCTAACGCCGCTGTCACTAAAACAACTAACAGCCATGCAGCGTTTACGGTTGGACCCTCTAGGATGACGTTGTCTAAAGACGTCATGATAACGGCTCGATCTTTATTGCTGACGACTGAGTTCCTCTCAGCTCGGACTCCCACACTGTTTCCGGCCAGCCCGTACGAGCTCCCGGTTTCCGGTCGCCAGAAGAAGTACTTCCGCTCTCGCTGCAAGCATCGGAGTCCTGTAACATACACATAAATAGGGCTGTTTATAAATATTATTTGTATTCCTGCAGTTTTTCTCTGAAGTTAGTGCGATATCATAATTATATGATGTGCTGGTCTGTTTGATTCCATCATGTAGTTAAGGATGATCGTTCCCAGTGAAGAAGTTACGCTTCGGTGAATTTATTGATACACGATACCTCCCATGGGCATTGGGTTTGGTGTTTATTATATCAATATTTTCATAATTAGGAATTATTGTTCACAAACGAGCCGCTGTTTATTAAGTCTACATGATAATCATCATAAATATACATTAGCCTAATTAGATAAGGACGCGATACTATTGCAGACGAGATTCTGATTTTGCCGCCATATTTATTCGGCAGATGCGGCGCGTGCCGATCACGTGACATTATTAGTACCACGTGAACAGATATTGTGACCGGCTTGTGCCACTGATCAGTAAATGGTAGTCAAGTCGTTTATTTCTAGCTAAATGACTATAAATCTAAATTTAAAAGCAAATGTGATAGCTAGTTTGGTTACAACTTCATTACTAGTGAAGAATAAATTGACAGAGGCGAAGACATATCTATTAAATTATAAATGTTATTGCTTTGATGACAATAGTTCAGGAAAGATGAAATCTAAAACCATTAGCGAAAGCATAACATGGAAGACTTGTTTTCAAAAAATAAGAAGTTAACTGTTATTTTTTATCAATTTCAAGGTATAGCAGTATTTGGATGATTTTATTTCATAGAGTCAGAATACTTGTATAGTTTTTCTTTGAAAAATGAGTAAAGGAAAATATATTTAATTTTATAAAGTATTTTTTCAGTAATAATTTCAATTTTCAATGGTAACGATTTAGTTTCAGGATTCATAGTAAATAATTCCATACATGATTGACAAAAACTAGATTTTATTGCCCATGTTTATACGCCAGATGCTCCCATCAAGTAATTACATTAGGCCAGCCCCTTAATAACCCTCCTTATGGCGGTAAAGCTATACTCATTATCCGAGGGAGTATCAATTTCCCGGGACCCCCTAGGAACGCCCCTTCGCATTGAGTTTAGCGCCAAAATGAAACAAATGATCAACATCATTTGACAGCTACTCAATGATAATGATAATCATAATTGAAGCCTTTTTTTCGAAGAAACTGTCTAATTTATCGCTACAATTAAACAATTGATTGTTGAAATAAAATTTGATATTTTGAGGAAATATTTATCGCAGTGAAAACGCTTGAATTTCCGTCTGTTTTATTTTTAGTTAGTCGCCGTAATATCTTTCAATTAAAAAATAAATATTATATTTATACAGAGTGCATCTCATATCTCTAAAATTAAAAATCGCAGATGCTCATATCTTATTATATATAAACGACAGTAGATACATAAATTAGCAATTGAAATGTCTTATAATAAATTTTGCAGACGATAAAACATAATTATACAATTTTACGGAAAAAAAAGCCAAACGGTTATTATTTAAAAATGATGTCAAATAAGGATACGTTTCAATGTATTTTTTTTTAAATAATAATAATTTCATGCAACTCCTAATTTAAAGACATCATAAGGGCTAGTGTTTTATGGCCCCTAAACATGCAATCAATTAGTCGCGAAAACAGTTTTATGATACTTCGATTCGACATCACAACAGGCCCGACTTTTTTTATCTAATCATCTTCAGTGTAACATGTGTACTTTATTCTAATTTCAAATTCCAGGGTAATAATCCTAGTGTTGTATCGGCCATAAACTATTATTTTGACACACGAGTTATGTAGCTAAAATGTTTTATAATTTAAAATTTTATCGCAAATAACATCAAAATATGAAAGACGAAAAATGTTTCTTATTCAAAAGTTTTACCAATTAAAAGAAGAAACATGTGTTCATATATTCATGTATAAACATAATTTTCCACATGGCATGAAATTAATTACTTTTACCACTAATTCAATAACAACACTAAACATAACCGTGTATAATGAAATCAGGAAATAATTGTAACTGTAAATAGTCCAATAAAAGTACCCGCCTCAAACATCTTACAAAAACTCTACTTTTAATTATACGTTACTGACAATTAACCGCATTGCAGTAATAACATTAGTTCAAATATAAATGAATTATTGTAATATATATACTATATTGATAGTGTTTTTGCAATAGTCGGTAAAGCTTAAACCTTAAGATGTTATGATAATTTAAAAATATACTCACACAAGAGTCCGCTACTTTCTTCTCTAGGTCGACAGGAAGTGAACGCCGCTCTCGCTTTCGGGATATGTCGGCCTTGAAGGCGTCCGGTGCGAGGTCGGGGTCGCCCTTGTCGAGAATGTCCGAGAGATACGAGATGTAACTGATCGCGAGACGTAATGTCTTGATCTTGGATAGTTTTGTATCCGACGGGACGTTGGGTATAGTACCACGTAGGTTAGAGAACGCGTTGTTGATGCTCACCGTCCGCCGACGCTCCTTCCGGTTGGCTGACGTCCGCCGGCGTAAACACCGGTCACCGTAAGCGTTCGTATAAGTTTCATAATTGTGCAGTTCAGATGCTGGAATGTTGTGTGCTAATTCTGACCACTGTCCTAAGGAACCCTGTTGCACGCCGTCCGTGTAGCCGAAGTGGTTGAATCCCATCATTGGCGGCGAAGGAGTTCCCCCTGGTGCATACGGGCTGCCATACGCCTCCGGAGTCATCGCAACGTCCGTGGTTCCGTTCAATACCCAGTTGTTGAAGTACTCGCGATCCGACACCGGAAGTTCCGGATACCCCGTCATGGGTGCTGGTGGATAGTGGGAGGCGGCTGCGAAGTAGTCCTGGCCGGAAGTGATGCCCATGTGGGCCGGGTGCCCGAACCCTCCGTGGTATCCGCCGACACTGATACTCATTGTTCTTCACACAAAATTCTTAAACTGTTATCTTGATCTCTCAAAATCACTTAAATGTTTGAAGGCACTACGATCTGTCAATTTTCTCTAACCACGCGTTTCCAAGAATGTATTCTGTAGCCAATAAATGTTTCCAGCTAAAAGAAACACAGAACTGTTCATTTGTGATTTAAATCTGACAAGTGTGTTTTTGTCCAGATCACCAGAAATTAGAAAGAAAAGCTAATGGTAATGATCAAGACAATATCTGATAAAGAAACACTTCAAGGAAAGTTATAGACGATCGACATCTAACGTGAAACTGAAGCCTCATCTTCATTTTCCGTATCGACCAATCAGATAACGCGCTCCATCCAATCGCGCGCGGCGGTATCCAAAGCCCCGCCTACTGAATTAAAATGCCTTTGGCGCACACAATAGACCGAGATTTCTAAACCATAATTAATATATATATTTACAATTCATTGTCTTATTAAACGTTAAATAATAGCATTTATTAGTTTGATTTGGTTCCCGTTTAACACCTTTTTCTGAAATATACAAATCTACTTTTATTTAATAAGGCATATCTTTACTTATTGTAATGTCATTTGCACCGATTTTAGAATACTTATTTTTATTTGTATAAATCCTTAGTGATGCTTGTTTTTTCTATAAAATATGCGCACCGCAAGCTTAAGTGTACTGTACTAAACGTGCAATAATTTGAACGAGATAAATTTGGTGTTTTTTTTCAATTAAATTTCTGTTATTAAACAACTTCACATTTAATTACCATCAAACAGAATTGTAGTGTTGAAGGGTACAATGAAGGGTGGCCAATGTTGTGGGAATTAGTGTTACAAGTTCGATTTTGACTTGTAAAAATAGTCCTCACAATTTCGAGTCATTGAGGTTTGAGGAAACTAAGAAATAACAAATAAAACAGTAGTTGATTAACTTTTATATAAATACTGATATATATCTATCACGCAATGCAATGTTTGGAAGCATTGACACTTTCCATTCAACAGCCTGTATGGAAACCATATTATATTTATGTGATAAATATAACCCATATAGTCCATGGTCACTTAGCACAATCACTTAGCACATTTCAAAACCACTGATGTAGATGAAGATGTTAGGCACGAGACTTCCACCGGACGACCCTACCAACACCACGCAGGAATTCCTCCAACGTCAAAATAAAATCACATGCTTTTTCCGTTTATTTTTATTTATCACAATTCATGATTTTTTTTCATTGATTCATGCCTTTGGGTTGTTTCATTTTATAATAAAAATCATTGTTTTGCAAATATGCTTAAATAAACTGGTTATAATATGCATTTTAATATTGGGGGGGGATATCTTCCGGGAGAGCTATGGTCCTAGGGGCTAATGTCTGGGGGGGGGGGGCAATCATCCGGGGGGGATATTATCCGTACCTCGAGGCGCGGGGATGGTCGTTTCTTATTGAATCAATATACAACGGTTAATGTAGCCCTTCTTAATTACACGAAACGAAAAGCAATACAAAATTAGATATAAATTCACCATCAAATATGAATACTGATTCAGGCCATTACAATAATTTTTTGGATTCCTAACTTTTACAGCAGTCCCTGCTCGGTAATGACATGCCACATCAATACATTGTCACAGGAAGTGTCCAGTAGCAACGATACCAGGGATCAAACAATACACGACTTCTGTGTATGTATGCCCCGTGTCACTTTGGCCGATACGTGCCAATATTTCATACCCGCTCATAGTCGCAGTCCAAAACATTATCATTGCTTACTTACGAAAATGTATTTTTGTCTTAAATTTAAGCTTACCTTTTTTGTCATTTTCCCGGGAATATTAGTTATCGTTATTCTTGCCGAAACTTCTACCTATAAGTAAATAGAGAATAACAATAGTTTATTGATTCAATTAATTAATTTGTTATATGATTAAGAAAAATGTAACACCCATAAATGGCACATAAGTTATTTTATTATATATTAGCTAAACCGTTAATTTAACGTATACTGAACGATGACTTATATTCCTTTGACGTATGATACAGATATATTGCTCATCCAAGGACATAACAAAAGGCAATCTGTAAAATATTAGGAATTATTAATTTAAATCTGATGTAATTGTACATTTTCAAAACGTCTTGAATTTCTAAAACTTGCGCAGCAGAAAATGGATATGTACCATGGACACAGGGCCCAATTTCTCGACACGTCTTAAGCTAAACAAGCTTAAGTTAGCTTTATGCATCCTCAACTTATTTGTTTTCAAATCAAACAATAATGTACATGAACATCTTATCTTTAATTTCTTCTATTTTAGTCTCAAAACTCTTTAAAAGGATAATATAACAATTTTCACAAACCAAAACTAGTGTGATTAGGTTGGCCGTATTAATACTTTAGGTAGTTCGATTAACTGGGGCCAGGATTAAAAGCACAAACAATTCTGAAAATGCATTGTTCGAGACAAATGAAGAAAGGGAAATAACTTGATAATGTATTCTATCTTTTTGATTTCATAAGTTACCCCCCATTAGTAAATTAAATAATTGCGCATTTTCCACACATATATATCGTATCATTGTTGTAGAATTGGTTGAAGAAATGCTGTTTCATCAAAAATAGGTATCAAAGACTTTGGGACATTATTGCATGCTCTTATCACGTAGCAAAGTATACGTAAAAGTGAATACTTGTAAGATGGATGCTGTGTTTGTTACGTATAGCAGATAGATGGCAACATAACAAGGACAATACAATCGTGAGTAGACGAATAATTAGAAAATAGAAAACAAAATAGGCATTTTAGTTAAATGGAATGTCCTAGCGTTAATAGTACACTGTCACAGGAAGTGTCCAGTAACAGCGATACCAGGGATCAAACAATACACGACTTCTGTGTATGTATGCCCCGTGTCACTTTAGTTGTAGGGTGTCATTTTTTCATTTTAACTAGAAGTCGCATCAATTTATCAGATTGACCGTTGAAAAATATTTTTAGATTCGGGAGTGTTATGTTAAGAATTTGAATTTGGCTTTCATTATCATTCTACAATATAAGTAATTTTAATTCTTACTAGTAAATAACAATAATTATTCGCAGATTCATTTAATTTAGATTCATATATCAATTTTATTTCAAGAAAATCACAATCATAAATCATGCATTAATTATTGTGAATATTTTCCAGCTAACCGGAAACAGAAGAAAACTAATATTAAAAATCAAACACCGTTTATTCATTTATTTTATCAAATAACAATTTTGATTGTACTTAGTGGTCAGAGTTTCGAAGAGGATTTTATTAAAAATTGAAATTTATAGCACACTTAATCATATCAATTTACGCTACTAAGTACTAGCTATTAATGTTCTTTACGGCACCCACAATTATATACACACGCTTCAGCGGGTTTCGTATCATAATGTTAAAGGCGAGATCAATAAGTAGTGTTTTAATTCATCCGCACAGAAGTTATTGAACGGTTACGCACACATTTAACCGTTTTTATAAGGGATAAAACACTCTTAGACGTGGTGCAATTCATGTGTAGAAGCTCTTGTTTAATTGATATAACGAGGGTTTAAGGTACCGTGACAACAACAGCAGCAGCAGCAACAACACTAACAACAACAATTACTGGTTCTAGACAGACAGACAGATTAGTAAACAAGAACAATCATAGTCATGAAAATGCTTACATAGCTCATAAAATGTATTATGTTTGAGAGTGTTTATTTGTTTTACATGAAACTAGCAGGAAACATGTAAACCCCTTTAATATTCAGACCATCTACTCGAAAATAAATAAGAGGAATCTTAATTGCTGAAATACCCCTTTGGCTAAAAGTATTTTTCTCGTAAATGTTAAAACTCAAGCTTTAATGTACATTGATGTAAAATGGACATTGAAAAGACCGCCACTTTGTATATCTTTATCAAAAATCATGTTTGTGTCTTAAAGGCATATTTTCTCTTCTTCGTATCACATTTCAAAGATAACATCACAATGAAACTGATATTCGTAGATACACAGACGTTTACCGCTACAATTTACGTAACGTGTCGGCACATGCAACAGTTAGTCGAAAAAGTCCATACTAATTACTCTATTAATGTACTACCTTTGTCAACATGTTTTGCGTTCGATGAAGATTGTTTTCTTGATCTTATGCTTTGATCAGTAAATGGGTAATACCGTAAAAGCGGCCCCAACCCTTTTTTCAGATGAGCGTGTTTACAGATGTTGGCAGTTAAAGGTGAGAGGGTCATTTTAGGATCATTTGGGTTCTATACTATAACACGTGCATATCGATAATGTTAGGTAATGGCGAGTGAGTCATTTCGGCATAATTTGGGTTCAATACTAACACGTGCATATCGATAATGTTAGGTAATGGAGAGTGAGTCATTTCGGCATAAATTGGGTTCAATACTAACACGTGCATATCGATAATGTTAGATAATGGAGAGTGAGTCATTTCGGCATAAATTGGGTTCAATACTAACACGTGTATATCGATAATGTTAGGTAATGGAGAGTGAGTCATTTCGGCATAATTTGGGTTCAATACTAACACGGGTATATCGATAATGTTAGGTAATGGAGAGTGAGTCATTTCGGCATAATTTGGGTTCAATACTAACACGGGTATATCGATAATGTTAGGTAATGGAGAGTGAGTCATTTCGGCATAATTTGGGTTCAATACTAACACGTGCATATCGATAATGTTAGGTTATGGAGAGTGAGTCATTTCGGCATCATCTGGGTTCAATATTAACACGTGTATATCGATAATGTTAGGTAATGGAGAGTGAGTCATTTAGGCATAATTTGGGTTCAATACTAACACGTGCATATCGATAATGTTAGGTAATGGAGAGCGAGTCATTTCGGCATAATTTGGGTTCAATACTAACACGGGTATATCGATAATGTTAGGTAATGGAGAGTGAGTCATTTCGGCATAATTTGGGTTCAATACTAACACGTGCATATCGATAATGTTAGGTAATGGAGAGTGAGTCATTTCGGCATAATTTGGGTTCAATACTAACACGTGCATATCGATAATGTTAGGTAATGGAGAGTGAGTCATTTCGGCATAATTTGGGTTCAATACTAACACGGGTATATCGATAATGTTAGGTAATGGAGAGTGAGTCATTTCGGCATAATTTGGGTTCAATACTAACACGTGTATATCGATAATGTTAGGTTATGGAGAGTGAGTCATTTCGGCATCATCTGGGTTCAATATTAACACGTGTATATCGATAATGTTAGGTAATGGAGAGTGAGTCATTTAGGCATAATTTGGGTTCAATACTAACACGTGCATATCGATAATGTTAGGTAATGGAGAGCGAGTCATTTCGGCATAACTTGGGTTCAATACTAACACGTGCATATCGATAATGTTAGGTAATAGAGAGCGAGTCATTTCGGCATAACTTGGGTTCAATACTAACACGTGCATATCGATAATGTTAGGTAATGGAGAGTGAGTCATTTCGGCATAATTTGGGTTCAATACAAACACGTGTATATCGATAATCTTAGGTAATGGAGAGTGAGTCATTTCGGCATAATTTGGGTTCAATACTAACACGTGTAGATCGATAATGTTAGGTAATGGAGAGTGAGTCATTTCGGCATCATATGGGTTTAATACTAACACGTGCATATCGATGATGTAAGTGAATGGAAATTCGGTAATTTGGACGTTATTCGGGATTTAAAGTAACAGGAGTATATAGTATAAGGTTTTTTATTTATGTAAAACCATTCATTGTGAATAATGCCTCAAAAATCCTGAGTTTAGGGCAACCCTACCCTACATGGCAAAACTCCTCGACCCATTGATTTTTTTACTGGAATATAATTTTCCGAATTTTAGAGCGTGTAGACCATTTGTGTTGATAACAAATTAAAACACAAAGTATTAATTAGTTTATACACAATATACCGAACTGTCAAGGTAGTAAAGCAATCGCAACTTACTGTTTTCACTGGACTTGTTCCCTACAAAGCAGCATTTTTTGAGACCGTTGCCCTAAACTCAGCTTGAGGGAAATGCTTTGCACAGTAATAAGCAATTGGCTATTTTGCCGCTGTACGAGCATGAAACATACATTTGTCAATATAAAACAATTTTAATGTATACAAGAAGCGGGTCGAGTAATTGAAGTTAAAACGGGTACAACTTAGGGTACTCCCCAAAATTTCTTATTCGGAATGGTGCATTATATATTAGTTATTTTATTTTATTACTTTTTTCTTCGTTATCGACATAAAAGGTTAATATTGGGACCATTCCTTACTAAACAGATCTTAAAAAAATAGTAATTTCTGACAACCTAAAATGTACAAAACGTATATAAATTATCCATATCATAGCACACTATATTAAATCATTACAATCTTTTTCTGGACCTACGCCGGTATGAAATGCCACCGCGTTATCAGTACATTGTCACAGGAAGTGTCCAGTAGCAGCGATACCAGGGATCAAACGGGAGCAAGACAAATCGGCCACTTACCAAATCGGCCCCTAAGACGTTTCGGCCCTGCCATTTCGTCCCCTTAATTAAAATGACTCGAGACGTTTCGGCCCCTTAGTGATTTTCAATAGAGACATTTCGGATGCATTTTAAAAAGAGTAAAACAATATATACGTAATAAAAAAGTGAAATAATATTCTGTTTGAGGTGCGAAGAGATAATTGGTATTAATCTTGTGAGTGTAAGTGTGAGAATTAGCGGTTGGGAAAGTCGGAACAAACCTTGTAGACGTATTTATAAGCTTGTAAACACAAAGTGTCACAATTTCAACGCCTGATACCTCTGTGAAATGTGACAATTCGCCATAAGACCGTCTGTCTAAAATCACCGTTTAAGCCAGTTTGGTTTTGCATACGTAATCAATATAAGATTAATAATAGTTTTTTTTTTCATCCTTATATATACCTGATTTGAATATAAATAACTGAATTTCATAAAATTTATAACTTATATTGAGAGCGTTACAGGGACATCAACGCCAGGATCATGGATGAGTGGGACTCATACGATTCGCATAAGGTCACCTGCGAGGAGTTCCTGAAAAATGTTGGTGCCATCTACGGCGGGCGATAGGTGTTTGGTCAAGACTGATGTTAGACAATGGACATGTCATTATACATAATATTAGCAACATAGTTATGTATAATATTTAAAGATTATTTAAAAAAAAAGTTTAAACATTTCTTCTTCAACACTATTTCGTCTTATAAAAATATCTCGTGAATAAATCTTTACATGTTTTCAAGTGTACAGATATTTTCTTTAAATCTATTTTTATCTATATCTTTGTATGCATGTATATAGCTTTGTCTCTTAAAATAAAAAAAAATGAAATTACATGTTTTTTACTTATATTTAGAAACAAAATAAAAATATGTTTTCAAGTGTACAGATATTTTCTTTAAATCTATTTTTATCTATACCTTTGTATGCATGTATAATAGCTTTGTCTATTAAAAAAAATAAAATGAAATTACATGTTTTTTACTTAAACAATGTATTTAGATATAAAAAAATAAAATAAAAATAAGGGACGAAACGTCTCGGTAATCAGGGGCCGAAACGTCTACGGGATGGGGACGATTTGGTAAGGGGCCGAAAAGGTAACCGTTTGAGCTAGGGGCCGATTTGGTAAGGGGCCGATTTGTCTGGTAGCCGATCAAACAATACACGACTTCTATGTATGTATGCTCCGTGTCACTTTGGTCGCTACGTGCCAATATTTCATACCTGTTCGCAGTCGCAGTCCATAACATTGTCTATGCTAACGTATTTCAAAATATAGAATGTTTCAGATTTTAGAATTAATCTAAAGAAGTTGTAATTACTTTCTGATAGTAATTGATTTCTAACAGTAAATATCAATTGTTAATTGATTTAATTTTCAATTAAATTAGTTTGTAAAATCTACGACAATTTCACAATGATAATATACTCGTACATTACTTACTCTGATTTTTTTCTTCAAAACGTTAACAAAATTAAAAGCATAGTGCACGATGAAAAATGGAAGAAGAAGCAGATATTTATGAATAATACTTTTTCGTTATCTATGGGGAATAGAGATGAGACGTCTCGGGTCAT
This sequence comes from Mya arenaria, assembly GCF_026914265.1. Lineage (NCBI taxonomy): Eukaryota > Metazoa > Mollusca > Bivalvia > Myida > Myidae > Mya > Mya arenaria. The sequence goes on from NC_069124.1 coordinate 10,953,291, forward strand.
CTCGATCCAACAACCTTTTCGGCCTGGTCCACTTAGACCTACTCCTTTTTGGCCTACATCTGAAGGGAAACGGGCCTGTGAAATTCCGTTATTGATATTGTTACGATGAGACAGCCAATCAAGAATCGTCGTGTTCGCTGTTTTGAAAAATGAAGTGAACTCACAAGTTTTCACTTCGATATAGACCTAAATGAAGTCTCAGGCCCCAATTTCTCGAAACTTCTTAAGCTTAACAGGCTTAAGTCGCTTATTTCAATTAGCCAAAATACATAATGAAAATGGATTTTGATCAATGAAAAATGGTTAATTCTGATAATCATACAGATTATTCCTACATACTTTCTAAAAATTCTTGAAGAAGTAAATATAACACATTTTATAGAACAACAAACATAGTGAGATTAGCTTAATCCTGTTATAAGGGACTTAAGAAGTTTCGAGAAATCGGGGCCAGATATGATCGTCCTTTTAAGTACATTTTTAATATTTACGAGAAGCAGAAAAGATGACATAGCGTTTCGTTTTTTTTCTGTTTAAAACAGTAAAACGTCATTTTTATTTCACAGATAAATCTCTATAAACCACCCGAAAGGATATAATTAAAGGTTTGATTTTATGCGGAGACTCCCCAGATCGCCCCAATATCGTCATGTTGTTTTAACTAAATTAAATTCAGACGGGAAATAACTAATCTTTTCATTTTAGGTTATTGAATTTACAAATTTTCTCCCATAAGTATATTTCAATTGTGAATGCCCCCAAAACATCGCACACAAAAGTTCACTGATTAAACATATACACATGAAATATACCGCGTTAAACCGACAAAAAGGGTTTAATAAGTATAATACCTAAGTTTTCAGCCAATGTGCTTGCAGACAGGGTTAAAAATGGGTATTTAAAGGTCCGCCTACTGACACTCATGCGATTAGCGTCTCCGTGGCCTAGTGGTTAAGGCATCCGCATACAGAGCGGGAGGTCGTGGGTTCGATCCCGGGCCGCGTCATACCAAAAGACGTTTAAAGTTGGTACAAGTAGCTACCTTGCCTGGCCCTCGGCATTTAAAGGGTAGTGCTTGGAAAAGTGGTGTACTCAGTACTGGTTCAATCCAGGAAAGTTGTATCCCGTGTATCGGTGCTTTACACCGAGCACGTAAAAGAACCAAGAGGTCTGTTCGCAAAGAGCTAGGCATCGCATCCGGATCTCTTGAATCTCACTCTGTTTCTACAAGTCTTCCAATGTCTGGATTTGACTGCAAATTGCTGTCACTTCTATCTCATGTCACTTTTGGCATTTAAACACAATTTAATCGTGATAGCGTCACGGCGGGGTCAAGTCATAATGCAGCCCATGGGCGCGAACAGACCTTGATAAACTCAAATAAATAAACAAACAAAACAAACACTCATGCGATACACACTGTGTTAGATGTTGCGTTGACAATGTGTCAGCCAATGAGGTTGTATTCTAAGTCAGTAAGATGACCTGAACTTGACGTAAAATCTTAATGATAAGGTCTCGATTGCTTCACTCAATCCGCCCATTCTTAATCATTAAGATTAAACTTCAAGTCATCTAACTATTTCATCAACCACAAGGTAAGATGTTTAATGGAATGGTATGTCGTATCGTAAAATCATGACATTGAAAGTACACATTTTAACAGGAAGGTTCAGCAAGATACCAGGGATCAAACAAAGCACGACTTTTGTGTATTTACGGCCAGTGTTCCAATACTTTATTCCAACTCGAAGTCGCAGTAGCTGACTTGTTAGATATAAGGGCAATCGAATATCAATTTTATTATAATTCTGATATGCTGGAAATCCTAATTCATACACAACGTCATTTACAATATTAATTAAATTTAGATTTAATTATCAATATAATTTGTTATATGATTGAGTAATGGTGTCAATCAATTGAAAATTGAAGTGAACGGGAAGTATGGTCTGTTGTTTGTCCATTTTGGAGGCTTATAAGAGTTAACAAATAATCGAGGAATGAAGTTCCAGATAAAATTGACTATTTATTGTGTATAATGTATTTTTTTCTGAACAATAATAAAAAAAATATTTTTTAAGAACTTGAAGAACTTACTGGAACTTAAACCGGACAACGTTAACATCTGGATTGTAGAAGCGCCAATTGACCTTGACGTTGAAGCCGGTTACAAATGCGAGCTTATTTTCAAATTCCGCCCTGATCATCAGTGACAAAGTTAGTCAGGAATGCATATATAGCAAAGGTGAAAATGTTATAAGACGCACAGTGATCTTGATGTTAAAGTGAAGGAGACAGTGTTGCGAGCGACACGTCGTCATCTTATTGTGGTAGCAAAACACATCATTTCAATGACAAAACCTATGGACCGGACACGGACTTCTATCATCAGTAAAGCTATCCTCAGTTAAAATTTGCATGAAACAAACATGTAAGTTGAGATCTTCAGGTTAGGCTATTTGCTCAGCCCACCTATCAAACAATTTAAAAAGACGTATTTGATTTAATTGCACGTAAATACCCAATGACAAACAAACCTCCGTCACATAAATGTTTCTACTCAAGCTTTAATGTTCCATGATGTAAGATGGACAATGAATACACCGCCCCTTTGAATATCTTTATCAATATCATGTTTGTGTCTTTAGGCATATTCTTCATTTCACATTACCCAAGATAACATCAAAATGAAACCGATACACAGAGACGTTTACCGCTACAACTTACGTCACGTGTCGACACATGCAACAGGTAACCATAAACGTCCATGCTAATTTCACTATTAATGAGCAAACTCTTTCAACATGGTTTTGTTTGAAGATATCATAAATGAAGATAGTAAATCGTTATGTTTTGCTTTGGTCTGTTTTATTGGTATGTTAATGTACATGTAGTACACACTTCAGATAAGATTCATTAATATATATTTATTAAATAAACACATATTAATGAATCTTTTGTAAATTTTGTATAACCATAGTTTTGTGTTGTTGCCCTTTAATCGGTGAATAGGCTTTAGTTTGTTCGCCCTAACCCATTAAACTATTTAACAAATAGAAATAATTTAATGAAATAATGTATAACCATAGTTTGGTCACATTATATCGGACATTCCACATAGAGTTGTTAATCTGTTTGTCTTAAATCGTTTAGAACCGCTTTAATTTGTCATTTTAGAGTTATTACTCAAAGTTTCGAAGTTTATTGTACACTCTGCTCATATAATACGTGTGATACGAGGTTTACAACAAATAAACATACACAAATTAAATCGGTCAAGCTGTGAAGGCAATAAGAAAAAGAAGAAGAACGCTATTCAACTAATAAACAGAAATACATATTACTTTCATGGCATGTGTCTAATTAGAGAGTGGTTTCATAAAATTAATGTAACTGGCATGGAGTGTTAACAAATACTCGTACATGTAGTTTGCTGTGATGAATACCTAAGTCTCCGGTACCTCAGTTGAGTAATAGCAGAGTTATGGGACTTTATTTATAAGAAAGTTAAAATGTGTGTGTATAATTAAAGACAATTTATAAGAAAGAAAGTTTTTTTCTTGCAATGCTGCAGCAAAAAGTTGTTTCCCTTAGATACGACTTTTTTATGTTTGGAGTCATTACCGATGTAACTGACATACAGAAATTAATGACGCGCATGTGAAGTGTGTATAACAAAAATGTGAGGTGTACATATACGTTTTGCCTACATTGGGAAAATACCAGTTTTTTTCGACCATGACTCGTTTGATATCGAATCTTCTTATTTTGTATTAATCTTCAAATACGTTTACCATACCATACCGTTCCATAGATTAACATAGAGTGGTTGCATCAGTAAACTAGTACAAAATACACTGAAACAAATAACTATATCCATATTTTATAGAAAAGTGGCGCGTAACCTGCACGCATTGTATTATGGCACGAACTGTGTCAATGCGAAGAAGAATACTTCGAACAATATCGAATATCCCGAGCGTATCATTCCGCCTCCCTCGTACACGGAAAGCAACCATATACACACACGACAGGAATGCATGTAGGTCATACAGACAAAGGGCAAGGTGTTGGAACATCGCCATAAGGAATGGTTTTATAGAAGAATCAGACGTTTTCTTTAAAGTATATTTCACTTTGATTCCGTTGTTGGTCATTGTTCATATTATATGCAGTGATTTAGTTGTAAGTTGTGTTTATGCATGTATTAGATGTTTTTATAAATAATAAACTGATTATTGAGGGCTGACAATTCAAAAATGGAAAGAACATGTATGTTAATTATAAATAATAATATCCTGAGACGGTTCTATGCTCCCCAGAAAGGAGAGAGAAAGACGGGCGGGATATTAAAGGCGCCATTGTTGTGTGTCCAACCGTCCTTATACGCCCACTGTGTATCACTTCTAAACCGTGAATTATTCAACAAATTTAAGATGATGGAAAAACGCATCTGCTTTGAAATGGCGAACATATCTTATCTCCAAGTAATAGTTCTTTGAGGTCGCCATCAAACTTATAAGTTCAAGAGCACCCTAACTGGCGTTAGCTCCTCGCGCCATGAAACGTCATTTTTATGGTCTCCTACTTTATTTGTGGAACTTTTAACTTCTTAAATTAATTGTTTCTAAATACAACGATCTGTCTTAACCTGATCTAGTGTTAAGACCGTGAACAATTTGAAAGATAAGTAATAGCTACCTTTGACATTTAAATGACACTCACATAGGAAACTTTTTATTTTTGATACAGTGACGTAATGATACATACTAAATTTGACTTACTTTTTTGCAAAAACCAATCTGGCGAAATGCGGATGTCCAACTGGAAGGAAATGGCCAAACATGAACACAAATGTTATATGTCATTTACACAAACCCTTGATTATGCCACTATAAACAAAAGTGTATATAGCTTACTTTTAAAGCCGCATGACGCACGACGACCAACGAACGGTGCGGAAAGTCTTGAACATCTAGTATTAATTAACCGTTTATACATTGGACATCAGATGGGCAAGCAAAGTAGCCAGAATTGAAACAACCCTTTCTAAACGCACAGTGCTAAGACCGAGCAGACACTGATCGAGAGAGACAAAAAAAATCAACTAATACAATCAAACCACACATGCATCTAAATGTTTTAAAAACGTTTTATCTATAAATGTAGGGTGTCACCGCATTGGAACATTCAGCAAAACCAGAGTTCACTGGTTGGGAATTAGTTGATGAATACTCAATTCACACTTGTCCCAACACTTTTAACAAAGATAAATGACCACAAACAAAGACATCAAGGACATTAACCATGTAATACAAAGACACACCAATAAAAATGAATGTTACATGTTGTTTATTGATAAATATTGAAATGGTCACTTCTCGTTGCTTGTACTCTTTTTTTTTACATGAATCCGTCTATGTTTGTTTTTCTGTCGGTTGATCCGTGGTGTTGTATCACTTCTCATAGCTTGTGGAAGAATGGACCTTCGGTCTCGTGCGATACGGATTCCTCCACAAGCAACGAGAAGTGATACAACACCACGGATCAACCGACTAACAATATTCCTTTTATTGTATACCTTCAAACTATTTCTGATTCTAAACAGCAAACTATGTTAACATTTAAATCGAACCCACAAACACGTAAGCAACTAGACAAAATAATACCAAGTATACATGTACAATACAAAATACGAATGGCGTATGAATATAGATACTTTACGCAACTCTGTGTGACGTCACTTATGAATTGACTAAAACGAAAGTAAGCGTCCGCCATTTGAAAACAAGTAAACGGTTGACTTGTTGACTGGTAATTGTGAGTTTTATTCATGGAACTAATAACTTTAAGGGCACTCAATCATTGTCACTATCGATTACACGAATCCGTCTACGTTTGTTTTTCTGTTGCGATCTGTCGTAGTGGTTGATAGTGATGTTCCAGTTGAGTAGCCGAGCATTTTGAAGGATTTGTCCCGAGAAAGTGTTTGTGGAAATTACTTCGGACAAGTGGTTTGCGATATTGGATTGCATTGGGGGTGGCGATGTCATCCTATCGAGCCGGTACTGCCAACGACGGGGTTTGTCTAGCAATATTTTTATTTTGTTTGTTCAGAATGTCTGATAAAATGTCTGACATTTCTTGCTGCATTTACAGTGATGGAATTGCTTAATTGTTGACAGTTGACGATCTAAAAAATGTAGTCCCGGTCTAGTGTGTAATACGGAAAGAGAAAGCTGCAGTGTGTAATACGGGTTTTTTGGTATCATTTTGCGATCATTTGTATTTTGTAGTTTAAAAATGCAGTATTTTGGACAGAATATTTAAAGGTTTATAATAAAACACAACACAAGGTTTTCACTGGGGTCTAAAATCAGTTGATGTGTACAAAACCTCACACTTGTCCCAAGACGTCTTATGGTAAGGCACTCAGACCATATTGCACGAAGAAAACAACGGAGGGAAGACCCTATAGAATGCAGACCCCCCCCCCCCCCATATTAACACAACGTTTTAATGGTCGCGTCCGTAGTTATGTCAGAATGCTTGTTTCAAAGGCACAAGACGGAAATTTATAGACTGATTTTTATTTTAAATCTGAGAACAATTTACAAACTTGTTAGCAACTTTGAGGTCATATTAGTAAGATTTATACAATTTAAAGGTAAGTGAGTAAATCTGAGTACATTTATAAAACTTGTTAGCAACTTTGAGGTCATGTTAGTAAGATTTATACAATTTAAAGGTAAGTGAGTAAATCTGAGAACATTTTAAACAATTGTTAGCAACTTTGAGGTCATGTTAGTAAGATTTATACAACTTAAAGGTGTTCGGAGACTAGGTGGTCTATGACCCAGTTTTGATGGCGACATTGTTGTTTTTTCATTTTATTGTTTATCTAGAAAATATTACTGCTGGCACACCCTTGCTCTGTGTTCTTTCGAGTTTTCTAAAAATATTATTTGGATGCCCTATTTTTAGATCCGTTTCCATTGGGTATACTCAACATTTCATTGGTTAACCAGTACGTATAGTGATTATTTTGGCGACAACAGTCTGAATTTGCATTCTGACTTCAGTGCGCAAAAAGATCGCTGATTGACCGTTTTACATTGTAATTGTCTTTTCTAAGTTTTTGGGGAATAAAGATAGCATTGTTCAGTAAGTTCATGTTTTTGTATTTTATGTTATCCTTGACTCATATATTATGTTATATGTTATGTGCAAAATGTATTTTTATTGTTTTATCATTTTTTCCGGTAAAGTAATGAAAACCAGATAATTCTTGCTTTGAAACTTTCATTAACATTTTCCTTTTGTTTGATATGGCAATATCTTATTTTTGTGCCGACGTAAAGTTCATTTAATATCTAATCTAATGAGTGTTTAAAACCTGTTTGTGTTAAATCTTCATTTCTATTGTGAACCATTATTAAATTTAAGTTCATTGTTAATTTCAGATAACCGTTGAAAGTTGTACGTTGAAAGTTGTACGTTGAAAGTTGTGCGTTATATGACGTTGTTTGACGTTGTTCGTTGAACGTTGTATGAGCGTTGTTTGAGTTATTGACAATAAAACGTGTAAATTGACAGTGTCTACAGTTCGTTCCCGGAACTTAGTCAAGCTCAACCCGCGCCCAGTGTTTAACCGGGTTGAAGGCCGTGACATCTTACAAAAGGTAAGTGAGTATATCTGAGTTCAATTTACAAACTTGTTAGAAACTTTGGGGTCATGTTAGTAAGATTTATACAACTGAAAGGTAAGTGAGTAAATCTGAGTACATTTTACAAACATTTTAGCAACTTTGAGGTCATGTTAGTATGTTTTATACAATTTAATGTTTTGACACTGAAAAAAAGAATACACAATCAACTTCATGATGCAGAGAAGATGGTTTCAAAAGTATATAACAAATAAAGACCAATACAAGAATGAACAAAGGTATGTATTTGAACTGTTATCGTGATATGTAACACAAATTTAGAGATATTCTACAAATGAATAGCAACTTCAATGGGTTGTACTAGATATGCGAGTATTATAGCAAGAAATGCTTCGTAATGACAATTTTTTCAGATAACTTGATTAGAAAAAATATATTGCTTATAATGTAGATATGACTATATGATTATTTTAATAATTTAGCCTCATTCAAAACATGCTTACGCTATATATACAGTAAATCTGATTTTATTGTTTGCCTCTATTTCCACCCATAGCTTTTATATAGTGTAGTCCCCTTTAGGGCATTGTCCCCTTAGTTTGTTTTAAATGGGATAAAGGTAGCTTTCAGTTTGGAAATGTAGCTTCAAAAGAGGTACGGTAATTGTGAGTTAACTAAAAAGGGCATTAATTTATTTTGAAGAAAAGGGCTAGTTTTCCATATGTTCATGTTATTAGGCGATGAACTCCAAAATGGTGACCGCCGGATCATTAGCGGAGGGCGTTACTGAATAAGCTCAGTTATCATAATTTGCAGGTATCAAATACTTCTTCATTGTTTATAAATCACATTTATAGTCCGACGCTAGAAATATATTTCCCACCGATGTCGACCGAGGGTATCCTGGAGTTGTCGGGCGAGGGTAGAGGGTATCCTGGAGTTGTCGGTATTTCGTTGTTGAAATGCGCGTTCTTAGGCGTGTCGCAATGATTTCGTGACGAGTGGTTGATATTATTGTGGGATGCATTCATTTTCCTGAGGATTAATCAATATAAATATTGTCATCCAGCATTATCAAGTACTATAGCAATATTTAACATTTTGCTTTGCAAACGAATAAAATAAATACCACACAGCCTCATTAGTACTTATGTACATATATTTTAAATTTATCGAATAATCTTGGTTAAGCGCTTCGATTAAAAATTAGATGTGAACTTGAACTCACTTAAGATATTGACAGTTAGACTACAGTATGTTACTTATATCGGTCGTGTTACTCGTAGAGTTCTCTAGCTTGTATACAAACTATTGGGAGTTTTCGTCTACACCAAATTTCACATATTCATTAGCAACTCGTAAGAAGAGAGAGATTGTATAAACTTTAGCATTATTCATGATTCTGTAAAAATCTAAATCATTTATTATGATAACATGTATACTCTTGCATATTAATGCTCTATTTTGTATTCACATTACTTATTGGTTAAACGTCTTCTGTTGTATTACATATTTACATACATATTGTTGAAACCAAAATATTCCGGTGCATTTCGGGTTTGTACGATTGATTAATTGCTCAAAACGTACTTGATGATTACAGTCAATCCAACTGCAACGGCAATCAGTAAAATTATGGTCGGTACAATTATTGCTACCAGCAACCAACTGTTGTTTCCGTCGTCGGAATTGTCTTCTGGAGCTGAAGGGTTTTAAATAAATATGATTAAGTACTACGTTTTCATCTGTTAGTTGTATCATGAATACTTGTAACTATCGATTGAATCAGAACAAAATGTACCTTCTTCACACTGTCCGTTCTCATTTATTTTGTAACCGGGATTACACACGCATGCTGAGGTACAGCGTCGCCCCTGGCACTGCTCATGTATCCGGCAAAACGCGTATTCGTCTTCACATATGTCATTTTCAAGACAGTTTGCTCCTGTTAGTTCACCTCGAGATAGAGCAAACAACACGATACATTATATAGATTCACATCATGTCCTTCAGATTTGATATTGAGAATGTTTCAGTTTTGTTAGGATAAATACTGTTTTTATATTAAAAGACCTGTTGTCCACATGTACCACATCTATGGTCGTACTCAACATAAATAGTTGAAAACGAAAGACGAACAATCTTCATCTCGTTTAAACGAAGTTCCAAATGCTTAGCAGAGTGTATTTAAAGACGGTATACAAAGGATGTGCCCTGCATTTCGGTTTTGGAGGCAACATTCTGCTTAAAATAAAGACTTAAAACAAGGATAGGGAGCCGTCGTATTATTACCGGAGTTTGATAAGGTGATTAGTTTCATCAAACACTTCGACTTACCTGTTTCCAAAATAATGTTTTGACAGTACTCTGTCAGACGGTCGTATTGAGAAAAGGGTTGTCGAAGTGTTTTAAGAATATAAACTCTGAATCAAAGTCTGGTAAAAGACCGAAGGCGGGGCTCCGTAAGCGGCGTAGACTGCGCTATGTTTCATTTAAAATCGTGAAGAAATAGTGAAGTTATCTTTGTTTAAAGTCTTCATTTGTAGCAAAACATTGACTTCCGACGTAACATTTATGACGCAATTTATCATTAGTTATTTATACTTATTCAAATGGATGTGTTGACGTCGCTTTAGGACGAGCCCAGCAGTCAACACTTCAAATCAAATAGACAACTATCTATTAACATAGGAAACTACATAGAACAACAACTATGTATAAAGACAAACACGCTCATTACGATATTCAGATACACATACAGTAAATAAAACTAACCTGTTAAACACAAATTATTTACTTGAGTCGTTCCATCTCCACATTCGCAGAAGTACCCAGCGCAGATAGCTTCCCCGTTACAAGAACCGTCCGCAAAACACTTTCCACCAACTTCACCATCTGATAAAGATAAGTACAAGTTGAGTCTTGTTCGAATACCGTATTGCACATATAATAAATAATTCTTTATATTTATGATGTTCAACTTTTTAAAAAAGTGTATTCAATTATTCATAGTTTTGTACTTATGTTTTGCATCATTAGTCGGCGCCCCCCAGAAGGGCGACGACTATATTTGATATAACTCTAGACATTGCTCCAACTAAGGGACCAGTTCATAAATTGCAGAACAATGTTTTCGAAATTTTCCACGTTGCAGGATGAATTGTAAAGTTCAATGTTTTTTATAAAAAAATACACATTAATTGATAATGAAAACTTAGATTAGAATAGCCCTGATTATCTTTGAAAATTTTGATTTAAAATACCAACTTTCCCCCAAATAGATGAAGGTTACACGGTACTATTACAATATCCTTTATGTTTCTAAAATTCCTACGCAGTAATCTCCCTTGGCGAGCAGCAAAAAAGCGAGTTTTGAAAAAGTAACATTGAGCTTAATTGTTTGTTTTGAAAATGTCATTCGAAAGAATGAATTCCAGGCGATTCCCTCTTAACGTATGCTATTTTTTATCCCCGTTCTATTTACTCATAAGAGTATAGTGTGTTCACAAAAACAAATACAATATTTAAAGCCCGGAATTCACATAACATGGCGGTACTAATAAAAGATAAATTTCATGCATTTTAAATCCATGTATTAGGCCATTGATGCTTTTGTTTCCGAAGTAACGTGTGTATATTTTTGGTATAATTTTGTTTATACAGGAGGATTAGCTTGGGGAAACCAGACTATCTACAATTCCGGGATTAAACTATTGTAACAATATTACCAACCATAATGCTTCGGACATATGTATACCCAACATGATATCATTGAAATATAACCTTTTTTGGTTATCTACATGCACGTTTTTCTTCTGATTTTACTGCGCCGACTTGATGCTATGCATCATTTTTTTCCTTGTATACCTTGTATACATCGATCAACATTATAATAGTATCCAGACAAACATTCACACTTGTAGAGCTGACACGTGGAATGGGCAAAAGAGCACGGCACATCGTCATCACAAAATCAGCCAAAAGTTCCATCTGAAAAGATTGAAAATATGTTACTATATAGCTATTTCATATAAGACAAGTTCAATTAAGAACAGCTTTAAAAGCAGAATATACCTTCAATCCCGAGCTCTATTAAAAAGTTATTTAGTACAAATACAGATTAGCGTCTTGGCAAAAGGAAATACGATTGCGTTTAGGCCTTGTCTCAAGAAAATATCCTTGTCGCTAGATATATTTGATTGTTTCATTCTGTTATTAGTCAACACATTTCTCCATCAGACTGAAATGCTCCGTACACACGAAATCCAAGCTATTCATTGTATATAGTTACACAAGTTTCAGTTAAATACATACTTGGATATGAAACACAGGCTAGGGCTGAAATGATGAAATAAAATAGATAAGGCATATGGTTATTTAAAACAGCTTACATTTCACATTCAATATTTTTGTCGACTTTATAAACATATATACAATGTCAACGTCACCAAGTTTGTTTACGTCAACAGCCACATTTCAATCAGTCTAACTTTGTCGGTAAAGTGATCCTATGTTTACTGCCGATTCTCCAACAGCTAGTCTGTACTTATATAAGTTGAAAATAAAGAAACCTTTTCAAATACGAATCCATCCTACTTAAGAAGCAGGTGTTTTAATGCGAACGAAGCGGCGACTCATTGAATTGCCTTTCTCGATAGAAAATAGAATGAACGAACAGTTTTAACACGCTTAATGATTAAACTGAATCGTTTTATGAACGTTTTAACAAATAACAATACTACTCTCACATGTGTCAGTGTTCTCGTCCAGTGGCTCTGAAAGCAAAATATTCAAATATTTATAAATAAATAGAAAATTTGCCCTGAATTATGACTGATGTATGTCAGTACGTTCAGGGAACATAGTAGTTATTATATCTCACAATTACTTAATAAGGTTACAACGAGCTTTTGAGTCATTCGCTGTAAATATACGTAAGAACGTTCTTATACTTATATCTGTTAATACCTATGCAATAGGCCTCAGGACAGGCCGCGAGATCTGACAGAAAGAAAGTGTAGTTTCCATCCGGGCATTTTTCGGCTGTTGCTGTATTTGTCTCTTCTCATGCAGTCATGTTTTGCCCCGTGATGCACATCTGTAGCTCCTTTGAACCGCTTGTCGGTAATGTGTCTGGGCGTGAAACGATGTAATTATGTAGATATAAGTACAGTATGTAAGATTATAATTGGGTGTTTTAACTGAATTTTTTTAACTTTAAGCATTATATTTGTAATGACTTCTATCATTGGCTACAAAACGAAACACATTTAATTGTATATCCACTGTGCAAATGAATTTCATACCGATTGTATACCAGTTGAAATTTGTCCCACAACCTTGCTGGTGCGACGAAAGTACAAAACCACACATACGATACCACGTTGGAAGAAGATTATAATCGCAAACAGCAGCGTCGTCTTCCATATAAGTATATCCAACAACCCTTTTCTTTAAATTTGACAACAAACGAGCACCGTGGCATGCATAATCAAGACCTGAAGATAATTTATACAGGCATAATAGGTTATTGTTTTCTGAATAAAATCAATATTGCATATTTAAAGTTGTTCATGCAATTAAAAGATAATTGAGTCAGAAGGTAAAGTATTTATAAATATCTTCAAATAAGATGTTTGTCAGTGCCATAACTTACTAGCATCACAGTTCCTTCCTACATATCCGTCTGTACACTGACATTCGTAGATTCAAATCAGAACAGATTGCACCATTCTTGCATGGGTAGCTGAGACATTCATTTGTATCTGCAAAAAGAATAACAATGTCCAAAACCCCATGTTTAAAATGTATAAGGCACATAACATATCTCTGAACGTTTTGCATATATTTGTTGCTTTTTTATTTTCGAGTGTTTGGTGAAAGTAGCTGAGACATACGTGTGTATTTGGAAGAGTAAAACGATTTCAGAAGTGAAAAAGTGTTCATCACTACGACCGGAGATTCACAATCATCTGATGACCAATTTATTGTCTGTTTTCTCATCATCAACGCCTTGAGAGATTGGGCATCCGAGTAACCAAATTATGTCTCTCCAATACAACTTTATTAGTCTATATAACTGTACACTATGTTTTCTATACCAAACAGTTTCTTTAGGGTGTTGTATCAAAGTAAACAAACACATATACCGCTACGTACTTTCGTTGGCAGTTTGTTTTAGAAGTAATAGTTCAAAAGAAAAAGTTTACCTTGCTCACAATGTGTGCCCTCCAACCCTTGGGCGCACGAGCACGTGCACGAGCTCTAATCGTCCACGCAAATAGCCTCGTTTTGACACGGGTTGCTGGCACACCTGTCCAATTCTGAAAACGTTCATATAAGAACGTACAGATATGATGCTTTTAATAATGTAATTGAAAGATATTGTTCTCGATTATTTCTACCTGTAAATAAGAGATATACCAATAAGTAATAGTATAAAAGAAAAATATTACCTTGCTTACAATGTGTGCCCTCCCACCCTGGGGCGCACGAGCACGTGTACGAGCTCTGACCGTCAACACAAGTGGCCTCGTTTTGACACGGGCCGTTGGCACACCTGTCCAATTCTGGAAAGGTTCATAATAAAACGTACAGATATGATGCTTTTAATAATGTTATTGAAAGATTATTAGTATTTTACACGAACGAGAATGTAAGATAGGTTCATCCCAACCTGAGCGTAGGATGTTTTGCGGAAACGAGGTTTACCGAGGTCCAATTCTGAAAACGGTTATAGTAAAACGAACATAATTGATATGCTACTTTTATTGATGTAATTGAAAGATATTTTTTTCAAATATTTTATCTGTATTTAAAAAATATATCCAGGAGTAATAGTTTAAAATACTGTATTACATTGGCCCGTACGAGCACATGTATTAGCTTTGACCGTAAACGCAAGTGGCCTCGTTATGACAGTGATTGCTTATTTATTATGATAACAATTAATACTATATTATTTCACTGGCTTGACAGTTGGTTCCAGTCCAACCGGAAGGACATTTGCACGTGTATTCCCCTGAGTTTTCCGAGCACGTGCCCCCGTTCTGGCATGGGCTGACCTCGCAGGCTGACATGACCTGGTCATTTGCTTTAATTTATGCATAAACAATGGTGCAATGGAAACAAAGCAGAATCGATTTGTTAGCGACTTTTGAGACTTATTCCTTACGATGAACAAAGGATTATCGATCTGATCGCGACTGTTGAAACTTATTCAATATGATGAACAAAGGATTATCGACCTGATCGCGACTGTTGAGAATTATTCCTTACGATGAACAAAGGAATATTGATCTGATCGCGACTGCTGAGACTTATTCCTTACGATGAACAGATGATAACCGACCTGATTGCGACTGTTGAGATTTATTCCTTACGACGAACAGAGGATTATTGATCTGATGGCGACTGTTAATACATATTTCTTATGATGAACAAAGGATTATCGATCTGATCGCGACTTTTGAGACTTATTCATTATCATGAACAAAGGATTATCGATCTGATCGCGACTGTTGAGACTTATTCCTTACGATGAACAAAAGATTATCGATCTGATCACGACTGTGGATACTTATTCCTTATGACAAACAAAGGATTATCGATCTGATTGCGACTGTGGATACTTATTCCTTATGACAAACAAAGGATTATTGATCTGATCGCGACTGTTAATACTTATTTCTTATCATGCACAAAGGATTATCGATCTGATCGCGACTGTTGAGACTTATTCCTTACAATGAACAAAATACTATCGATCTGATCGCGACTTTTGAGACTTATTCATTATCATGAACAAAGGATTATCGACCTGATCGCGACTGTTGAGACTTATTCCTTAGGATGAACAAAGGATTATTGATCTGATCGCGAATGTTGAGACTTATTCGTTACGATGAATAAAGGATTATTGATATGATCGCGACTGTTGAGACTTATTCCTTACGATGAACAAAGGATTAAGGATTATTGATCTGATCGCGACTGTTGAGACTTATTCCTTACGATGAACAAAGGATTATGATCTGTTATGATCTCGATATGTTGAGACTTATTCATTATCATGAACAAAGGATTATCGATCTGATCGCGACTGTTGACACTTATTCCTTACCATGAACAAAGGACTATCAAAGGATCATCGATTTCATTGCGACTGTTGAAACTTATTCATTATGATGAACAAAGGATTATCGACCTGATCGCGACTGTGGAGACTTATTCATTATGATGAACAAAGGAATATTGATCTGATCGCGACTGTTGAGACTTATTCATTATGATGAACAAAGGATTATCGATCTGATCGCGACTGTTGAGACTTATTCATTATGATGAACAAAGGAATATTGATCTGATCGCGACTGTTGAGACTTATTCATTATGATGAACAAAGGATTATCGATCTGATCGCGACTGTTGAGACTTATTCATTATGATGAACAAAGGATTATCGATCTGATCGCGACTGTTGAGACTTATTCATTATGATGAACAAAGGTTTATCGATCTGATCGCGACTGTTGAGACTTATTCATTATCATGAACAAAGGTTTATCGACCTGATCGCGACTGTTGAGACTTATTCCTTACGATGAACAAATCAGAATCGAAATGATTGAGACTATTGAGAACTATTTCTTATGATGTACAAACGAGTATCAATCTGATTCAGAACCTTGAAAATTAAGATATGTTCGTACGTTGATATTACGTTCATCACTTATGATTAACGAAGTGTTAACATTTGGATTGCGACTGCCAAGATTTATTCATTACGATGTACAAAGGATATCGGTCTGATTGAAACTGTTAAGATGTATTCCTTATAATGTGCAAATCCGTATCGGTCTGATTGAGAATGTAGAAACTTATTTCTTACAGTATGCAAAGGCGTGTCAGTCTGATTCAGACTGTTAAGACTTATTCTTTACGATGTACGAAACAGAATCGATCTGATTGAGACTGTTGAGAACTTGAAACTCATTCCTTATGATGTATGTAAATTGTGTAAATATTTAGCTCAATGAAACATTATGGTCATACCTTATTGACTTCATTCACGTAATTGGTCAGTTATTCACAACAAGTAATCCGATTAGCTACATCGATCAATTTATATTTAAGACCAATATTGCATACCAGCCAAGATTGTTAAAACTTGTTTCTTATAATGTATAAATCCGTATCCATTTTATTGAGTCTGTTAATCTTGTTGTACGAATCAGTATAGGTTCGAATGAGATTATCGAGACTTCTTCGCTTGGTTAAAAATGTTACAAGTTACTTCTTGTCATTAACAAAACCATCCCAGCTTTATTGAAACTGCTACAAGCTACCCTGTTTGCTGTACAAATCATTTTAGGTTTTATGTAAATGTAGATGTAGAGAATTTATAATTAAAAAGCTCGGTTTGATCAAGAAAGTTGATACTTACTGTTTTTATATACGTTCATCCTCCATTTGCCCCCACACTTATAGCTGCTGTCGCCAGGGCAACTCACCCCGCACTCGCTCTCGTCAGCCTTTTGTGGTGTGCTCTGCCAATTGTTGCCACAGAAACACTGGACACCATCCTGGAATAAAACGGAAAGCCTTTCCAAATGGCGAACGATTTGTAATATTTTTTTAAATTTTTATTATATCATATGTTTCATCCAAGAATGATTTAATTACTGAGTTTGAACACATTTATGAATTGGTTTTATTTTAGGTCTTACATTTCTGAAAATCCCAGTACGAAGTGCACCCCCCCCCCCCCCAACTCCGATGCTGGCAGTTTTAATTCCTATGCATTCTTTTAATCCATTTGTAGTATAATTGAGTATGAGTATTCTATGCTTGTATTTCACCACTTACGTCGAGTCCATTGTGTCTGGATTCCCGAACTTTGTGCTTTGATTAA
Source organism: Mya arenaria (assembly GCF_026914265.1). Classification (NCBI taxonomy): domain Eukaryota; kingdom Metazoa; phylum Mollusca; class Bivalvia; order Myida; family Myidae; genus Mya; species Mya arenaria. The sequence continues at coordinate 10,970,874 of NC_069124.1, forward strand.
GCGTCAGTGAACTGTGCTGCTAAATTGCTTTGATTCAAACAACAGCGTAAATTCACTCCTATTTCGGTGATTTTCATTTGATCGTTGGTGTCGACCCGATTACATAGTTAAAGTGCAGTCGTACTCATAATGTCAGTGTTTAAATGCTAAATCTATGCGTCGGATAACCTGTTTACCGAATTTCAGGATATAGGTGAATTGGTTTGAGCGCGTTTATTAATGTTCTTCAAATGCTAGTGTTTCCTGTGCAATGTGGCGTCTTGGGATTAAACTCTATTTTCAGATGTTGGTTTGGCACCTCAATGAAATTATTAATAGAACGTCATGCTTCATTGTTTACTTGCTATTTGATGCTATATTCAATTTAGTTTATTTTAGACCTAGTGCCAAATTCGAGTTTTTAAAGTCGCGTAAACAAGGTTAAACCGATTGACAATTACAAGCACTTCGTAACAAGCCACGAAGCAGCACACAAAACAGCTTCGTTTATTGACACCTGAATGCGCATTTTGGAAAGTTGTACGGAAATAGGAACCGCTTGTACAATTATCAAGCAATTATATATATTGCGAAGCTTGCCGAGTTGTAACGATTACTTAAACCTATTTTATGAAACTCAAGGTAAATTATGTATAATAATGCTATTCAACTTTTGCAAAAATGACATATAGCATCATGCTTGCTATTTATAAGATATTATTCCTATTGGCGATCTACAGAAAATGGAGCGAGAGAAGCGAGGCCGCTTCGGCATACGTAATTTTACAGCGCGGAAATAATGCGACGATAATCATATAATTTTAAACGGCTATTGAATAGACGTTCTTAAATATCGATCTAATTGCAAATGAAATAGAACTTCACGTCCAGCATTAACTCTATTGCGTTTGAAAACCAAACCAAACCAAAAAAGTATGGTTGAGGTCGTGAAACCTTGAATACTTAGTGCTTTGATTTAGGTGTCTCACCTGGACTCCGGCTAAGCGATATCCCAGGTCCTCACACCCTTGTATACAGCGTGCCGGCGTGTTGGAATTATTGCTATACAAATAGGGCAGCAAGATACGGCTTGTTATATCCACGTAACATCCAACATACGACATACCTGCAGGTTCTTCAGACAAAAAAGTAAGTTTGATTTAAATGTATTTAAATTTTAATATCAAAACGATGTTTTTTATAAAAGCATTTATTTTAAAGATGTGTTCTGGATACGAGTGTAACGTTATTTTTTCAAGTTTAAGTCAAGTATAACAGAAGTAACATGGTTTTAATGTATGGGCAATTTACAGGGGAAATATAATTATTAGCCAATATTTACACCTCGACTTTCATTCCTTAAATGAACTGCCTTTCGGCAATTGCGTTTATCTTCGGATATGTTCGGATCGCAATTCATCGCAAAGCAATATACATGGAAACTATTGATCTTGTTATTGTTTGTATTGTGTCAGCAGGTCCCGTCAAATATAAATCAACATTTTACATGTATTGTTGCCATAAGTGTTTCAATTTTACGTTTAAAAGTGATTTCAAGTCGTTGATCTTTTCCCGCGTTATTGTGAAGTCATTTGATTAAATGTTGCCGGTTACAGTCGGGTCGTTCTATTCACAGAATGGGAAAGAAAGGATTCCTGAAAGGTTTTCTGAAATGAAATGAAGTATTTCATTAACAATTCTTGAATGAAAACTATTAGTGTTAATGTAAGGAATGCAGACTACACTTTATCGTGACATTGCACAGACTTGCAACCGATTACACTCTAAGGAAGCATATCTGTTCGTGACTATTTCTTAAATCGTTTGCCAAAAAATCAAAATTGTTTTCGCAATTGTTTTCCTCCCTCGTCGTCCATTTTGTCGGTTTCCAAAAAGTAATTGTCATAAAATCCAACAGCAGATTAAATTAAACTGTAATATCAAACCTTACAAAGTGGTTGAAGTATTTTACAGGCTAGTAATTCCAAATATGTATTAAACAAAGCAAATAATTTTAAACAAGTCGGTTAGACGGAAAACAAAATTACTGCTTTTTAGAATAATTTACAACACTCTCATACTAGGGCGAGTTTCGACAGCCATTGAAATAGTCTATTCCTCGAATCCCGTATTTTGCGAGTTTAGTAGCCAACGAAAACGGCAGAAACACGTATTGGCCGACTTTGGTCGATATTGGGCGAGTTTTGGCATATATTGTCGTCAATTGGCGAGTACCAGTACTACGATTGTCACGGTATCGCGTCAAATACGTAATAGTTGTTTAAAAATGTATGATATGTTCATATATTAAAACCTTAAAAAACTACGGAAGTGCTTAGTGTGCTTCCAAATGTCGCATTCATCTTATCGATGTTTTGTTGTTTTACATGTATGCAACGTTGCATTATAATTGGGACATGCTTTTTTTTTATAATAATAGCTTTTAGGCAAACTGTTTTACGGTTGGTCTCAAAACAATTCCATACTATTTATTAGCAGGAAAGGAATGATGTTAAAAGTTCGAAAAAAATAGCTGAAAAGGAAGACATTTTAAAAGATTAAAGAGGAGATAAAAAAGGCATTGTACTTTTTAGGATGAACATGTAGGTGCGCTAAAACTAGACCACATGTATTTTCACTATTGCGACAAAATGTGTTTTCCGGCGTCCTCATTTCCTCAACGTGGTTCTGTCGTCAGCGTCCCTTACCCTGGCTATACAAACGTGAAGACTCTAAAAGAGTCTTCCCTCGATGTTGAGTTCCTTGATGCTTTATCTCTGGAAACGAGAACCCTGTTGCTGGAAACGATTTAAGAGAACCCTATTCCTGGAAACGATTTTAAAGAGAACCCGGTTCCTGGGAACTATTTAAAAACTGTATGGAGCGCCTTTAGGACTTTACCCTCAATCTGCTTGTTGTCCGCATGTAAACGGTTAGTACGAAACGGCATTTTTAGACGATATATATATGGAAAGTTCTTAGTGTCCGATATTGCAAATACCTGTACTGTTGGATTATAAGTATCTGCCATGGCCGAGAGTGTAAGATAGGTTCATCCAAAGCCGAGCGTAGAGTGTGTGGCGAAAACGAGGTTTACCGAGTTTCCGCAAAACACTGCGCCAGGGTTGGGATAGACTTATCTTACCCAAGCGGCTATGGCAAATGCTTTTTGTCCCAACTCAGTTAACAAAATAGAGTAAAAATGTAAATATTTTGTGCGAAGTGAAATTGTATGCGTATAGATTATGTGATAATTCGTTGTTGTCATGGACGTGCGCGCAGTGATTTAGACAAGATTAACAGCCAAATCGTTCTTAAAATGGTTCTGAGGAGATTGCAGCATTATTGTTTGAACGGAGCGAGAAATAACTAATTAGGATTTTAAATAATGCCACAATGTTTCATGATGCTACAGACGACGGTCTTCAACAAGGGAGATAATTGTATGATGCCATTAAAAAGGACTTCCATACGGGTACTTGTTTTATCTTTGCCCGTGAGCAAGATAAGCATTTCTAGCATGGTCAAATTTTGAGAAATATATATTGTTGGTCTCAATGACCTTTCTTTAATTCGATCAAAATCTTCTACACAACCAGAAAAGATGTCGTTTGCAGATGTTTCTAGTTAGTCTGACTGAGATGAAAAGTTCAAAGTTTTCTTTAAATGATAATCTGTACTAGGCGGAGGCCAATGCCACCGGATTTTCAAACTCAATCATTTTTTTTAAATAAAACAAAACAACCTTATTATTTTCTAAACTAAAAATTATAAAACCGAAAATGTGAAAAAATATTTTTCAATATATTTTTTTTTATAAATATGCACTTTGTACTGTATATTATACTAAGTTAGTATAATATACTGTACAAAGTGAATATTTATTAAAAAAAAATATTTTTTTCACATGTTCGGTTTTATATTTTTTAGTTTAGAATTATAAGATTTTTTTTTGATTTTTTAAAAAAAATGATTGAGTTTAAAAATCCGGTGCCAGTGGCGGAGGCGTTACGAGTTGATCATCACTGCTTTGAGTATTAATATTTTTTTGTAGAAATCATCTCGAAGCAGTTTTTTGTGTTTTCTAAAGTTTAATATCTTGTTGGAGTCTTGGAGTCTTGAAATTGAAGATGTGCATTGAATTACATTTGCGGATGATGATTGGTCATCACTAGTTTAGTTATGTGCAATTATGCTAAAATGTACAATGTCTTTCTTACGCTCTGCTAGTCAAGCAGAATTTTGCTGTCGTAAAAACCTTTGTTTAAATAATAGGTTTTCGATGATGGTTTTCTGTAGTTATGCTGTTGACGATATGGTGAACTAAAGGTGCCTTTTCTTACTTCAACCGGCCCATTTCTCCTTTCTTTCGGTAATTTGTGAGAATATCCACTAGGTGTTAGGATTGGATTTTCGTCCCTAATGGGGCACCCGGATTGTTTTACATTCCATAACTTCGACCGGACGACAAGACTGTATGATAACAAGAAAACCTTCGTCTTTTGCGCTATTTGCGTGTTTTTTTTTATACTTGGAAATGTGTTATGCTGCAGTGTGCGATTGTAGTACAAAGTAAATATAATTAAGCATCATATCAAAAAATACATATAACAATTGAAATTAAATTAAAATTCATAATTCATAATCAAGATGCTAAAGCATTCATATTCTAGTGTCTGGTTTTCTGGTTATCTAAGGTTTTATCTTACGGTCGTGCGTAGGGATTGTTATACAATTCCGGTACCTCATTAAGACAAAAGCCAATCCTATAACAAATTTGCAAAGTTCTAATTATAAAATTATAAAAAGACAGGTCATCTTGGGTCTTTTGTATAAAGGTGTTGAAAATTCATATTCTACAATAATGATGAATATATAAGGACCTCCAAATGGAATAATGTTTCGTGTATAGGAAACCGTTCCTTCGAACGATTTTATTTAATAAAATAACAAATGCATGTAATAAATGATAAAATGATTTCTGGTAAATAATATTCTGACCTGTACATGATGCAAGTCCCGCAGCTATTGCAAGTATAATATAAACCAACATGTCACACGACGATACCACAATATGACGACCCGAAAACGAATTATGCAGTGCATACTTTTTAGCATTTATTTATACTATTATTTAGACATTCATTTAGTGTTGATTTACTAAACATCGTAAATAGGATACTTCCTCGTTTTAAATGCACCAACATCATTGGTGGTTGCTAATAACCATGCAATGTTATGACTTTAAGAGCAGGAAGATATACATGCATTATCTGTTTACAAATTTTACTCATGTTCTATTATTCCTTCAACTTAAGCGTCTTATTCTAAACATTTTACAAATACAACTGTCACGAGTTTTATTGGGTTCTCTTCAGTAATATGGGCTGCAAACACTGTAAACACAGTATATGTGTTAATAAGGATATTTATTGTCTTGGAACAAGGGACAGCTCGCGCCTATCCGATGTTAATATATGAACTGCGCATGCGTGGCTAAGAAGCGAAACTGGTGTTAAAACAACGGTTACCGTGCAGTAAACTGAATTTAGGAAATGCATGTAGATGGTTACATGAGGGGCGATGAGATGAAACTCACCTATAAAGTTACTGAAACAGAAGCCCCAGAATTTAACTTTTAAATTTCAACTTGACGGAATTTTGTCAAACGACGCAATGCTGAGATTTTAGCCTAATATTGTATCATTTAAATACAAGCAAATCTGAAATATTTCACACGTGTAGAAGCAAATAATATCATAGTCTTTTATGGGCTATGAACTATTTTTTTTATTAGAAATTAACGTCTTTTAATTGTTTATTCACATCGGTTGTGACCCGTGGTGACCCATGTGAGAACCCCTTTAAGTCAAGCGAATCCTCACCCTTTGGTCATTAAAATTACCCAGAATAAGTGCATAGTATTGACCATATTCGAATTTATTAAGTTTCTTATCCAGTTAAAACAAGACCATACTGTCATATGACCGAAAGCACATCTGTAAAGGATTTTCTAACCAATCGAATTAATGCATTAATAACTTGACTTTTAGTTCAAGTATGAATCTGAAAACTTTATGTGTAATGCAGAACAAACAGTATGACACGAGTTCAAACAGAAGGATATTATGTGTCTGTCCCTTTAACTTGAGAATCTTTTGTCCGATCATCATCAAACTTGGGCAATATGTATACTGGCAGTATAAATCGGCCAAGAGAGATAATCAGTTGTGTTGGTCAGTCAGTTCAGAGTTATGGCCATTGAATGGCTCTAAATTCTCCTCGCTCTAACTTGAGAGGATCATCATTAAACTTATGGCAATATGGTTATGGGTAGATTATACCAGGCTATGTCACCTGATCAATTAAGAGTTATAGCCATTGCACTGCTTGAATTGCAAACCCTCACATTGTCCGTGCTTTAACTCGAGCAGCTTTTGTCCGATTATCACCAAACTTGAACAATATGTATTTGAACGAAAATCTCGGCTACTTTAGATAATAACTCATAACGTCCACTTCGTGTTGAACTCATTGAACTACAAGTAAATACATTACAAACACTTATATTTTTGATTATTACATAAACTGTGATAGTACGTTTCATGAAACAAGTTTCTTACAAGTCAGTACTATGACATGCAGTTACTCAGTGTGTCACTTAGGTTCAAGTTAAACTCATGAAAAATGAAAATGGATTTTTTGTCAATTCGTTGAATCAATCCACAACTATCTTTGTTTACATGTGTGTAATTGTAAACGTATCAGTGATTTCGTTTGTTACAAGGTCGACGATATCATAAACAGAACAATGCATTAGATGATACAAATAAAAACCGGGTAATCAACGTATGGGATATATTTTTTTAAACTTAAATGCGTTGCAAAAGAAATCTATTTGACAAAGCAAACTATAGGCCGGAAGATGACATCATCTCGTGTGCGGGTGTTTCTGTGCTTTACATTTCATTTATTTTTTTTAACATAACTTTTTGCACACCTGACCAATGAGGCGTTAAGAAGGAAAACACAATGTGTTAAATGTTATCACTTGACTGTACAAGATAAAAATATTATAGACTAACTAGGATTGGTAGCATCAAAATGCAAAGTTTATAACGTATTTTGTTTAACTCACAAAATACTGAGAACTCAATCTATTTTTTTTGCCTACCTGCCTGCCTTTTCCCCTACCCTGCCAAACACTGCCTTATGCTCTGGCCTGCGCTGAACACTTACGACGACGTCTTATTCCTACCGAGACGGTGAGCTTATGTGCCATAACTACATAATATTATATACAGAACTGCGTTACGAAGATGATTCGCATGTTATAAAGAATATGCGAATCTGGATGAAATTTTCGTTTCTTAAAGCTAAATCATATATTTGAGAGTGCTACCTGCACAGTTCTTATAACATGCTTGTTACGTCACCCATTTTTTCATTTTGAACTCGAATAATATTCGCTAAAAAATCAGGTTTGCGTCAGCTAGTCGTCGGTTATGTCGGAGAAGGCAAGGGTGTCGTTTTTCCTTTTTTTCATTTTTCTAGTCAGCGTCAACACCAAGAACTCCATATCACGTATTCTTTTTTAAATTCCGATTTTTAGGTTGTAACAACTCAATGTCAATGCAGATGTGACTGAGGTTTGTTATGGGTTAGGTTACGGAAAAGGAAAATGTTCATTTGTTGTATGCCCATTAAAGAGTAGAAAAGCAAACACGAAGTTTTCGTATAAAAGAATAATGCACAATGATAACACATATGCACTTGTAATATATCCAAAGAAGTTTACATGTAAGCGCAAACTTATTTTGTTTTGCCTATAAGATTCCAATATGTTTACAAAAGCGCCATAAAAACTCATGATTTGGACCTATACAAAAAGGATATTAAAGTATATGTTTTTGTATATGCGTGTTGCAACTTACAGTACTGCATTGCACTGTCACAATGTTTGTTACTATTTCGTAAGAAAATATATATATTTCCGTATGTATATGTTTTTAATTATAAATATATTTATAATTTCACCAAATAGAACGCTTTCAGAAACCACCCAGGGACTTAATTAGAAAACATGATATATGTCTAGGGTGAACTTTTATCATCGAATTAATACATAACAAAATAATTTTACAGCAGGAAGTAAACATAATGCCGTTTCTTTAAATACATTTTGATTTTTTTCTTAAATGCTTTTTAGTACGATATTAATTTTCTTTTACAATGTCACTGTTAATAACGATAACTTCCTAATATCAATTTCATTAACTTCATGAAAGCGGTGTTTTAAGATTTACAAATACAATGGACGTTTATTGAATTACATACATTTGCGTCATTAAAATAGCGCTCTTTTAAAACACTATCTTACATTGATATTTAAATAAAAAAAAATGTCGACTGAATAAAGTGGTTTTATCCCTGATTTATAGACGGGCAGTGTTAATTATACACCCGGATACACCATTTCAGACATGAAAGAGCCAAAATAAGCGCTTTAACAGCGTTAGGCCTCGGACAATGACCCCCCCCCCCCTCCCCCCTCAACGTTCTCCCCTCTCAAAGTATACAAAATTGGAACCGCTCGAGTTTAGAAATGTAAAGTAATATACCGATAAATCGTCTACTATTGGTTACACTGTTTGTAGATGAGGGTATGGGATATAAACCCTCAGTGGTTTCATACCATGTGAGAGCGAATATGAAGCGTGGTATGAAACCATTAGGCCACACCAAATTAATGTTTAGTTCCTCGGATTTTTGCCAAAATAAATTGGAGCGAGCGAGCGAAAATAAAATAAAATAAAAGTTTGTCAGTTTTCATAAAAACCGAAGCGAGCGAAGAGCGAAAAATATATTTTTCCTTATATTCAATATAAATAAGAAAGATTGTTCAAAATAATTGCCCTTAAACCCATTTTAATGCCATCTTGAACTGAACCTCTAATGGACATTGGGGAAATGTCGGAATGCATACTATTTATTCATCCGTGTTTAGTACAAACATTATATCGATAAATCTAATGTCTTATATAATTAAAACGTACTTTAATATGACGATCATTCATAATAATAAATAACCCTGCTTTTAGTAAAAAGTTTGAAACGACTTATATAAATCTACCTGAATCAGTTTAACATCATATGCAACTATATTTAGACATAACTTAGGATTGATTTGGGATTTGTAAAAAAATGATCACTTACACAGGCATCATCAAACATCAGACTCCATATAACATAGACTAAATTTTTTTTTATTATCACAGGAAATGCAATGACATGTGCTTATTAAAACAAAAAGAACAAGGAAATTTTTCAGAGTACTTTTTTGGGTTATTGAGATGTTTTATGCACCAGCCAATTCCAATTGTATATGCCCCCCTCCCCCCCCCCCCAAATCCGGAATATGCTGCAAATAAAAACAAAATATAAGGTGATAAATTTAGCCGCTTACTTATGTTGAGGTATATCCAGACCAGTGTTTATATCGCTATTTGTGAAAAGATATTTGTTCATAACTGTTGTTTTGTCAGAATTTGATCAAAAATGAGCTTGATACATCAATTTGGACCAAACAATGACTCATGTTCCAGTTAAGTTGACCTGTCCGATTTCCATTCAAAACGAGTCACTAATTACGCAATATAATCGCTACCATTCTTAGATACACATGCTTTATTGCATAATGATTGCTTTAAATAATGATCCTTTAGTGCATGAGACGATCAACAATGACTACAATAAATATGACTTCAAGCATGCTTAAAACATATTTATTGTCAAAAATAAGATTTAATTTCCAAACTTCGAGCCACATTGTTTATACCGGAAGCCGCCGTTTTGATTGAATTTATTGAAACCCATGCTAAACCGATCGATAAACAGTATAAAAACACCACGCATCGGTAACTTCCCTTTACAAAAACACGAAAACTAGCGTAGAAAAATTATACTTGATTATTTTTAGCCTATAAATAAATTATAACCTGAAAAAAATCTACTTGGCGATCAAAATGGAGGTGCGGGCGCACAAAAAAATATATTTTTTTTTTTACATTTAAAAAAAAATAGGAACGGTAAATCCGCGGAACGAAATATCAATTTGGTGTGGCCTTAGTGGTGAATATCCCATCCCCCCTGCAACTAACAGTTGAACGAATATATATAACCGAGTACCTTAAATTAGTAGAATACACATGTATATAGTTTTCAACTAGACTTAATATATAGTTTTTGTTTCATTATTAACAAAATGCATGGAAAGGTTCAGCTTTATTTTGAAAGTGATTTAATTCCACACTTACCCCATTTCTTATATAGGATGTTGAAACTCGGAGGGGTATAGAATAAATATGAACCTTAACAGGAAGAAACAATATATACGATTTAGTTTAAACAAATCAATTATTACGCTCGTACAGCAATTAGTCCTTATTGCCAAATGTCCGTTGAAAGTATTATTTGGTTATTCTCTTATTAGTGCTTTTTGTAAATTTTGATTGAAATTGTATTATCAGTGTGTGTTTACCACGTGGTAAATTACGTCATAAATGCTACGTCGGAAGGCAACCTTTTGCTGCGAATGAAGAATCAAAACAAAGATAACTTTTATTCTTCTCCATTTTAAATGTAGCAAAAGGCAGTCTATGCCGCTTAAAGTGTCCCGCCTTCGTGGTTACATTCTGTATGTGCCTCGAAATTGTACATGACTGAAACTCTCGCTGGGAACGATGACTCGTGTAGTCCCGTGGCATCGTAAAATAAGCGTACACCCACGCCACGCCCTCCGCGTCCACCAGGCTTTGTAATCAGGACTTCAAAACGGACATCAAATATTTTGACTGTGGTGAGCGGTCACTCTATTTAATAAAGGACAAAACGGATGGTAGGACCTTGACTGAAGTAAGCCAACTAGTTATAATAGTCCAGATTACTTATAAGCCACCCTAAATTATACTCAGGAGAGAATTTCATGTAAGAAATAGTTGGCTATGTTTTGGAGATAATAACGGATTTGTTTCAATATGGGAGAATATTTTTGTATTTGACAGATTATGTGCAGTACAGATATCAAAAAATGGTTACAAACATCAGTAATGTTTACTTATATGAAACTTTCAAACAAGTATATTGCATTCTAGTTGTTTCACAATCGTTGGTATATTTTCGAAAACAAAAAACAACAACTGAAAGTATGGATCTAGTGTTTTAAAGATACATGTATAGGAAAACATAACTTGAAAATGCGTTCTTTTGAAATTGAGGTCACGTTATTCTTGATTCCCTCGGAAGACCTGCTTGCTTATGTTTATTTTCACACAAAACTCTCGAACCATTGACCCCCCCCTCGATCTAAAGCATTACTAGCTGAGCTATCTTGTCGACTCGTTCAGACAATTCGTAAATTCGTAAAATTTACATTGCTATTTAAATCGATTCACTTAGATTTTGCCTTTTTTACAACCATGAGTGATTACTGAGTAACCAATACTCTAACAAATGTTTAAATAGTAGATAACGTAATATGCATCGATTGTGTAGTCAGGGGAGCATCGGACTAATAATCACAAGCGAAATTTCCTTGTAGGTTTGTCGTAGGTTTAAAACACAAAACACTGGATTTTTTCTTTTCATTTCATTTACATCAAATGAGGAAGGAATATGATATATATCTACTGTCAGCTTTTATTTTCTGAAGCATCGAGTTGTTCTATAAAGCAGGAAGAAATCATATAGCACTTTCATTGGACAGTTGTTTCAATTGGCAATATTTTATTGGGTATTTTCTCAATGCCTTTACAATTCGATGTTTATTTTTAAATGGCACTGTCAATAGTTATCGGTTCCTAATACCAATGTCATTAGAATAATGAATGCAATGATTTATAATATAATATTTCTCAAATTTAATGGCATAAAACATAGGTCTTTAAATGCATACGTTTGCGCTTAATATTATTGGAATAAAGTGTACTGCTTATTAATTTATTTAAGGGCACACCACGCATTTTGGCCAAACATAATTGGTGCGACTGGGCGAAATCTAAAAAAGTTAAATGCATGAACGGGGAAACTCAAATCTACTCTTGTTCTATAAAATAAATACAACGAATGAAACTGTGAACAATTTCCACTCGGAGTGCAACTCAAAAACACAGCATTGTAAAAAGATAATACGCATGCGTGATTTAATGCAGAAAAGTTTCGCAAGAAAACGCTGTTTGTGGCATTTTAGTACGTGAAAAAATGACTTCCTTTTGGAATGACGTGAAAATGTTCTTTAGCATTACATTGAACACATCCAACAAGTACGCAACGTATTCATGCTTATGCTTGGCATGTGTGTTACATGTTAGTGTGTGATTAAACCATGCAAATATGACCGAAAGTCGTTGATATCATCAACCTTTCTTCAGCTGCTATAACAATGACTATTTTAGTGATTTACAATAGAAATTAACTTGTAAAATGAATAAGCCAGAATGAATAAGCTAGTACATTACCATTTTACATTACATTGCTACATTGACAGGAACACATTTTGACTAAAAGAGGTGTGATTATAAAAGTTAAAATCGGTGACTTTTTCACCTAAAATCAATCTTTATCAAGCGGTGTAGATCTTTCCTTTTTATCACAACTTCAAGTTGCAGTTTTAATGCGCTATACAGGTTTTAAAAAACACAAGGTGTTAAAATGATAAAAAAGCTGTGTTTCAAAACAGTAAATACCACGTCTAGTGATTTTTCACTGCAAACTAGAAGCACAAATATAAAGTTAAAGGTTACAGACCACTTAATAAATATCCTATATAAATATAGTCAATATTCCAATTTGCATGGAAATAACAATGATTTCTAGTTCTTCACGTCCCTATATACCATATATGTGAAGAAAGTTCAGCTTGTTTTCTTAACATTATACATCGTTAGAAAAAGGTTTCGTTTCTTAAAGTGACACACTTATTCAAAATCAATACATACACATATTTAACAAACGTACTTACAAAACTCAAACTTACTATATAATGCATTTATGGAACATCTTAATTACTGATAACAAGATTGTAACCGTGTATTTAATAGCAGAAAGGGCAAAAAATAAAATCATTGGTGAATGCTAAAAGATTTACTGTGGTCTAATATAGTCTCATAAGATAGAAATACTATATGTTTTAAGCTAATTTCTTTTAAATTAAACTCTGTATCCTTCATAAGAATCATTGTTTTTGACATTTTTCATCCTTTTTGGAATATTAAAACCATATTATTAATGGTGGTAAATCTTATTTGGGAGTAGGAGTGCATCTTTATAAATTAAATTGGTTGAACGTAATCACTGTGATTAAAGTGACGATAATCGGTGCAGGAGTACAACACAATGCGGTAAAAGTGTAAACAAAAAAGAAGATCAAGTAAATCACCAACCGGTCAGGTTCAAAACTTATAAAGATGGAAAGAAGCCAATGACTTGAGACCATGTAACAGTGGGTAAACACTTTGGTGTAATTTGCTCTTTTAGTTAACCGTTTATTTTTCATGATTATAAAACTTTGGAAATAGCAACCCCCACAGTCAAAATCGCGAAAGAAATTGTGATTTATTACATAATTTCACCCGAATTTTTTTATTACTTGTCTGCTTAATCGGAATTGAGCTATTCAATGATTGAAATTAAAAACAATGGTCATCAAAACACATGACTTTGCAATGAATCATTGAAGTTAGTACTTTATTCTATAATGACCCACATGCCCTTCCATACATATTACCTAAAATTTCAAACAGCACAATTTTTCATATTGTAAAGCTGTAGAAAAACTTAATTGTCCCAATTCTACTGAGTATCGGGTGGGGTGGGGGGCAAAAAAGGTGAAACAACACTTATTTTGGTAGTTTTAGGAAACCCCGGGTTGACCATTAAAGGTTAAAGAACACGATATAAACATCCCATATATTCTTTAGTCAATGCTCAAGGCATTTCTTGTGCTTCACCTACCCAAACACCATATTTTGGAAGTGGTTCTACTTGAAGACTAAACATTAAATAACGTTAGAAAGATTAAAATTGGTCGAACGTAACCACTGTGTATTCGAATAAGTGACGATATTCTGTGCAGGACTACTGAAATGTGGTAAAATTGAAAACAAAAACAGTAGATCAAATAGATCCGGAATGTTCAGCCTGTTCTAGAAATCACAAACGACTTCAAAATCGGGCTGAACATGCTGGATCTATTTGATTTATTGTTTTTGTTTATACTTTCATCTCCTGCACAGGATGTTGTCAAGTTTTTGAGTGAACGTAACTTCTTTCTATCGTCGTTTAATGTAAAGCACACAAGGGAAGTTTTCTTCCAATAGAGGGGTTGTGAATTCAGTGTTATACCACATGCAAATTGGTCAATTGAATATACTTACTTAATACTTATAGCCCCTTTGACATTTACATATCATTGTGATAGACACAAGGCGGGGTCAAGCAATAATGCAGCCAATGGACGCAAGCAGAACTTTAACTCTAAACCAAACACACATCTTATCTGAATGAATAAAGACATCTACTGATGAGACATCGAAAGCATAGACGTTATGTTCGCTGTTTTGAAACACATTTGTTAATTAAAACACATTGAATTTTTTAAATCTGGTGCAGCGCATTTAAACTGTTACATAAAGGGGAGATAAAAAAGAAAACTATGTAAAGCACCAAATAAAGATTTATTTAAGGTGAAAATGTCACCGATTTTAAAATTTATAATCATTGGTCTTTTCCGTCCAAATGTGTTCCTGTCAACTAATGTAGAAAGGGAATGTACTAGCCTTTGCATTATGGCTTAATAATTTTACAAGTTATTTCCCTAAATGTAAATTCAATTGTAAAATTCACAAACATCGCTCAAATATTCATTGTTTTATCAGCTCAGCTGTAAACACGTTGTCGATATCAAAGCATCTTTGCATGATTTGATCACACACAAAAGTGTAAATGTAACACATATGTCCAGTATAAACATGAATACGTTTGCGTACTTGTGGGATGTGTTCAATATAATGGTAATGAAAATGTCATTGTAAACTTTTCACATCAGTCCAAAAGGAAGACGTTTATTGACATACTAAATTTCCACAAACAGCGCTTTCTTGCGAAACCTTTCTGCATCAGATCACGCATGCGTATTATCGTTTTACATTGCTGAAGTTCGGAGTTGCACTCAGAGTGGTTAATTGTTAGGCAATTTCAATTATAAATATTATAGACAAAGAGTAGATTTGTTTTCGCCCATTCCCGTATCAAAAATTAAGACTTCTTTTTAAATTTCGCCCGCTCGCATCATCTATGTTTGTCCAATATCCTTGGTTTGCCCTAAGATAAAGTATTAAACGCTTTATTAAAAAATATGAGGCGCAAACGTATGAATTTCAACGCCTATATATTATGTCATTTAATTTGAAAAAAAACACACTACAATTTAAATAATTGCATTAATTATTTTAATGACATTGGTATTAGAAACCTATAATTATAGACAGTGTCATTTGAAAATAACTACCGAATTGAAAAAGCATGGAGAAATTACCCCCATTAGATATTGCCAATTTAAACTTCTGTCCAATGAAATGGTTATATGATTTCTTCCTGCTTCATACAACAACTCTTTGCTTCAGAAAATAATAGCTGACCGTAGATATGTATCATATATTCTTCAACATTTTTTATGTAAACGAAATAAAAAAAAGCTCGAGGGATTTGTGTTTTAAACCTCAGACTTACTAACGACAAAATTTCGTATGGGATAAGTATGCCGATGCACCGCTGGTTCAACTCAACATCTTTATTTCCCCCATGACTGGAGATATTCATGATATATACAAATATTGATAGACATAGAACGTATATAATATATGTATAATAATAGTACAGTTCAAAACTATTGCATATGGGTGTCAAAATATTTATACAAACATTGCAGGATATAGCTTCATATCTAAGTATAAATAAAAAGCTTATATTCTACATGCAAATAAGATTAATCTATTTGACTTTCATGATAGTATGGTTGTATGTGATTCGCCGCTTGGATGCAAAAATCTTGTCAAAACGTAATACAAGAGATTTGCAGCAGCGAGTTATAGCATACATAATATTGTTCACGTTAGAAAGATCACATGAACATAGATTAATTGATAAGAATAATCCATAAATTGCCTAGCAGTTTTATATGAAAAATGTCACTATGTTGCATGGTCGTTCCCGCCTACGCGAAACAGCACATTGTAGAGCTTGGATTTTACTAAGGAAAAGTTAGTAAAAGTATCTGTTTAAACAGCGTGTAATAAATTTAAAACATAATTTCAAAAATCGACGTGTTGATCGATTTCCAGTAGTGGCTCGATTGGGGCCCCTAAAACCTTTAAGCACCAGGTAAAGCTGTCAAAAGAAGAAAGAGTGTCACAAAAGTCGTGGTTGAAAGCTTCTTTTAGTTGGTTTGTAAAGGTTGCCTTTTCGAAAAGTGTAGCTTTACATTCACACAGAACATGTGTCAGTTCTTCCTGGTATATCCTGTCACATTTAATGCAGGTTCTTGTCGCAATCACAGCTGATCTACACCATAATTTTGTTATTAATCTAAGATTCTCCCTGAATACACTTTTTCTTGAAACAGAGTATATTATAGAAGGCGAGACTGCAGGATGGAGGATTCAAAACAATATAAAGTCACAGTCATTGCGGTGTGATTTTCCCAGCAGTTGAGTTCTAGTAATTTGACTGAGTTATTAACAATCCTTTTCCATGTTGTTTTGAGTGGTAATTGAAATTATACGGTAAGGTACTCATTAAGTAAAAATTGCAAATTGTACTTTGTGAGTATTCTTCATATGTCCGGGATAAAACCAAGTTTAACAGAGTTATTGTCTTCCAGATACATACAATATTTTCTGATGAAAATCTCTCTGAATAAAATCGTAATGCAATGTTGAAACAAACTTAAAATTTTATACAAAAACATCAGTTTGCGTTTATCGATTTGGCTACAGAGGCGGTTAAGTCCGAGCATGGATTCCGACATATCAGATCTGACTTGCGAGGGAAAACCTTGCCACAAAGTGTTGAAATCGATCGACTGTTTTGTGTCATTTACGGTCATGTTATTCCATAATTCAGAGCCGTAAAGTGTTATCGGGACAATAATCTTTTGGTATAAGCTGCATGAAACGAGAGGACCTACTCCTTACGGATGGACATCCTGCCCGACCATAGAGAATAGGGCATTTTTTGCTTTTTGAATGCGTTGTGTTATGCGTCCGTGCAGTTTAAAGTTTGAATCCTGCAGTATACCTAGATGGGTAGTGGATGTGACTTGTTGGATGATACGCTTACCGTACATGAAAAGGATTTGGGGGACGCTGCGGCGTGGTGAAAATACTATTACTTCAGATTTGTTGACATTTATTTCTATCTTCCAACGTTGGCAATACGAGTAGACAATATCGACCATACACTGGAGGTCGTAGGGACAGAAAGCGACGAGTGATATGTCGTCTGCAAATGCGGGACTTCTGGAATTCACAGACAGAAGATGTGCCCCATGACGGCAACTGGAGAGATGTCGTAATAACGCGTCTATATACACCAGGTAGTAGAAAGTGGAAAGTACACCACATTGTCTCACGCCACGTACGACGTCGAAGGCGTCTGACGTTAAGCCTTGACCGACGCGGATACTACATCTGAGGGATTTATATGAGGATTTGATAATCCGTAGGGGTTAACCTTTGATACCAAGTCTACCTAGTTTAAGTAAGAGTGCTTGGTGTCGGACAGTATCGAAGGCAGCCTTTTGATCTAGGCATGCCACGTACGCGTGACTACCATTGTCAACAGCATGGCAAATCATTTCCTGGAGGTTAAATGCGGCTGTCAAGCAGCTGAGACCCTTTTGAAACCCGTTTTGTTGGGGACTAGGAAAAAGTGACTTGTGTAGTAAAGGGTTGGCGTTTATTCTGTTGGCCAAGAGATTTTACAAAAACAAAGGTATAAGAGATATTGGTCTATAGCTTGATGGGTCTCGCTTATCTTTACCTTTGCCTTTGTAAATTGGGACCAATACGCTTGTTTTCCATGCGCTTGGAGTTGACTCGTGCTTAATTACAGCACTGAATAAGAATGTGAGCGCTATAATTATTTCTGGCCCACCTAGTAATACATCTCGTTCAGTATACCATCGTGACCAGGGCTTTTGTGTTTGGCGAGTGCCTGTGTGACCTTTTGTATTTATTCCGGTGTGAAGGGAAGGGTGATAAAGTGGAAAAGGTCTCGATTTTCACTATTAACGTTCAGAAAGCTAATTAGTTCGGCCTCGTCACGGTAAGCGAGGGTATCTTGACTATTTGAACAGCTGAAAACGTTAGAGAAAAGGTGCATACATCCTTCTGAAACCTTTTCGTTAGTGAATGAGGTTTCGTTTTAGATAATCTCCGGACAGACGTTTGACTTTTGAGGATTTTTTGACTGAAGGAGTTTCCAGAACGGCTTGGAGTACAACTCTGCCGTTTTGTTAAGCTCGTCTAAGTATGTTTTTTCGTGAGCTTCAATAGCTTCACGCTGTATTTTTCTAAACCTAGTTTTCGCTTGCTTGTATTGTGTGTATAATGGCGATTGTTCCCCGCGGGGCTACCGTCGTTAATCCAACGACGTCGTAAAAGACGAGATTCAGTGTGTGCGCTTTTGACTGCGTTTGACCAATATGGTTTTGCCCTTTTATTGAATTTGCTAGTAGGGAGTTTTGTCGAGGCATCGTGTAATATGTTGCAGAGCATGGTGTTAATAAAATCGGGTGATTGCTTGTCTGCCTCGGTTTACCTGTGAGTAGATAGCATTCTGGTATTCTATGATCTTACCGGATGTGCACTTGTTCCAAGCAATGCACTTATTAGGCGGCTCTGGGGACACGCCACTGTTTAGGCGCATTTCGAAATTGAAAAGAATAGGGAGATGGTCAGATGTAAAAACCTCGTTTTCATTTCCAATTGAAAACGAATGGAAGAGAGCCGTGTTTGGTTGTTCTACGAATACGTAATCAATAGAAACTTTTGTGGGTATGTATGCGTAGTCGGCTGAGTGGCCTATATCTAACTGCAGGGATGTAAGACTATTTGTAGCCAAGAACTCTGTTAGCAGTTTAGACTTGGTGGAAGGCTTTTGACCTGTGGCAAGGTTACTTGAGAGTTTTGCGTTGAAATATCCTGCTAGGATGACTGATCCCATCTTTAAATATAGTGCAATCAGGGACTGGACGTCGCTAAGGAAGTCTCTATAATCATCAATATCGCTATCTGACGGCATGTAAACACAGAATAGATATGTCGGAATGTTTGTGTCTGTCCTAAGTTCGATCCCAGTAACTCTATCGTTTTCGATATTATTGTTTTTATCAACATGATAAGTTAAATCGCTACTATACATGATGGCAGTGCCGCCTCTACCACATTTTAAGATTCCAAAGTGATCTAGAGATTCGTCTATCGTATAGAATGCCGAAAAATGGGCATTTATGGAGTTTAAAAAATTACATTGTGTGGCAATAAGTTATGTTCGGTGATAAATGCGATGTCAATTTTCTTATTTTCAAGAAAGGAAGACAGTGAATAGGCCGAGGACATGATGCCTCGAACATTCGAAACAAGTATATTCAGTGTCATTATGGCTAAGGTATATCGTAGGGTATTCATTTTGTTATAATATGTTAGTACTAGTACAAATCAGTTTAACACACTAGTCCCTAGTTGGGTCCCATTCGTCAACTACGTCATAGTCCTCCTTGTTGTAGTGCCATATGCAGTCTCTCGATGTATCCCTATCTCTTTGGCCACTCTGTGGCTCCCGTTCGCTGTCATTGTCGTCGTCATGGAAACGGAACCGGTAACGTTTACCTGCTGGGCGTCTGTAGTGGTCCCAACGTTTTTGGCGTGATTGTTGCTTTTCCTGTTCCCATTCATTCTTCCCGACCCATTTCCGCCAGGTGACGTTTAGCGGCCAAAATGCGTCATTCTCAACGATTTCTTCGTCCTCGGGGTAAATGTTAATTTTGGCTGAAGAGCCGTATCTACCGTGAAATGTTGTTACTCGCTTCAGGCGCACCCGCTTGTCTTTGAAATGGCCATAAATGTCTTGCTCAACGACAGTAGAGTCTATGTTGCCAATAAAGTAAGATGATGTCTGTCGGCGCCGAACTGCTATAAAGCGGTTTGGGCTTGATTCGTTTTCGGTTGGTGACGCCAGCGCGCTCTCGCTGGAGTAATTGGTATTGGTATTCCGATATGCGGTCGCCTGTGGCTGAGATGCCTGCACTTGAGTAGGTGTGGCCCGTTGTTTCGGCTTTTTTGTGTCGATTCGTGCTCCCGTAGTTCCGGTTCCTGGGTTCCTTTCAATTTGTTAGGATTGAAAGGCCGATTTGGTGAGCGTACGCGTACTTCTGACGATACTAATGTACTTATGTTCGCATGGCTCTGCACCAAAGCTTTGTGCTTTCGCGGGTGACGTCATGGCTTCAGAGTATTCATTAGATGTTGGCTCTTCCTGAAAGGCCCCCGGGAACGCCACTGGGACGTAAGAATCTACGAGGCGCTTATTCAATATACTAACCGCAGACTCAAGCTTTGTGACGTCATCTTGCAATTTATTTATAGGGCTCCCCTGAGTCGGTAGAGACGCTTATACACTATTTAAGGTACCTTGAAATCTCCGAAAAGTTGTTGTCATATTAGCAATGTCAGTTTGCATTACCTTACACAGTGAAGAGTCGGTATTCTGTTGCCTGGATATATCAGCGATATCGGCTTGAATTTTGCTTAGCATGGCGTAAATATCAGGTTTGTTAAAATTATCGTCGGCATCACAGTCAATTATAACTGCTTCCTGTTGGGAGGATGTTACTGAAGTGAAAACGTCATTGATTTCTTTCGATCTTTCCCCATTTAGGAAAGCCTGTAGCACATAGCAGTCGCCTGCACACTTTTGTTCTTTTGTGCCCGCCGACGAGTTACATCGATTTACAAGTCGCTTCTGCAATAGCTTAATAGATTGTGTACGAATGAGTTCCGAGTGAGATTCGAAGTACTTAGCGCTTTAAATCATAATTCGGGGGTTGGTGAGGTTAACAATATGTTACAATAACTTGTCCTATGCATATACATTTGAAAGTGAGTTATGCTGAGTTTTGTGTGCAAATGAACATATACAAGCAGGTTTTTCGAGGGAATCTAGAAATACCATGACCTCATTTAAATAAAAAGACATGTTCAAGTAATGCTTTCCAATATCATTAAACCACTTGATCCATACTTTCAGGTGTTTTCGAGGGTATCCAGAATAACATGACCTCTTTTTCATTCACGTTTCGTCAAGTAATGAATATCAATATATCGATACTTTTTTAACACTAGAACTATACTTTCAGTTTTACATTTTTCAAATATGTAAAAGATGGTACCATCACAGTTGAAATGCAATACATTAGTTTAAAAACAAGTAAATAACTGATGTTTGTTAACAAATTCCGATATGTGAATTGCACATACTTAGCAGCGACAAGTCCCATAATATGTCAAAAACCCTTACTAACATTACAAATGCTAAAGCCTTTTGATGACTTTCAAGCAATAATTCCGTTATATTTTACACATTCAACATAGTGAAGTAATAAAACGTTTCAGAACAATAATTTGTCAAAAAGTTTGAAAAATAACATCCAAAGTATAATATAGGATGTATTTTTGGCAATTATTATTTTGCGTCGGAAGTATTCAAGCAGTTTTTAAAACAAAACAATAAAAAAATCTTATTGGTTTGCAAATAATGACATTCTCTAATTTTGTTAGTGTATATTTTTTAACATTTTGCAGATAACTGAAGGCCTCCTTAATTTCGGGCTGCATCCTCTCCCTCATCGGGCCTTTTTGTTGTTTGTAGCATGTTAGAGTATACAGGCATATATATACCTGATTGGACAAAGATCCGGGGCTACAACGTCTACTTCCTATCATCCAGTATATGTTATCGCAATATATGCACAATTTTCGGAATATGCATATTTGAAATGATTGACATTTTTTTCACTAATGCCATTATTATTGCACCTTGCAGTAATATGGTACACACTGACTGATTTTTATCATTTCATGCCTTAACCAATAATTATTGAAAGCGAAAGGTTATTGTCTATGTAATCTGTACGAGCAGCCGTTTTGTATCGAAGGGTATTGGAGCAATAATTAAATATAGCTTTCTGAGTTGTTAATCTCGCTGAATTCATTTTCTGAGCAGCTTTATAGATAAGCACATACACTTTATATTGACTTTTTTAATAAGTGTTATCTCATTTTGTTTATTTTTAAATTCATTCAGAGATTCTTTTCATTGCATTAATTGTGTTTTACATTCGCTTAGTTCGAAATGTATCGATTGACAATGCCGAACAGAATATGCTACAAAGCAGCACGTAAACAGCAGCGTTTTTTTTATACATCAGAGAAAAAATAGGAGGAATGCCGTCCTGAATTTAGCCTGGGTTCATGGTTACAAACAGTCTCCAGTCTGAGTTCAGATACAAGTGGGAAATCTTCCTTTCATTAGGTCTTTCCTTTTAGTTGAGTTATAATAATAACCTTTGCTCTGTTTTAGTACTTTTCGAAACTTCAAAATTATTTACATTTATTTTTGCAACACTAACATAATAAAGACGATTCACTGTAATTTAATAAATAATCTTACCTAAATCTTAGTCTCGACTCAGATTTTAGATTGTTCGAAAGCAGAAAAACATTAGCAAAATAGTGGTGAGGTGGGGGTTGGGGTCAAACCTGCGATTCATGGGTAGACAGGGCACTCGTCTTGGCTCATCTTAGTCAATGTTTTGTTAGAGAAAAGAAAAAAAGGGAACCAGTAAAATTGAATTCATTGTTTTGTATCTAAAACTAATTTTAGAAAAAATGCGGAAATTACCGATATTGTATACACCGTGGCATTTGCAGTCATAATATGCTACAATTGTAATTTTACCGATGGTGGCGCGTTGCATTATGATCGCTGAATTTGACTATGTAGCATACCTCATGTTATATTCGGACACGGAAAAGGTAACTTATTTGAGTATTCAACATGATAATATCTACAATGATAATAACTAAATGAACAATTGACCTCTATATTATTCAGAAAGAAAAACACGATATTCAAATATTTGTATAAGCAACCGTTTAACTTCCTTCATTTTTGGAGTAACTTTCAAAAAGCAACAACACAGATGCTCAAAACACGATTTCAGCTGACCTTTCAAGCAAGGTGGAAAAGTCAGAATGGAAGTTATGTTTGCTTAAATACAAAAAAAATATATATATGTGATAAGCATCCAGTTGCCTAAGCAATATATATGTTTTAAATATATGTGTTCACCCTTACAAGTCTGAACATATTTTATACAGTAGTTTTTGATGATCACTGTTTCAAATCAGATCTGCTTTCAGTTGTATTTCCTTAGTTAATATAATATTACTTATTTATATATTTTTATATCAAGTATTTAGCAATTCCATTTTAAATGTTCTGGATAAACATACTTCTTTGAAAAAGGAAACAAATGAACAACAACTTATTACATATCAAATAACACCCCTCGGACAGGCAATTTACCAGAAAAAGATGTATGATAAATTTGAAAGGAATACAAATAGATGGGAAAAGTATATACTATAAGATGTTTTGTCACATCATTAGGAGAAAAGGTGTACTATAAATTTATGTTTTATTAGATGTACTTGAGGTTGTAAATCAAGTGGTTCCTGTTCATCTGTTTTATCCAAAAAAAGGAAACAATAGCAAGTATAGTATTGTTCTTTTTGAAAATGATGTACTTGAAAACATGAAAACAGCCAAAATTATGTATGTAATGTCTTAAAGTATTTTTTCTTGATGGTGCAAGAACAATGGCAATTGCAAAAACTTGTATTAGTATTATTGAAAGTAAACTAGTATTAAGACCTGTTGATAAAGCTTTTGTTGAAATGTAAAGAATGCTTTTGTGCATGATAGTATAAACTTAATATCAAGATTTTCTGTTTCTTGTAATACTTTCAAGATAATACCAATTCACAAGAAAAACACAGCACTCTTGTTACACGTAACAATCGGAAAGTATGACGAAAAGTTGTTGAATATTGGAAGAAAGCACTGGATGCAAATTAAATTATAACAGTCAAGCTTACGGATATTTTGAAGGCCGTTGCTTGTTGACCATTAACCCTGTTATTATTAAATCTTTCATATTTTGGTGTCTGAGAGCCAGCCTTAACCCTTCTCAAAAGCTATCCTTTTAATAGAAAACAGTGTTTTAGATTAGAAGCCGTTGTAGCACCCTCACTCCCAAACCGCGTCCTATACACTGGCCGTTAAATCGTATACTAATAAAGTCAAAACAACCACGTCCGATGATTTAAGTTTTATTGTTAGCAATATTTATTTCCTAGTTGTCAATTAATTTGTTCTTTTAAACGAGAGCAAAGCTGACTCTCAGATCCTAACCTGGCAGATTGCCTTAACTCGGTCCGTAGACCTGAAGATCTAAACCCAATTACATTCTCGACTATCAGAATCCTAACCAGAAGCAGACTGCTTCTAGAACTCCCAAACTAAGATTTTGAGCTCCCTAATTGGCCCCAATAGTAGTTGTCCACTCAGAAGTGTTTCCTAATTCCTCTTAATAGTTAAACGATATCATATAATACATTTAATCTCACTTGACAATAACCAAAGTATTTTACTGGCTATCGCCACAAAAAGAGGCTTGTCAATCAATAGTTTCAGTGACTCCAAAATTAACTAGACCAAACCCCTTTTAAAGGATTTTAGCAAACAAGGTAATTAAACTCATTTCTGGAAAGTACTTAAAATAGCCATTAGCAGCTGACCTTAGCCGTAGCCGATTGATCTTCGATGGTACCAAGTAACGTATGAGTTGAGCAAAAGGCAGATCCTTTGATAATTATTATTAAGTGTTAGGGCGATTCTTTGCATATGCTATAGTGATTAACTGTTCCATCTATTCTCAGAATATCTAATCGACATCTGACGGTAACGGTAATGAAGTTCAATGAAAATAAACGATATGGCATTTTAACCACTGAGTAGCTAAAGAGAGAAATGATGTCCCAAACAGAGATGAATTAATATTGGCAAGGTTCATTGTGTTACACCGTATAAGTGTAATGAAGAACATAAATAGAGAAGTTTGTTAGAAATAATTCCTCGGCCCTATTATCTTCAATAATATTACAAATGTTATATTCGAGTTTTTTCATGCGATGGTTTCCTTTTTCTCTCCTTAAAAACTAATAAACAACGATCTATATGAGATAGGATGTATGCATCAATTGCATTGTTTTCATTTAAATATTTATTTTGTTTAACAGGGTATAGCACCTGATTTGCTGTGATGACTTTGTCAAACTTCATGATGTTTTTTTCTGCATTTTAGATTGAAATTTGATACACATATTTTAGATCTGTGCAAACAAGCACCAGCATTCAGTCTTCTAACAGACAATTTAGTTGCGGACGATTGCACGTAGCAACGGCTCACAATCTCAGAGAAACCCTTCGGTTGCATCGCGGTGGAAATGCTGGTGGGACTGAGGCTTGAATTTGTGGCTTTAATTTTAATGTAATAAGCTGAACTTACGCAATTTTTTTAGGTTTGAGTTCAAGCAATGTGATAACAATCCGAAATGCATTCACTTTTATTCAGTTAAAAAATATTTATGTATTAATACAGATTAATAACAATATATTTTCTAAAGATGATTTGTGGAAAGTTTCATTAAGCTGACATTCACTAATCAAATTGGTCTGAGGCTTTGGATTACTTCTAAATTTCAAATGACAGGAAGATAATTTAACAAATTAGTAATTTAAATGAGTGTTGACTCCCTTGTGTTCAAACTTGCTCCGGTATGTTTGCAGGTTTTTCAAACAAAGTGATACTTCTAATTTGTGAATAGAGAAACATTTCACGTTCCATAGCAAGCAGTTTTCGACTGTCCAAACGTGGCTGTTCATGGAGCTGAACTTTCATCTGGAGGTCCAACGTAAATTATATTTGCTTAGTCCGAAGTGCGGGACATGGTCGATGTGGAAAAAAGAGTTTTTAAGTGCGTTCGAATGATATTTTGACCTGGTAAGTATAATATATGCTTACCCGGAGGCCAGACTCTTTCGACTGCAAATACTGAATATTAATGCTTATGCAATACAATTTAAATGAAACAAAACTCCAAAAACCTGCATAAGATAATAACCAAATAATATTTTCAATTGGTATTTCGAAAATTGGATTAATTTGCTGAACGATATGTTACTTGTACAGTAATTGATCGGTTTAAACTCAATTTATATATCGTTTCTTCCTGTTTAGGTTTATATTTATTCTTAATCTTTAAAGACTGGTGGACTGAAGACATAGCATTATTTTTATATTAATAAAAAGAAAACGGAATGCGTTCTATTTTCAGGATTTGGGTTACTATTCACCTTCTCAGGTATTTGCCTTTTTAATATCTTTTTAACCTTAATATCTTAATATTTGCTTGTAGTCAAATCCGTTTTAGTAGACTTTTACATCTCTACTTTCCTTAGCTTGTGTTAGATAGTTCTTAATATAACAATGGGATGTATGTCAATACATACAATGCTAGTGACATTTTTACACTTGGTATATATTTCCTATCGAAGAACGTTAAAGAATGTTAAACAAATCTAGTACCAGTTTTGTCGTTCTAGCATGTCCGGGTGGTCGAGTGGCACCAAGAGGAGGTCAATCAGCCCAAAACGTCCAATTAAAGTGTCGCTTTATCATTATAGAGCCAAGATTTCGATCTCAGTCGTACAAAACCTTAAATCTGTAGCATTTCCTGTATTTCCTTGACTTTTTTTCCAATATGTTTGCTTGCAAAATTCAGTTCACACTGTTATATAGCAAATTAACGAAAATATGACACTGAGCTAACTTAATTGATCTTAGTCTATAGAAAAGGACCTGTCATAAACGCTCAAGATAGATTCCGCTTAGCAGACCCTTAAACCGTATGAAAAGGTGGTTCTTGTATATGTTTGTGCACCGCAAGCAAGCCAAAACACCAATTGTAACAACTCGGTAATCTCCGACAAGCTCCGGGGTAGACCTCGTAAATAAAGGAGATACGAAAATGTGACAAGGCGGCCGGCGATTAACACCATTTTTAATCCGCGTCAAGAATGCCCTATGCACTGTAATACAGAACAAGGAAATGGATTGTGTTCATGCATTATATGTGCTTTTTTTAGAGAAAAACATAATTGTAACAGCAATGTATTTCCGCATTTAAATATTCAGATGTTTTTCTATACATGAAACTTACTCTTTCCACTAGAAAAAAACCCGTCAGGACACACAAACTTTACATGCCAGTTATTGAAATGAACATAGTCCATGGCGTTCATATAAACATCGGATTTAATGCATGTATGGACTAATTGTCAATATTATCTGAATCCAAGTAGGATTTCCCTACGAAATGTTTTAAGTAATAATTTGCATTTTTTGTTAAAACATTTTTTTCATTTGATCTGAAAAATGCATTACTTACATTGTGCAAAGCTCTGTGGTGAAGAGGTGGTGGTGAGCTAGCCGCCAAGTAAGCTTAAACAGTTGATTGCCAAACATGCGTTTGTTTCAGTATTATAGGCTACACTTGGCATTTCCGGTGGTGTATCCAGTCCCGTTGGTGTAGGGATGTTGGGACTATCCACACAGTTAGTTCATTGGATAGAGTACCAAATAATGTGCGTTAAAAACCGAAGGGCTGAATTAGTCGAGGCGACACGGTATTGACTAGTTTTCAAAAATATGTTCAATAGTATGCACTACCTTGTAGCCTCGCTCTGAGATAGACCTCGCTTAATACAACTCTGAAAAACCAAACAAGTCCAGGAACTAGCACTTGTAATGGTTGCTTGTTCGTTCAACTATGAACACTCCGGCTTACGCCTCGGTGCATTTGCGCGTTGAAGGTTTTTTCACGTGTGATACCTTTTGTTATTGCCATAACATCACACTTAATTTACATACTTCGCATCCCATATAGATAGAAAGACAGACAGAGACAGAGACAGACAGATAGATAAGTTTTTTTTAATCTTTTTTCACATTGTTTATAACAATAATCACATTTCATTTTCCAGGTGTGTCTACTGCGACTTTTGTCAACAATCATACACCTGCCGAGGGACATGTTATGGAACTCGCAGATCTTGCTGGTATTACAGATGTTCCCGTAGGTATGGAATACATTCAGTTTCTGTCTTTAAAATTATGCATAGATGAAAATATACGAGCAAAAAGCAAACTCTGTTTATAAATGTAAAAGCTGACTGTTAATATTAAGAGTTGGTATTTGACAAGCCGAACTAACTGATACATTTCAAGCTCCTGCCACATTTGCGTACCTATCGTGAACGAACACGTGGGAGTCATGTTCGAAATTTCTTCCACCATAGACCCAAACTGATATATTCGAGGCTGTCTCCGAACGACAATTTTGTATTAAGTCCATACGCGTAAGGTACACATTTAATTTCAACCAACAGCGGTATGGCACCGGATGCTACCATTTTCAAATAACCAGACCGTTTAAAAATAAACATACACATGAATGAGTAATGCACATTTGCCAAAACAAATATTTCGAAACGATAGAAATATTTGCTCATTTTTTATTTAAAAGAAGAATGTTCAAGGAATCATATTATCAATCTACGAAATGTTTCCCTGTAAATATATAATTACGTATATAATTACAATTGTCATGTCCCAGGTAAAGTACAACTGGTACACCCTTTTTAAATGGGAACCACAGTATGTTTCAAAGAATGCAGCTATCTCAGGTTATGGAGACCAAAGGTGGATGCAACAATGTCAACGGCACAATAAGCTACCGGAAGTACTTAAGTGTACA